>NC_090436.1:255527280-255828208 GCF_031143425.1 Pleurodeles waltl
TTTGTAGAAGAGTATCAGATGTCAGAGCTTTAGACGTCAAAGGAATTACACTTACACCCGATGGGGGGGTCACGTTTCATGTACCTTGATGGACAAAGTGTAATTTGCGATTGATTTCCTATTCAGCTTTTCCGGACTCACCCAAGTTGTGAGTGCTACGATGTATTAAGGCTTACGAGACCATGACCGAGGAGCTCTGTCTCTATGGCGAGGCAGCTGTTGATTGTCCTTAGGAAACCGTTTCGAGCAGTTTCATCACCAACCATCGCTAGAAGGGTGCAATGGATAATGCAGGAAGCGGGTATTGATATCAAAAAATTTGAAGCACACACTAACCGAGGAGCAACGGCCTCAAAAGCCTTTGAACGCAGCAGACTGGTCCTCGGATTCAACCTTCAAGAGGTTCTATTTCAAACCAGTCTCCCACATAGCAGCTCTGGTGGGGAATTTAAATTGGGATAATCCTCGCCTCTGGGTGCTTAAAAATTTCCTAGCTACTGTAACAGAAAGTTTCAATTCTATTAAGGACTCGGAGGCGAGGATTAGCCCACCCTCTGATGAATCATAACCCACCCAGGATATGAACTCTGATTATGGATGCAGGTAATGCATGTTTTCCCATCAATGGTCAATAATGTGATGGACCTTTGGTCATACAGTTACAAACCCACGTTTGCTTGTTCAAAGTCATGCAGCTGTTACTTCTCCTTTGAGTTATCATGCAGTTAGCATACCCTCTCTTATTTTTAGGAACGGAGTCCTCTTTGCAGGAGTGACATCTTCCACAATCTGCTTTGTTGCAGGAAGAAAGAGGGCACCCTTTAGAGACACTCAAGGAACCTCACTGGTTATAGACTTATTTGTGACTTAACGTTTCAATGTGGTTATGGGAAATTACGTTTTGGCGGACATGTGGATGTGGCTGCTGTTAGTTAAACGAAGAAAGCATGGCATAAACCTTGCCTTCGAGTCCTTAATAAACGTGAAACTTTCTGTTAGGATAGCTGGGGAAAGTTTAATTCCTACTGAGTACCTACAGTGAATTTTAACATTCATTTACAATTTGCATTATAATCCAGTCTCGATGCAGTATTCCCAATATTGCTCCTATAAATCTCTACTCCATAGCACTGAAATCACTTTATTCCAATACAAATTTACCCCTACATTTATTTATAACATAGGAAGTAGTTTAATTAAAGTTGATCTCCTACATTCAGGAACGCCACACATCTTTTATTTCATGGCACAGGAGAAATCAGGTTGTGTAGAGTATCAATGACGTGCTGAATTTGGTTGGTTGACAAACAAGGGTTTTAAATGTATTTATCTAGTTGAATAATCTTGGAGGCAAACGTTTAGAAATTTAGGTTCATTTCTTGTATTGTTTATATTAAGAGCAGGCTAAGTGAAATATTCAGCTTTCGTTAGAACAATCATTTACATATATTTATGCCGTGGGTTGGTTTTGCCCCCTCTATAGTTGCACAGACATTTGCCTAGAAAACAGATAAAGGACACACCAGCTATTCCAGGAGTTCCCAATCTGTGGTGCCTGCACCCCAAAGGGATGCGAGATGGCATTTCAGGGGGTGAAACAAACAGGGAAAGTATGCACTGTATGCGTTATAGGAATTCAGCTAGAATAGTTGCAGGTATGTCTAACCACCGCTCACACTCGCTGCCACCAACACACACGCACTGTGGCTATGTCAGTGATCCTCCCCCTCTCCTTCTGCATCTTGATTGCTGGTACGTGGGATTGTCATTGCAGTCAGCATGTTTTTCTTTTTGTGGTGCTTTCTTCGATATGTATGTAAAAACGATCCCTGCAATTATAAGCTCTATTGCACAGAAACTTTTGTCTCACGATCTTATTTTCATGGAGATGCTGAAATGAAATATTACAAAATGTTTTCCATTATTTTCGTTAGTTATTTCAAAATGTAAATTCTGATTTCTTACAAGAATGGATAATACATTACAAATTGTTGCAATATGATCAATCCAATTGCATAACTGATCATAAACTGTGGTTTAGTATGCATTTGGATGTATAAGAGTGAGGTGCACTGTCTGACTATGGGTAAATTAGCTCATATTTTACGCTTTCTGTTTCTCAGACTAACTCTTCATCACGTTAAAAAGGAGTAAATGGAATGATGACTGTGCGCTTTGGTTTCACCTGTACAACAAGAAAGGACTAGCAAAAATCCTGTGCATTCTTTGTAGCAATGTTTTTCCAAACTCAAATCTGAAGCCATACAAGCTTTAAGAGCACTTCAAGAACAAGCATGATGTTGAAGGACATGATAGTGGGTCATTGAAAATCGAAAGAGCTTGGTTAATTCTGGAGAAAATCTTCCAAAGTTGGGTTTTGTTTCTGTTGAACAACCACTACTTCTTGCTTCATACCAAGTGGCATATAAACCTGCCAAATCCAAGAAGCCCCATACAATTGCAGAAGATCTTATTGAGGCATGTGCCCTGGAAATGGCAACAAATATCCTAGGCAAAGAAGCGAGAAAAATAATTTGAACTAGTGCCTCTATCAAATTGTGTAATTCACAATGGAATCAGTGATTTGAGTGAAGATATTCTGGGCCAGTTTATCTCAGATGCAACGGCTAGTGCTCTGAAAATCTCTATTCAGCTGGTTGAGACGACCAATTTCTCCAGTTGTAGTCAATTCATGACATTAGTGAGGTATGGAAATGATGGTGCTGTGAAGGAAGATTTCATGTTTTGTGAAGATCTGAAAAAAAAAACACAAATGCAAAGGATGTTGTGAGAGGACAGTTTTGACCATCTGGTCCGCCCTGATTTTTCACATGTGGATCACCTGTTTTTTTACCTTTTACTGTGAAGGAGCTTCAGTTTGAGACCCACCCACAGTCAACTTATGGTAAAATGGACTGTGCGTGTTTACCGCCAGGGCCTCCTTGTTAAGCAAAGGCTGCTGTGAAACAGCAAGGGTAGGAAGCCCAGGCCTGGTTACACGTGATCATGTGTGCACCCCTGTGAGAGCTGCGTGGGGAGGACTACTGGTGTAGGCAGCCCAAGAACTGTGTTTGAGTAGCCTGGCGTAGAAAGGACTATGCAGAGAGGGTGGTTACCTGGAGTAGGCCTTATGAGATAGGTGTACACATGTGAGGGATAGTGAGTATGCTTTACTGTTTTCACTGTAGTGCCACATCATTATATGCCAATGGATAAAGGCTGACCTAGGGCACAACTCTAGTTCCCTAGTGTCCACAGACTCCAGAGTTGCACCAATGTACTTTGTCACCTGTAAAGAATAATGCAGTAGGTCACAAAAGCGCATTTGTGCAGCTTATGGGTCATCCAGGAATGTCATTTTCTCTGACTCAGCTCAGGATTAGGGCCAATTACTGCTCTGTCCAGCGGCCCGAGCAGGGCCTTGCATCAATAAGCCAGCTGTCACTCAGTGCCAGGGACCAGGCCCTGAGACGCCCTGGCAAGAATGTCAGGGAGGAGGGGCTGAGACTCTCAGAGCACATGTGTCAACTAATTCCTGGACGACACCATTTTGAGCTATCCCAGAAAACCGTGCAGGAAGGTTGGGGCAGAGAAGTGATGTGGCACATCAGGATAGGCCAGAGACGCAGCCCTGCTGGACACTTGAACACCCACTTGAAAGGTCTTGCACAGGGCTTTCTCTCTTGGCTGTGCTTCGCTGCAGAACACTGGGACTGAAGACTAGCGTTATGGACATCTGGACGGAAGAACCAACTGACTGCCCACTGGGGAAAGGACTTTGCCCCTGAATGACTACAGACCCAGGGGGGCACACTGCAGGGCCAGGAGAGTTGCCCCCTCGCACCTCCTGAGGATCAGTTGGGGGAAAAACTGGGCTTGGGCCCAAGAGGAGCGCACTGACCAGAAGAAAGGAAGGCACCCAAAGGAAAGGCTGATGCAGGGAGTCAGTGAGACTGGTTCCCTACCAATTTGGGACCTTCCAGGAGGCCTAAAGAAAGTGCTCTTGATGGCAAGGGCTTGCCACCAGGAGCATATAGACACCAAGATTGTCAAAACCAGCCAAAGAGGGCCCAGATACCCCCAGGAGAAATGTATGTAGCCTTTGACCCCCAAGGAGGACCCACAGCAAATGCGCGAGGCTCCGCTGCCGATTCAAATGTTACCCTGTGGTGCTGGCAGGCGGTGAGCCGGCAAGAGCAGCCAACGTGGGCTCCCCATGCCACTTCCCCAACAGTGAAGCACTCACCTTGTGGCGGGGTGTCCAGATGGGACCAGACACCCGAGGCGGTGATAGCTATTCAGCAGCAGCACAGCTCTCCCCAGTGCAGCAGGGCAGATGCTAATTAAATATGTACACTCCACGAGGGAGCTCCCCATATTGCCTTGAGGCACAACGTGTTCACCCCGAGAAAGTGGTTTTCCTCAGCTTGTGGTGGCCCCAGGTCACCACCAACAGAAAGTCAATGGACAGGAAGCTGCAGGAGCAGCGCAGCCTCCCCCCAACCGTAAGTTTTGTGTCCCCACCCTAGGTTGGGTGGGACTTGAAAATGATAACCCCCCAAGAGTTCCAACATGTATTTAACCGAGTCCCAGATGGAACTTTTGTTTAAGGGTGATGAAACGGCGACCTTAGGGACAAAGATCATGGCTGCAGTTCCTGTGGCCTGAATGGTATTAACAGGATTGTTACAATGATGAACACCACCTAGGGTGAAATGCTGTAAAAACAGGTCAGGGTTGTGGAATTCCTATCGCCCGACGCCCGGGACATCTTGTTTGGGGTCAAGGGCAACAAGTTTTTATGTTTACTTTGTCCTTGGGACAAGTGAGCCCAACCCCCTGCAGCACAAACCCTTTGGCAGCCTGTTTACAGAGAGTGGAATTCTCTGCAGTTGAGGTAATGTGTTTCCAAAAGATAATGCTGTCCGAACTTGTATTTATGGTTCATTATGTGAAAGCCTTCATTATTAGGGTGAGTGCTGTAAATAAATGTTTTAAGGTCACACTTCACTACTGACGTTGGTTCCAGTACAAAAAAAAAAAAACGTGTACACACATGTTTGAAAAGTTTAGGCTAAGAGGCTAAGTATAATGCTCCCAGAATGCTCTCTGATTATATACAAATGAAGTGTCATTTAGTAAAATGTGTTGATGCATGCTAGTATTTCCCAAAAATATTTCTAATGGAAAATCAGTGTAACCATTTTCAACACGATTATGGGAAGCATGAAAATAAACAAACACTGACAAAGCCAACTGATCTGACATATTTTGATAAGTCTTTTAGTTTCATCAATGCGTGTCTTGTTTTGACATGGCTTTTGTAACACTTTATTGTTGTGGGAGCTACCAGGCCCTCAACATTGTAACAAACATTGGCAAACCCCCCCCCAAAAAAGTTTTTGAACTCTTAAAGCACACGTTGCCACCAGCGGCATAACAAAGGCCCCGCAGCCGCCCTCCAGAGGGCCCCTTCAGCACAGCACCTGCCCTGAGTGAGTCTGGAGAGGGGGCTCCTCCATGTTCTTTCCAAAGGGGCACCCTCCAATTTCGTTACGTCACTGATTGCCACTGTAGTTCCTGACACTGAACAAAACTACTTTGTGTGGCAATATGCTCCTTGTGGAAGAGCAGAATGCGATCACTCACAGTAAAGCCAGCCGAAAGAGAGAGAAATAGAAGTTTAATAAAAACAAAATGTCTTTGTTAACACCAGACCTAATTAGGGACCAAGACCCACATGTAGGTAGCTTTTTGCATGTCGCAAACAGCGACTTTCGCTGTTTGCGATGTGCAAAAAGCACATTGCAATGCACAAACCCAGTTTTGCGATTCAGTAACCTGGTTACCGAATCACAAAACGGGTTTGCGACTCGCAATTAGTAAGGGGTGTTCCCTTCCTAATTGCAACTCGCATTGCAATGTAGGATTGTTTTGTGACCGCGAACGCGGGCGCAAACCAATCGCAGTTTGCACCCATTTCAAATGGGTGCTAACACTTTCGCAAAAAGGAAGGGATCCCCATGGGACCCCTTCCCCATTGTGAATGTCACTGTAAACATTTTTTCAGAGCAGGCAGTGGTCCTGCGGACCACAGCCTGCTCTGAAAAAATGAAACGAAAATGTTTCATTTTTCGTTTTTGTTATGCATCTCGTTTTCCTTTAAGGAAAACGGGCTGCATTACAAAAAAAAACAAAAAAAAACTGCTTTATTGAAAAGCAGTCACAGACATGGTGGTCTGCTGTCTCCAGCAGGCCACCATTCACGAGGGGGGTCGCAAATTGCGACCCACCTCATGATTATTCATGAGGTGGGCATTTGCAAAGCCCTTGCGAATCACAGATGGTGTCAAGGACACCATCCTACATTCGGATTTGCGACTCGCAATTTGCAGGTTACAAATCTGAACCTACCTTCATGTGGCCCCAAATTCTTAAAGAAAGTCACAAAAGTGCACCCATGGTATATGTCGTACCCCTATAAAATATTTGTGAACTGTATTTTAGCATGGGTAAATACGATGTGTAGATTTGCTCATGTGAAAATCTATTGAGCATTTGCAAGTTCATTTTCCCTCCAGCCACTTTCTTCCCAACCCTGGAAGAAGTTATAATTCTGCCATTGTCAGGAGTAAATGTCCAACCTTTTTTATTATGGGAAAATATTAGAGAGAAGCTGGTAAAAATCTTTAAAACATGCAGGTTAGTAGGTTTGCAGACTCAAAGGCATTCCAGCCCTGGAACTATTGCTTACTGCTTCCTCCAGCCCCAGTATGCAGATCTGCAGAAAGGTGGCAAAATAAGGAAATTGCTACAGTAGGGATTGAAACTCCAAGTATTCAAGCCCTACTATGGTAGTAGCCCTGGCATAATCAGAGAGGCTATTAATTGCTGCCATAATTTGTCGCCACACTACATGGCACCAAAGGGACAAGTAGATCTTTTTACAGGACAAGTAGATTTGAGAATCAACCTGTCCCCTGGACAAGTAGATATTTTAATAAATTCCACACCCCTGCAGGTGTGTTTACAGTAATTAAATCCCTTCGAGACTATAGCTAAAATGGTAGCATACAATGCTAAATATGTTTTAAAATGGAAATACAACCTCACGGGGTGAAAGATGGATTTACATTCTGATTAACAACCAAGTTATGTCCTTTCGGGGCTGTGTCAGTGGTGCGTCATTTTTATCGTGAATATTTCAATGTAGGTTAGAATTAACTTTGGCCCACACCCTTTAGAGGTGTGGGTAGACTGCGTAGATCGTGCTGAGAGCAATCCTAGCAACGCCAACCACTCCAGCCTGCTTAAACATGTTCCTTGTTGATGCTTATTTGAGTAATTAGTCTGACAGCCACCAGAGATCCAAGTCGATATACGTTAATGCAAATATCAGGTGCTCTCATTGTCAAGTTACAGTCAAATATTGTATTAGACTACAAGTACAAGTAAATGTTCTGCCATGTAGGCTATTGGGTTAATTCTCTCATTGGGAGAGAAAACAATGGCTACGCAACGTCACCAAAAAGTAATTCCATCAGCTGGTGTATAATTGTAAATTGTTGCATAGTACTGAGGTGTGTGAGAGAGAGAGAGATAATATATTTTTGCTTTATCAAAAGGAAAAGCACAGACTGGACAATCATTCACTGAGTGTTATTCTTGTGCTCGTGAATGAGGATTACTAACCCACACCACCTCATTTGAGTAAGCCTTGGACTGCTCTGCTATGTTACACTGTGAGAGTCAAGTGCTACAATGGGGTTTGTGGCTCCCAGTGGTGGGTAAGTGCAGACCCATCCTCCCACAGATGTGATGCAGCAGGTGAAGGACTTTTTTGCCAAACATGATTTAAATATAAAAGTAATTGGTTCTGTGTGCACTGACAGGGCACCAGCAATGCTTGAAAATAAATCTGTCTTTGCTGCACTGACAAAAAAGGAGATTCCATACTTGCAAGTTACGCACTGCTTTCTACTCTGCATGCTTTGGCATAAAAACATTGCCTCCAAATTTGAAGAAAGTCCTTGATACCGGTATGAAGATCATCAACTGGATCAGAGGGTGTGTTTTGAACCACGGCATCTTCAAATCATGTTGTGAAAATCAAGGAAGTCAGCATTCAGTTTTGCTTTTATATACAGTAGTCTGTTGGTCGTCACAAAGACTAGCTTTAATGCGCTTCTTTGAACTGCAGGAAGAAATCCAAGTTTTTCTGGAGGAGAGTGAATGTGATTAGGGTTGGGCTATTGGAATAACAGGAATTCACCCACATACTGGCTTACTTGGTTGACATTTTCACTTGTATAAATTATCCGAGTGTTTCTCTTCAAGGAAAAGGGATAAACTTATTGAAGACTTTCAAAAAGTTAAAATCCTTCAAAGAAAAGTTATCTCTTTGGCGTCAAAGGATTGAAAGAGGCAATCTCTCAAATTTTCCTTCACCTGAAGAGGTGGCTGATGATGTTGGATTCATAACTCCTACTGTGCGTGAAGAAATTGTGACTTATTTGGAAATGCTGTCAGAATCATTTGAAAGATATTTTGCTGCTGGAGACCCGAAGAATGGATCATGAATCCCTATTCCTACAATTTGCAGAAAATGTCAGATGATTAAGTGCTGAAGGAAGATCTTATTTATGGACAAATCAAGCTCTTGAAATTCAACTTGAAAAGAAAGACTTTGGAAGAGTTTTGGTGTTCAGCACTGGATATATTTCCCAAGTCTTGGTGGAAAAAGCACTCAGTGTTCTCATTCCATTTGCAATTACATACTTGCACGAATCTGGATTCCGTTCTTTATTGTCCATCAAGTCAAAATCTAGGACTGAATCCACAGGCAGACCTGCGGGTCGCAATCAGCAAGAAAGTTTCATGCTTTGACAAAATCATGAATGAGAAGCAGGAAGAAAGAAGTAATTGAATTTTATGTTCCAAATTGCAAGGGTGTGGAATTTATTAAAATATCTACCTGTCAATGGGACAGGTTGCTTCATAAATCTACTTGCCCTGTCGAACATCTACTTGTCCTATTGGTGCCATGTATTGTGTTGACAAACCAACTAACTTGTGTGTTTTAAAGGTTTTCACCAGCTCTTTTCTAATGTTTTCCAAGAAAGGTTGGAAATTTACCTCTGAATCGGTTCAGAAGTAAAACTTCTTCCAGGGTTGGGGAAAGAAGTGGATGGAGGGAAAATGAATAGTCAACAGATTTTCGCATGAGCAAATCTACACATGTGTATTTGCTTGTGCTAAATTATAGTTTACAAATATTTTCTAGGAGTACGATTTTCTTGTCTACTTCTGTAAACCATTGTGAATTCATGAGATACGTATATCTGTACTAATGCAAAGACCAATACCATGAATACATTTTTGTGACTAAGAATTCAGTAGCTGTGTTCTGTCCCATGAACTACTATGGTAATGCGTGCTTTTTGAGACCAAAGATTATTTTTGCTTTTTGCCTTTGTTTGTTACAATAGTGAGGGCCCAGCAGCTCTCAACAACAAAGCTTTACAAAAGCCATGTCAAAACAAGACACACACTGACAAAATCAAAGGACTGACCACCAATGCCAGACCTATTGGCTTTAACAATAATTGTTTATTTTCCTGTTTCTCATGATTTTGTTGAAACTGGTTACATTGACTTTTCATTATGAATATTTTTTAAATGTTTCCATACATCAACACATTTTACTTAATGATGCTTCAAAGAAATGGTACATAAAATGTCAAGGTTTAGTAAAACTTTTTCCTTGCTGCATTCTTTTGTGAAGCTTTTGTTTTGAAAGCAAAGAATCAACAATCTTGCTGTCAATCTTCTGCAGCAAATATTTGCATTTAACCGGAGCGTTCTGGGAGGGTTTTACATAGCATCACATTGTTCAACTTTCCAAATGGTGTACACATTTTTTTTTTTACTGCAACCAGTCAGTAGTGCAGTCCGGGCTTACACCATTTATTTAGAACGTTAACCCTCATAATAAAGGCTTTGCATTAACGAACCATAAATACAAGTTTTGAATAGCATTAACATATGGACTGAAATATTAACTCAACTGCAGACAATTCCTTTCCCTGCTCCATAATATAGTACTCAAATCTGGCAGACAAAGGGTTTGTGCTGCAGGAGGTTGGGCCTACATGTCCAAAGTACCCCAAACAATATGTCCAGGGAGTCAGGCTATAGTAATTCCACACCCCTGCAGTTGGGATTGATTTTACTGTAGACTTTTTTCTAATTGTTCAATTTATATTTGCATTTTATGCACCGAGTTAAAAGCTTATTTTTTTTGTTCAATGTGTGCATCCGCAGTACCGTATGCGGTTCAATCTTTGGTTAAACAAATACAATTTTACTATTTCTCTTCAAATGTGATATTTTTGTAGGGGGTGCGAACATTAATCAAACATTTGCTAGCGGTGGGATAACCCTTGAAAGAGAGTCTGCCAATTTAAGTTAACATTATAGAAATTTGGTTCATTTTCGAAAAAAAATGAATGCCTCAAAAATGTGTTCTGTCCTACAGCAACCAGAAACTACAACATGCCAGCCATATCACAAAGTCTTTTCATGATGTCATACAATACTTCATTCAATGGCCTTAAAGAAAAATCTATGTACTGTGGAGAACGATGAAAGCCAAAGGCCACCCTGGGGCTGTATTACATAAAGTGCTCTGGAGGCACAACAGGCACCCCTGGGGCACTCTGCTATCAAAGAAGGGGCCACAGATGTTTGTGCGGCCCCTTCTGTAATACGGATAGCACTAGTGCTATCATTAGAGTGAGTTCCCTCACATGCATGGGGGTGGGGGGAGGGGGTGCATCAGGTGGGCAATGCTCTCAACCTCCGGCAGGGAGACAATTTGTATCTGTAAAGCGCATTCCGGCCGTGGCATTGAAGTGCTAGGCAACAGTGAGTAAAGTGACCAAGGGAAAAAATAGAAAGAGAAAAGGATAAGATTATTGAGGAAAAAGCCAAGTCTTTAGCTGCTTTCTAAAGGCCAGATAATTATGTTCCTCATAATCGTCAGAGGTAGCATATTCCAGTGTTTGTCAGCAGCCACTATAAATGCTTTATCGTCCCATCTGGCCTTACAAGTGCGAGGGACATTAACCAGATAGGATCCTGTTGATCTAAGCTGACGACTTGGGACATACCTTCGTAATTTAGATGACAGGTATTCAGAGCCGCACATATACAAGGACTTATGTGTCAGACATATCGTCTTAAAAATAATGCACTTCTTGACAGGTAACCAATGTAGCTGTCTCAGACTTTCACTGACCAAAGCTGAACAGGATATTAAACGAGCTTCTGTATTCTGAATCAAATGAAGTATACTGAGCAAGGTTTTGTCAATATTAAGCATTAAAGCATTACAATAGTCTATTTTGGAAATCACCAGTGCAAGGGATCCCGTAATTCTGAGCTCCTTTTGTAGATATGGAAAAACTTTTATCAAAATTGTTAGGGTCCAGAAGTAGGCTTTGGTGATGGAATTAACTTGAGACTTAAATGATAGGCCAATGTCAAAAATAATCCCCAGATTTCTAGTGGAACTAATGGGGGATGGCCACCAGCGTGAGCTCCACAGCTCCCTACTCGAGCCAAAGAGCAAAATCTCTGTTTTTTCGCCATTCATCTTAAGCCAGTTCAGACCCACCCATCTATTTATCTCACTCATGCAGCAGTGAAATTTATCAGCAGCCTCCTCCCAATTCTTATGGACGGGAATAATTAGTTGGGTAGCGTCTGCTTAAGAAGTGGCTAGAAAAAGAAAAGATCAAATAAGTCTGGCAATGGGTGCTTCATACAGATTGAATACAGTGGAGGTAAGTGAGGAGCCTTGAGGGACCCCACATTGTAATTGATAAGCGGGAGCTCTAAAATCTCCACAGCTTACTGTAGTAGATCTTTCCTCTAGAAAAGACTTCAGAGTATTCAACGCTGTACCTCTAACACCTGCTTGATGAAGACTGTGTGCCATGATGTGTGGAGGGATGGCATCAAAATCTGCTGATAAATATAATAGCACTAAAATGGGTCCAAGCCCCTCAACTAATCTCCGGATACTATCAAATGTGGTAATGAGGGCGGATTCCGTTCTGTGGGCTTTACTGAAACCATGTTGAGTGGAGTCTAAGCCGCCAGAATCATGAAGAAATTTAGCGAGTTCTTCATTAATGTTTTTCAAAGATTTTTGGTTTGAAAAAGGCAGCAAGGCGATAGGTCGAAGATTCTTAAAATCATCTGCTGCTCCACCTAATTTCTTTTTTAGAGGCACCACCATCGCTTCCTCCCATAAAGGGGGAAAAGCTTCCGTAATCAGGGCCTCCTGAAATATCAGACCAAGAGCTGTGAAAACTAAGTGAGGAACGAGCTGTAATACGTAAGGAGGACAGGCGTCCCTAGGAGAGCCAGATTTAATGCCCATCATAAGCTCTTTAATCCTCTCCAACCTTAATGGCTGAAAATTAGTCAGCATGGGGCTGTCCTAATCTATGGAGTTGTTCAAAGACTCATATGGATCCAGTGCCTCTGCAGATTGAATAAAGCTGGCTTGAATTTGCTAAACTTTATTTTTTTTTTTAAAGTGACAACCTTATTGCAGAATCCTTGAGAATTCTCCAACTCTGGAGGTATAGTAGGAATCGTGAGAGAACGTACTACTTTAGAGTTCTCTAGGAGCATTTGATGCTTCCTTAATTTTCCGTGAACAGAACTCTGTTTCGGCTTTATTAATCGCGTCTTTGTAGAAACAAAGGGTAGCTTTAAGCTTTCCTTTCTCCTTAGCGTGGGAATCTAGTTTCCACCTCGGTTCTTGTTGGCGGTATTTTCTCTGCAAATTCTTGAGGTTATCGGTGAACCAGGGGCAGCTAACCTTTGTCTTCCCTGAAAATCGAGGAGTTCTAAGTGGGGCCACCTAATCAATAGCTATTTTGACCCCCTGATTGAACCTATCTATAGCTGATAAAGAGTTTCTTTGCTGCTTCCCAGCCTGAAACCAGCGCTGGTCTTAATTGTTGTTCCTGATTACCGTTCCAATGTCTACCTGGTTTCAAAGAAGGATTGACATCCTGGGGGCGGGCTGGGAGTGATAGATTTGTCAGTCTAAAGATAAGGAGATAGTGGTCAGTCCAGTCCAAAGCTCTATTTTGTAACAAAACAAGATCATTCTGATGGGTAAATAACCCATCGAGTGGGTGGCCTGCCCTATGAGTGGCTGTCGTGACGTGTAAATTCCAGACAAAATTCGTGATAAGATTTAGGAATTTATTAATATGTGGGTCCTATCAAAGTTAATGTTGAAGTTGCCCATTACAATACATTTAGAAATCATAGTTATTGGCTCAATAATGGATGGCCAGTAATGCAGAAAAGTAGAATAAGATCCCTGGGGTCGATAGACCAACAATCCTTCAAAAAGCATAGTGTTTTTCTGATACATTTTGAAGCAGACACCTCACAAATCTCCGATGCAACATTTATGGCTCTCCACTGACAGGAGAAAATGGACTCAAAAATAATCGCCAACCCACCTCCTCTACCTGTGATTCTATCCAGTCTTCGAAATGAGTAACCAAATGGAGTAGCTGCTATAAAATCAGGACTAGAGTCCTCTCTAGCACAGGTTTCAGTAATAAAAAGGCAATCTAAATTATGACAGATGATCAGAGCTTCCATCTAGGTCATATGTTTGACTAGAGAATGAGCACTGATCAGGTCACAAATCAAGGAATTAGTAGCGACAGCCTGTATGTTTTTGTGGCTTTCTCACACCACCTGTGTGGTAATATGAGGAAAGGTGGTATTAGAAGGTGTCCTGGGTGACCAATTGCAGTATGTACTAGGTGACCAATTGCAATATTTACAGCTCCAACCTTCTAGGTTTTCTGAGGGGACTCCTACTAATGAGAGGAGGGTGTGAGAGGAGTAAAGGACCAGGATGGGCCAAAAAGGGACAGAACCTCCGGCCCCTGGACCCAAACGAGCGCGGACAGGTGCAGACAGGCTTGCCTTAGACGCGCTTTCAGCACACCATTGGCGCGTGGCCGCATCTTCCCCTGAATAAGAACAGCAGGCTCAAATAGCACGTGACCACAGGTCAGCAGCTCGACCGCTGACCTGAATTTCCTCAAAATGGACGTTACCCTAGTTCAAAAGACGAGGGCTCTAACAGGCCCACACTCCTTTTTCTAAATAGGAAAATATACTAATCAACAGGAAAATCGCAGCACAGAAGGCGCCTTAAAAATCAATAATCCTTTGCACAAGATTAGAGAGAGCGGAAACTCACACAAACAGCTAATCAGAACGCATAGGCAGGGACCGATTAAACGTAATTAAATATCTGATGTTAAAAGCCACACAAAGTAAAAGCGATCTAAAAGACAACCCTTCCCTCCACCATAGATGGCCTTTTGACAAAGGGCCTAGCCAACCAACCCTCCAGAGACCCAACCCCTGCCGTGCCTGGCCTTTGTGCGCGATGTGGGGTTGGCTGCAGGTCCTGCTCCCAATCCCCAGAGCAACAAAAACCCCATCACACTGTACACAGCATGGGGCAGCCACCTCCTGCCACGCAAGATTTATGGCTGTGCACAGCATTGTTTACCGCAAGGCCAATCTCCCATATGCGGCCAACCCACGACAGCCACTCATGTCCAATGTCTTTTTTTTTGTTTTTAAAGGTTTTATGATCCCGCAGGACTCTTGCAAGATTGTTGCAACCCAATTTTTGTGTATTCTAAGTAAGCCCCCATGGGGTCAGAGTACCGCTACCCTTCCCCTTTATGCTTTATTTTTCTTAAGGTTTCAGGACACGGGCCAATAGCAAAAAAAAAAAGGCTTCAGACCTTTGGTTTAGATTTGTAGCGATCAACTGATACCTAGTTGAGGCCAGGTACTATGCCACATTTTTGGCTCAATATGGCATTCATTGCTTTGTCATCGGAGAACATCAATGGGATCTCAATTAAATTACACTGCAGGAGTGCAAAACTTAGGCTAACAAGATAACAAGGGTAACAAGAGGTGACTTCAGTGCATACGAGTGTTAAATGCTTAACACACCGTTCAGCCACTGTATGAATCTTAGAACTAGGAGGCAACTCCTCTGTAATACCTATGTGCCATTACAGCTAGTGATGTTTTGAATTAAAAAAAAAAAAAATCGCAACACACCTCCCCATTGCTGAACTGACATTTTATATTTTCCAGAACACCATCTTAACACATTCTAAGTGTTTGAGCCTCTCTCACTAATAGTGTCATCATTTTTAATGCAAAGAGACGCTTCAATTTAAAGGCTCTATTGCCCCTATCACTCCAAGTGTGCAAATGGCTCATATGGCCATAATTGAGATAATGGCCTTTTGTGATGTAAGAAGCAACTACTCTAAAAGCAGGTTCTGGTGAAGTTCAGACTGGCCTTGACATAGTGAAAGATATTACAGGGGAGGCAAAATAAATGTAAATTAGAGGTAAAACATTGAATTGAGCTTCAGTATCCCAGTGCACCTTACTCACATAGTTTGACAATATTTATCCAGGATTCAAAGTTATAAACTGATATTATGGGGTTATAATTCATAGAGGACAACTTAGTGTCAAGCACCCGTTGATTAGCTCTAGATCGGGATAAACAAAGACGTCTGCAGATCAATTTGGATCTAGACCAGTGGATCCCAACTGTTTAGAACCATTACCCACTTTTCATAACAAACAACTTTTGCAAAACACCTATCTTTAATGGACAGGAGGCAGGTGATTTTTTTTCTTTCTTTTTAATCTAACTAATGCATCTTGTGATACCCCACTGTCATTTACAGACAGCACGTTTTCCGCTGAAAGACACTATATCTGCACAGACATACAGTTTTACTGATTAAAAACTGTATAGCCCACAAATGCTAATATTTGGACAACAGGTTTCTGTGAATATTTATTATTTGTGCATCATCAAGGAAGTTGCGTAATTTGTTTTGATGCTATTAAAATTTCTGTTTCCAGCACACTTTAGAATTACAAAAAAAGTGTGCTTCATTTTTGCACTCCTAACTGCTGGATGTATACAGTTGATTTACAGGTATTTTTTTTTGTGTATTGCAAAAAAACATCCTACATTGTCACAAAAATGCACTTAAAATATTCCTGGCTCTTTGCAGTCAGAGAAAGATAAGTAAACGCTAATCCCCATGTTAAAACAATAACGTAACCTGACATTTGACCTCTGCATTTGAATCACCAGCAAATGTGACGAATTAAACACAGAACAAATGCAACTTTCTTAATTGCTCTGATTTTCACCACCCACCAAAAATCACTGATTGAGGCAGGAAAAAGTATCTGAAGAAGCACTTACAAAACATCTAAGCCGTGCTTCTTTTTTCAGTAATTTGATTGAAAAGCTCAAAAAAGATTTTTAACTTGAGCTAAAAATAAAATAGGAAGATTTCCAAAAAAAGTGCATGATTCAATTTATCTAATAACACTACTTGAGAAATCAAAAACTGTGTGTAACATAGTGTCATCAGGTCAGTAAAATAATTTTCTATGGTTAGATCCACTGGTTTTAGTCATAAAAGGACTCACTAGGGATTGTAGGTACGACGTTTGGGTTAATACACCTTCCGTGCCAAATATCTGAAGGAAGTTACCATTTATACACAGATTACTGATTGATCTGGAGGGTCAGTGGACATACTGGTTGCCAATGATGTATTGCAATTTAAGATGCTGCGTCTTTTCTGACAAACTGCAACAGTCCTTCAGCACGATACTAGGCCTTTCTTTCCAAGGTTTTGATTCCAAGATATAAACTAATAAGGTAAGTGTACAGAAGCAAAGGTAAACAGGTTAATTTATGGCAGAGTCCACCCACAACAGGATGTGCCACAGCAGCGACCTTAACAACTGACAAATTCAAAGATAAGTAATACAGTTATAGCCTTAATCAAGAATGAAAAATGCAGCAAAAAAATGCTCACCCTCTCGAGTGACAAAACCCAGAGAAAACATAACTTCAATACTGTATACTACAACTGTCATACCTGTGGACACCAGATGTAACAATCTGGACGCTAATCTTTTACAAACATATTGTGGGGGTGAAACTACCAACTCTTTTGCTTAAAAGACTCCTACTGAGAAACTGTACCCCATAACTGAAAGAGGGATTTTGGCTTGTACCTGGGGAATTATTCATTTTCGCAATTTAACCAGAAAAGCCAAAGTTGCATCCAAGTTTGGGACACCCCTATTCAAATTCGCCGGAAGTAAAGATTGTTTCTCTCTGCAGATATTATGGTTCTTAAAATGAATAAAGGTTTAGACTCGAATATGATATCTTAAATATTAAATTAATGGACAAACGTTTTAAATAGGCCACAAAAATTAAATAGGACCACATTTACATTGTAACTACCACTGAAGCCCACATTCATTCATCAGTTTGATAGCAAATGAAGGCTTGTCAATAAAAGACAATAATATGGGCACAAAACAGTAGCAAATGCTGTGTGAAATATAAGCAATATGTAACAAAATAGATCATTAAAGTGTTACTGATAGCCGAAGCAGAGCTTCTGTTAATTCCTATAACATTAGCAGAAAATTACACCTGCCCTGGTGTAAAAATGTCTTACATTTGTAGTAAACGTTTTGGATTCCATGATAATCAAAGCAATTCTGTCATCACAAACTGAATTATGTTGCTGAAACAATTAAGTTTTCCTACAACTGTATAAAAAAAAAAAAATCCTTCCAAACTCCAACATAGCTCTTTTTCACTTACAAATCAAAAAACAAAGTTACATCCAAAAAATGTGCTCATGTGTAGCAAATGTTCATGAGAACACTCAATGGCAATATACAGGCTTACGTGAGCAGGTCATGGCATTTTCATTATCTCTATTTTATCCTCGTATGCAACAGATACTGAGAATGGGATGCTTTAAAGGCAAACAACGTAAAATATATTTAGTTATTATCCCAGTGGATACAAACAATGTGCACAAACCATGATACCAATGTAGTTATACATCTACAGGTCTCAAACTCAATCAATAAATAGCTGCACTTCACAAATAGGGACCACATCGTATGCCGATTTGTATATGCTGTATTTATATAGCGCAAACCTAACGGAAGGAAAACGGAGAGCTACATAGGGTCCAAGGCCAAGAGACAAATCAACAACGAGTGCGTAGTAGGGCATCTGGGTCCTGAAAATGATCTATTGCATACAGCACTTGAAAAAGGTTTCATTATTTAGTTCGGAAAAATAGTACTATGGCAATGACTTATTTCGAAAGGACGGACTACTAGCAAACTGTAGCTTTCCTCTTCTACCAAACTCAAGGCATTTAGGTTTCGTTTTGCATGCCCGCTACTGGAAGTCTTGTTGAATGCTTATTTACCGCCTAAGGTACAAAAAAAGATTTCACTGTTATACCAGAACAGACTGATGACAAAAGTTCTTCCTATTCATATATACCAGTAAGTCCATGACAAAAATTCTATATTTACATCATACCGGATTAATAATAGAAAAATTCAAATAAATTTAGAAATTCAAGCATCGGCATTACAAAACGTAACCCTGTTTTAAAATCTGCTTTGTTGCAATTAGTGACTACAAAATAAATTACGTCGGATTATGAATCAAGAAATTTGCACAAAGTAAAAAAACACTAATGGAATGAGCCACGACTATCAATCCAGTGACATGCTGAATTTAAGAGTTTGGAAAGTGGCTCTCTCACTTATGTACATATGTGATGTATAATAATGTAGGACCACATAAGAAAAGTATCCTGTTCTAGTTGTTTACGAATTCAGTGTTTGTATAAGTGTTTGCACACTGTATCATATGTCTGATTTTGACTCCTGTGGAGGGGAAGGGGTGAGGTATGGTCTGCTTGATTATGTACTGGTTGTATACCAATAACATTTGAAAAATAAAAAAAATAAAAAAATAACTGTTTGACATACTCATGCCTGTCTTCCTGTTTGTTACCTGTATATTTTATGTTGAAAATGGTATAAATTCTGGCGCCTTCACTCGCTATTACGAGGACCAAGATAGAGCCAGATCGCTCCAAGCACCACCCAGACAGCATCTTGTTTAGAGTTGTTGACGTCTCTTGTACTAGATGAAGAGGCTCGAGAATCACTCGAGATGGAGATAACATTGGTGGGAGTCTGAGTCACCATGTCTAAGCTCAACTCCAATAAAAACATGTGTCCCAATGGAATTCTACAAGCCATACATGGCTCTTCTACAACCCCATCATTTGTTTTCGGAGGCTCATCTGCAGGGGACTCTTCCACCCGGACCTTAGGCGAACAACTATAGCAGTGATACACGAAGACTGTAAACCCAGGGAACACTGTGGTTCATATGGTCAGAGATTCCTGCTTAATACTGAGATGAAAATACTGACTACTATCTTAGCCACTAGACTTATACAAGTTATTGCACCAGTGATACACTGCGACGAGTCGGCTTTATGCCCGGTAGGTCCACACAACATAATCTTAGACGCATGCATAACTAGTTAAATGAACTAAAAGATTGAATGGAACGACACGTTAGACGCTGAAGAGGAGGTTGATGCTATGCATTGCCACTTCCTTGAACATTCAGTGGTGAAATTTGGGTTTGGGCATCGCTGTAGGAAATGGATTAAATTGCTGTACCAAGCCCAAGCAGCCTCCATCAAAGTGAACGGGGTGATGTCCTTGCAGTTTCTGATAAGTAGGGCTATAAGGTAGGGTTCCCCCCGTCTCCTCTCCTGTTTACCCTTACTATAGGGCCACTGACATGTAGGGTCCCGATCACCATAGGACCTGGGGTTTTCGTATCTTGCGTGAGACTGCCTTGAAGGAGAAGGTCTAACTTTAAGCGGAAGACATTCTTTATATCCCAGTGCCCTCCCTGTCCTTCCCCCTGCTTTTACAACTGGTTGAGAGACTACAGGAGCTATTCAGGCTACCACATTATTCGGGAACAGTCGATACTTTACCATCCTCAGAGTGAGATCAAGATACCACCTCTTCACCCATCATCTGCCACACGCCACCCTTGGATTTAAATATTTAGGCATATTTATGACACCACAAAAGGAGATATGCTTTGAACGTAATCTTGGGACAGTGATGTGAGCCTGCGGTGAAATGGAGAGGACAGCATATCACACTGCTAAGGAGAGCAGCCATGTTTAAGATGCTGTCATTTCCTAAGTTACTTTATGTCCTGCAGAATATGTACTGTCCGATCCCCCCGGAGGCTTTCACCACAATAGAAAGAGAAAGCGAACCTTGCTGTGGGATGGGAAACACCCTAGACTAGCCCTAAAAACTCTGCAGCGTAATCAATACAGTGGGAGAATAGCTCTGCCAGATGTGCGTGCTCATTACTGGGCGTCCCACCTCATAAATGTTAATGACTGTTTTTTAACCCCATTACTCAACATTTAGACTGGAACTGTCATAATGGGAATCAAGGTCTTGTCTATCTATAAGGAGGTCAGGGGTCTCAAACTTCTTCTTCTAGCCACTTAGGTAGTGAATGCGGCCTGGGATAGAGCTATGAAATCCATCTGGTCGTATGATAAACCCCCGAAAAAAAAGCCATTGTGGGAGAGGCGCTGGCTTCCTGAACTACGAATGTTGAGTGGTATTTGGGGCTTGGGATCTGACAGGGATCTCCAAAGTGGGAGATCTGATTGAAAGTGGTAACATTATGCTGTTCTCCTCGCTTCGGTGAAAGTACAGAATGCAAGAGAATCAATTCCTAGAGTATGCACAAGTGTGACATATGTGGAGGGCAGAGGGTACCCCATATTTTGCCCCGTTGGAAGGGAGGTTACAATGGAGGAATAGGGAAGGGGTGTGATTTATTTCACATATAAAACTCTTATTAACAATATGCCTGATACCCTGCGTGGTCTGCAAGAAAAATTGGTGGAGGATTTGGGGGACATGGAAAATATTAACGGGGAGGCAGCCCAAATGAACCCTAGGGAGGTAGCTATAAAAACACAGCTGTGACTGGTCCAATTCAAAATCTTACACCGTGTGTCCTATGATAGGCATTGCCTCACGCCATAGGGAGGGCTCAAAACCCACACTGTTTGAGATGTAAAGTTAATGAGGGCTTCTTCTTCCATACTATCTGGTACTGCCCCCCAATACAGACTTTCGGGAGTGAAATCACTGAGGAACTTAGCGACATGTTCA
Organism: Pleurodeles waltl; assembly: GCF_031143425.1. Taxonomy (NCBI): domain Eukaryota; kingdom Metazoa; phylum Chordata; class Amphibia; order Caudata; family Salamandridae; genus Pleurodeles; species Pleurodeles waltl. The sequence continues at coordinate 255,548,539 of NC_090436.1, forward strand.
AGGTACAAATTCCATTAGACCCTTTCTCCTCCTGTGGATCCCCAATTACACTGATCTACCCCGGGCCCAACTTCTGTTTTTCTGTCTATGCCCTGTGGTGGCTAAGAGAGAAGTAGCTCACTACTGGGGGTCGGGGAGCGTCCCACACTACAGAAATGGAAAAGAAGTATGATTATGAACTTGTAACATGGCAGCTGAAAAAGCCATACGCCAGCAGGGGTTGTCCCCGCACATTTTGTAAAGTATGAGGGAAAGGGACAGACTATTATTCTCTAGAATTACTGGACAATGGTGGGCCATAGAGTTGGGCGGGATTTGGTGGCAGGAAATGTGTTTTTATCTATTGTAGTCTTTGTTCATCACTTGGTATTCTCTCTCACCAGTTAACTTGTTTATGGTAATGTTGTTCTGTTGTGTTGGGGGTAAGGGGGTGGAAGGTGTTATGGGTTGCTAATGGTTACTGTTATACACATAAGGACAATGGGGTTGACTTACAGACCTGTGGTATATCATTTGTCTATGCCAGGCTTCTCCAACAAGTAGTTTGTGAGCTACTGGTAGCTCTCCAGGTACTTGTAAGTAGCTCTCGGTTGCAGCCCAGACTACTAAATTAGAACCCTTTTCTTGGCTGTTTATATCAAAATTATTTATGCAAAACACAAATGTGTATTTTCAGAACTCATGAGCCGATGTTTTGAGAAAAATGACGTGATATCCAAAATATATTAAAGCTGATTTCTGAGTGATAAATCATTTGGGGTAACTTATTATTATTATCATTACATCTGTGTCAGGGGCATTGCAGCTGCTTTCTATTATGCATAGAGGTATTCCAAATTGACAAAGCCTATTTTATTTTACTGCGAGAAACCCTGTGTGATCACTGCTAATAATTTTACCTATGATGGCCTTTAATATAATCGTATTTCATGTGGTAATTATTACAATACTAATATTAGTAACTCGCAATGTTTTTCACTGAGCACAAGTAGCTCCTATTACAGATAAGATTGGACGCCCTTGGTCTATTCTATGTTGTCAATGAAAAATAAAAATACATTTTTTTAAAAAACTTGTAAATTAACGAAGAGGCAGTAGGAAAATGAGACTCTTAACCAAATGTGTGAAACAAGATAAGAAACCGTGGCAAATTTTAAAGCAGTCACTGTGCTCATAGACTAATAAAAAAACACCATATGGAAAAGAGCCGTGGGCGAGGAAATTCAGTCATTAGAAACCCAACAGTTTCATTCATCATGACTCCAGTGAAATCAAATGTTATTTTTCATTCAGATGCTCCGTTCCTATCATTTTCACCTGGATGGAGCATGAATTCCGACTGCCTTCCATGCAATAAACATTTAGGCAGCCATGCTCTGAAGCGCAAACTTTTTAGGGAACATTGAATCAAATTTAAAATACGTCTTTGCTCATAACCGGGCCTCCTAAAAATATACGGGGGAAAATACTGGCCTGTAACAGTAACATACACAACATAACTAGACATAAGACTGTTAAACAAACCTGTCTTTAATCACCTGAAAAATAACGTGGTGACAATTCTTTCTTCAAGACATACTTTTTAAAAGTTTGGGGTATTTCTCCCGTAAGTCCAGCATTACCTTCAATAAATGAAACAGCTTTAACTCGCTATTCTGGTCAATCGTATGACGTCTGGCAACCAGATCAACTTTAGACTATACCATAGTTTCAAGGGGCTAACCCTAGGTTATGATGGTGCCTTGCTTAGGTTTACAAGGGGCTCTAATGTTTACAGGACACAACTTGGTCGGTCCGGGCGTTCTAATAACAAATCATTTTTTATGGATTCCAAATTAACAAAAGGACAATTCAAAACCAAGAGACATAAAAAATGACGTGTCTAGCTAGGTTTTATGGTAACTATAGCGGCCAGTGAACGTCTGACCGCAAACAACTTGAAACTACAGGCATCTGAAAAAGAACTTTATGGAAACTAAAAGCCTAGGACACTGCACTTTATCTCAGAGTGATCTTTATATTTTACACACAAGTATAGATGTCCAAGTGCCTCTGCTTCTCTATACGAGCTTTCTGCGGTTGCTCGACTGTGCAATTGCCAGTAACTTAGCATTAAAAATAGCCTCGTGATTCTACTATACTACAGACCGTTGGATGAGTAATCTTGAAGCAACGAAAGCTTGAGTGAGATCGAACAATAAAGAAATGTACTTTTGAGGGCCAACCCTGACAACGTTGCTCCTGGCCTCAAATGGCAATCTTTAAAGCCTGTGCCTGGTTCTACTTTTCTTGACACCCCTCAGTACCATCACAGGACGTCAACTTTTCAAACTTGCAACTTTGCCCTGGTGAAGCTTGTCGGCACGCTCACGGCACTCGCGCTGCTGCACATCACCAGAGTCTCTGGCAGACTGAGGAGCCGCCCGTAGCGCGCGCCCCTCGCGCGCAGGTCACCAGCCGCGGTAGCCGTACCTGGCGCGCACTCTGCCGCCACTGGCGGGGTGGTCCTGGGCGGCCGGAGGGGCTCCTGCTGCTGCTGGGGTCCCGGCTTCTGGTCGCCGCTCGAGGGCCGGCTACCCGGGCCCCGACCGCTTTCCAGCGGAGGCACCGCCCGGCCGCGACCGCCCTCTGGCGAGGCTGCCCGACCCAGGCTGCTTCCCAGGGGCCCTGCCCGGCCTCCCGGCGAGAGATGCGCGCGGCCCCGCCCCAGGCTACGGCCCGCCCCCGGGGCCCGGTCAAAGCAGTCCGACATCCGTCCCTAGGGGCTCTGCCGCGGTCTCCGCCGGTCAGCTGGCAGGCCCCAGGGTCAGCAGCACGGGTACCGAGCAGAGAAGAGCACGCGCAGCGCCTCTGCGACACGCCGGGGTCCGAGGCATGAACACAGGCCGCACAGCAGCCGCCGCTGTCTGTCTGCCTCAGCCTGTCACCAGCAGGGCCGCGCCAAACTCCCGTCGAGCCGCAGCGCTGCGCCCCCTGCCGTCCGGAGGACCGAGCGCTCGCTGGGACAGGGCGCTGGGCAGCTGCGGCTGGAGAGGGAGACCCGGCAAAGCCGCCACCGGGCAGCGGTTCCTTAAGTGTTTTGCGACCCAATCCGTTCGTTCGTTTCGTGATTTGTGTGTTTTTTTCCCACCTACCTGTCACTTCTCCATATTTCAGCTTTCTTTGTTATGTTCACGCTGGCGGTGCATATTTTTGAGAGGTTTGTGCTTTACTTTAACAACCTAGTCGTTTTCAGGTCGAGCTCGCAAACGCTTTGACTTGTAAATGTTGTGGGCTTTTAACCACGCCCGCTTCTTGCCCACCACTTTCGTTTGTGGGCTAGCCATTTAAAAATCCTTTATCATCATTGGTAAATGCTTTCCGTTTGTCCCTCCTTAGGGCTGTTTTGTTACCGCCTTGGACCCTGACCCTGTAACATGGGTAATTACATGATTGCCCATATGTGTGACTGTGGGCAAACTTCTTTTTCCCTTTGTGTCTCTCCTTCCCGCTTCTGGTGGGTGTGGTGCTTTGAATCCGCTCATATGTAAACTGTTTTACTTTTTTTTTTTTCAATTTATGTGACAAGAAATCTCCAGTTAGGAATTTACAATGCTAATAGCTGGCTGAAGCAGGTGGCTTAACTAGAAAGTATTCATGAGTGTTTTATGAAGTTCGAATAATTGAATTATGTAGAAAATAAATAACGTAGAAAATAATGCATGCGTTTCAGAAATGTGACCTCGGATAATGGCCACCAATGTTCACAAAATGTACTAATTAATTAATAATGCTTATGAAATATTGAAAATGTATTAGATTAATATAGTAATAAGTCATTTTAAGGGTTATGAAGTATGCTTTATCTTATTAATTGTAGGCCTTAACTTAGCGAGCGTCTTGGCATAGTCTTGCCAGGCCTCATGCAGAAGCTGTATTCTTCAGCATTTCATAAAAATGCTGACAGAGTGAACTAAACTGTGAAATGTCCATTGTCTTGTTAATAGTGCTTAACAGAAGCCTTTCGTGAGGACCAACTAACAGGAGATGATGTTCCTAGCAGTGTAAGCATTTGTGTATAATAAGTGTGGGATGTACTTTACCAGGATGAGAACAATGAAGACACTGGAGCTGAAGATGCAACAATATTGTTACCTGACATCGTAAAGTGGGCCAATCAACTTCATGAGAAGAGCGAAATATTGGAATTCATATATTTTGTATAGAAATATTATTGGGTAGTGTATAATCGTACGATTAACTGACCAATAGGGAATTAGGGGATAGTTTATCTGACTTTGATATAACAACGTAACAGAGGAGACATTCAGAATTTTCCCAGATTTTGAGAAAAGAAGAGGCTTGAGATTCTGTCATTGGGCTCATACTCTCTGACTGAGAGCCTGATGCTTTGCAGAGTGATTGACGACCTGAGGACGAAGACTGATTCTGCTTGCTGACCCATACCGTGGATAGGTAGATATGACAATGTGACTGTAATGGATTTTTATGCCTTTTTTTTCTAGGTAACAACTGCGCTATTTTGAGAAGATCCTTAGCTAGATGTTTTTCCTAAATTTGTGTTCTAAATTGTTTTGCATGAAGCCCAACATGCTGATGCTAATCTGAAGTTAGTTGAGGGAATTCACAAAATGACTGATGAATTACAGGGACTAGTGATGGCAAGTTATCTTGCTGAATTCTATGTACGTGATTACTTCGTTGCAACTGACTCTGCTATTGATATGTACCGTAACTTTAGAATGTGTTGTGATTCAAGCTTTGATTAGATTGCGTTTCTTCCGTCGTTTTGGACAGCCAGTATTGTTGTTATATGTGTTTCATTTGATTTTGAGATTAATCTTCATGACTTTAGCATTGTTATTATATGGGAAATAAACTTACTAAACTTTACTAAAGGTGTGGTTATTCATGACTGAAAGGTCATGGTGAGTGATATTTACTGACTCCATTGATTATTGATTTTGCTTATCACTAATGATTATTGATTATTGTTTATTGATTATTGTAGGAAGTTGGCTCTGTACATACTATTTCAAAGTAAGAAATAGTGTGCACAGAGTCTAAGGGTTCCCCTTAGAGGTAAGATAGTGGCAAAAGTAGATAATTCTAGTGCTCTATTTTGTGGTAGTGTGGTCGAGCAGTAGGCTTATCAGAGGGTAGCCTTAAGCATTTGTTGTACACACACAGGCAATAAATAAGGAACACACACTCAAAGACTTACTCCAGGCCAGTAGGTTTTTTAATTGAAAAATATCTTTTATTAGTTTATTTTAAGAACCACTGGTTTAAGATTTACAGTTAATACTTTAAATGTAAGGTACTTCACTTAGATACTTCAGGAACTTTGAATGAAAACAATATCATGTACAGTCTTTGTAAAAATGGCAATAAGCTATTTTCAAAGTGGACACAGTGTAAAAATCAACAGTTCCTGGGGGAGGTAAGTAAAGGTTAGATTAGGAGGTAAGTAAAACACTTACAAGTCTCAGTCCTGGGGCATAGGCAGCCCACCGTTGGGGGTTCAAGGCAACCCCAAAGTTACAACACCAGCAGCTCAGGGCCGGTCAGGTGCAGAGGTCAAAGAGGTGCCCGAAACACATAGGCGTCTATGGAGAACAGGGGTGCTCCCGTCCAGTCTGCCAGCAGGTAAGTACCTGCGTCCTCGGGGGGGGCAGACCAGGGGGGTTTTGTAGAGCACTGGGGGGGGGAGGGGACACAAGTAGGCACACAAAACACACCCTCAGTGGCACAGGGGCGGGCGGGTGCAGTGTTCAAAGCAGGCGTCGGGTTTCAGGTAGGAAACAATGGAGGGACCCAGGGTCACTCTAGCAGTGCAGGCAGGCACAGGGGGGGCTTCTCGGGACAGCCACCACCTGGGCAAGGCAGAGGGTCGTCTGGGGGTCACTCCTGCGTCGAAGTTCAGTTCCTTCAGGTCCTGGGGGCTGCGGGTGCAGTGTTGGTTCCAGGCGTCGGGTCCCTTGTTAGAGGCAGTCGCGGTCAGGGGGAGCCTCTGGATTCTCTCTGCAGGCATTGCTGTGGGGGCTCAGGGGGGTCGTCTCTGGTTACTCACGGGCTCGCAGTCGCCTGGGAGTCCTCCCTGAGGTGTTGGTTTTCTGCAGGTCGAGCCGGGGGCGTCGGGTGCAGAGTGTAGAGTCTCACGCTTCCGGCGGGAAACGTGACATCCTTGGAAGTTGGTTCTTTGTTGCAAAGAAGTAGCTGGGTTTGAACAGGGCCGTTATTCACTGGAGTTTCTTGGTCCTGTAGTCCAGGAGAGTCCTCTGAGGCTTCAGAGGTCGCTGGTCCCTGTCTGATTCGTCGCTGGAGCAGGTTTTCGAAGTTGGAGACAGGCCGGTAGGGCTGGGGCCAAAGCAGTTGTCGCTCTTCTCCTTCTTTGCAGGCTTGTAGGTCAGCAGTCCTTCTTCTTTCTTCAGGTTGCAGGAATCTGATTTCCTGGGATCTGGGGAGCCCCTAAATACTGAATTTAGGGGTGTGTTTAGGTCTGGGGGGGCAGTAGCCAATGGCTACTGTCCTTGAGGGTGGCTACACCCTCTTTGTGCCTCCTCCATGTGGGGAGGGGGCACATCCCTAATCCTACTGGGGGAATACTCCAAACTCAAGATGGAAGATTTCTCAAGGCAGGGGTCACCTCAGCTCAGGACACTTTAGGGACTGTCCTGACTGGCGGGTGACTCCTTGTTTTTCTCATTATCTCCTCCAGCCTTGCTGCCAAAAGTGGGGGCAGTGGCCGGAGGGGTTGGCATCTCCACTAGCTGGGATGCCCTGGGGCGCTGTAACCAAAGGGGTGAGCCTTTGAGGCTCACTGTCAGGTGTTATAGTTCCTGCAGGGGGAGGTGAGAAGCACCTCCACCCAGTACAGGCTTTGTTCCTGGCCACAGAGTGACAAAGGTACTCTCCCCATGTGGCCAGCAACATGTCTGGTGTGTGGCAGGCTGGCAGGAACTGGTCAGCCTACACTAGAAGTCAGGTAGGTATTCAGGGGGCATCTCTAAGATGCCCTCTGGGTTTATGTTACAATAAATTGCACACTGGCATCAGTGTGCATTTATTGTGCTGAGAAGTTTGATACCAAACTTCCCAGTTTTCAGTGTAGCCATTATGGAACTGTGGAGTTTGTGTTTGACAAACTCCCAGACCATATACTCTTATGGCTACCCTGCACTTACAATGTCTAAGGTTTTGCTTAGACACTGTAGGGACATAGGGCCAGATGTAGGTACAAAACAATTAGCGACTCGCAATTTGCGAGCATGTGCGACTCGCTAATAGGAATGCAGGTACAATGTCCGTGTTCAAATTGCGACTCGCACCCGGAGTCGCAATGCAGATAGCGAGTCCGCTGTTTGCGACCGCGCAAAAAACGGACTCGCAATTTGCGAGTGGGTGTCGCAAATTGCGAGTACCATGTAAATTGATTGCAGGTGCTGCGGAACACTCCAGAAACCACTCCAGAACTCTCTGGAAACACTTCCTGGCACATGATGATGACATCACAGCCAGGAAGTTTACTAATACACCTGGGAGGAGGGAGGACCACACCCATTTTAAACTGCTGAACAGCCAACAGGAGGAACAGCAGCTACAATGGCAGAAACACCCAGAAAGAGAAAACTGAAATTTTCTGAGAAGGAGCTGGGGGTGCTGACAGAAGAATGCTGTCAGCACTATGATGATCTTTTTGGAAAGGCAGCCCTCAATGTGCCTGACTCAACAAAAAAACAACTCTGGCTGGAAATTCAGGAAAAAGTGAACTCCCTGGGGGTCAGCCACAGGAGTGTGGATGAGATCAAGAAGAGGTGGTATGACCCCGCTCCCGGACCAAGGAGAGGGTGGCAGAAAGGCTCCGGGAGATGAGAGGCACAGGAGGGGGACCATCATCCGTACCACCGCCCACACCCCTGGAGGAAAGGAGGCAGTGACAGGATTTGGAGATCTGGACACCTCTGAGCCCACTACATCAACCGGTGAGTACCATGTGATATGCCTGTACCCCCATCAATGCCATACCCCCACCCACCATGTACACAGGGGCATGCACAACCAAGATAGCTCCATTTCAGGGTAGCAAACACCAGAATGATGCATTATGGGCAATGTAGTCAAGTAGGCAGTCAATAGGCACATTTTTATTAGGAAGTGTGCAACAGATAGTAGACACTGACAGTCTGTTCCCCATGTCCCACAGGTCTCCCACAAGACACCACCACAAGCCACAGCAGCCAGGTGCCAACAGTCAGCCAGCCCCATGATGAAAGCACAGGAGCTGCCACCACTCCCACCTGCACCACCAACACCATCCCCTTGATGTCTACACCTGCTGCAACAGTGGTTCAAGAGGCTGCGCCAGCAACAGCCAAGAGTGCCACGGTACAGCTCACAGGGCATCCACCGCTTTGCAGGCGACGCAGGTTGAGGAGAGCAGGGCTGCAGGCTGAGTCCGGGCGTCCATCCACCACCATGACCGAGGCACAACTGCTCCGTGGTCAGCGCCTGCAGAACCAAACGTTAGGGAGAATTAGTGGGGTTCTGCACCACTTTGTGAGGAACAATGAGACCAGCATGCAGCAGCTCCATGCCCAATTGGACGTCATTGGCACAAACACTGGGGACCTAGCCCTGTCCATGCGGGAACTGGTGGCTGGACTACTGTCACAGAGCGAGGGTGGGCGGCGCAGGGACCGCCAGCTGCTCCAGAGGCTGGACAGGATGGCCTCATCAATTGGCAGACTGGCAGTCAACACCACTGGCCTGTCCAGGACAATCGGCCTCCAAGTGGAAATGGGCCACTTTGCAGGGGATGTGGCAAGAGGCCTGGGCCGGATCACACGTGATCGATTTAATGGAGGCACGGCATGTGTCCAGGGGTCCAGGGGACACCCCCCAGGACAGCGAAGAGGGCTCCACTGTGAGCAGTGTCTCTGCCAGTGACACTAGGGTGCTCCGGAGTGGGAGTACCAGGCAGAGCACTGCAGAACAACCTGGGACCAGCCAGGCTGGCAGAGGCCGCCGTAGGTAATAGACTAAACCCTGTCCCTGATGTTGGGGCACATGACGGCAATGTGTCCCATGCATGGTTGGCTTTTTGAAGTACATGAACAGTTTGTCATTGTAAATAGTTCAATTTCTGCAAAATAGTTTTTTTGTTCCACTTAACAAATGGAGTTTTTGGTCAATAGGTGGATATGTTTGAAGTTGACACGTACCTTCCAAAGTATTGTGTTGCAATGTGTTCCCGTCTCAGTCTGCCTTGATTTGCGATGCTCCGATCCCCATGATGGTGATGTGGTTGCTCCTGCTCTTCATCCTGCATCTGAACCTTGCTTTCAGCAATCCGAAGGTGCGTTCAATCATGTTCCTGGTCCTCTTATGTGCACTGTTGTATCGCCTCTCGGAATCATTGCTGGGTGTTAAGAACGGAGTCATTATCCATGGCCGTAGTGCATATGCACTGTCACCTGTTGGGCACAAAAATTACACTGTTAGAAAGTCCTGGTTGGTGTGCACATTGATCTGTGTGTATGTTTACGAGGTGTATGCAGCTCTACCTAGGAGGTATCCGTCTCCAAACTCCCCACGTTCCAGGCGTTGGTGTATCCCACTGTGCCTAAAAATGTATGAGTCATGGGTACTGCCTGGAAATTTTGCGACAATGTCAGTGATGACATAATGAGTGTCACAAACAACCTGAATATTCAGTGAGTGGGTACACTTTCTGTTGCGGAACAGATATTCCAGGTTAGCAGGGGGGCATATTTGAATATGAGTCCCATCTACACACCCTATGACATGGGGAAAGTTGGCAATCCAGTAAAAGTCCAGCTTGGTGCTGTTAATTTCTGCCTCATTACTGCGTAGGTATATGAAGTGAGACATGTGTGTGTGAGTATGGCATCTAGGAATGCCCTGAGGAACCTTGATAGTGCACTTTGAGATACCCCACCTGCCACAGCAATGACCCCCTGATAGCTCCCGAGGCCAAGAGGTGCAGTGAGCATAGCACTTGCACATGCGTAGGGATGGCGCAGCCGTGCAGAGTCTGGCGTTCTAGCTGTGGTTTTAGTAATTCAATTAATTCTAGTATGGCTGCGCTGCTAAGGCGGTATTTGTCAAAGATCTCTTCCTCAGTTTGCTGAAAAAGAGTCTGCCTTGTTCTGTAAATCTTCTCCTGTCTCTGGCTCCTCCTCCTCCTCCTCCTCCTCTGCTGGGCTGCGTGGACTCTCCTCCTCACTGCTATCAGGTATATCTCCGCCATCTTGAGTAACCCAGATGCCTTCTGGGTCTCCTTTTATACTTTGGTAATGATTACCACCTGCTCTGAGTTAGTGGTAAATGGGACATGCAAACTGGGATTTTTGCGACTAGTCGCAATTTGCGAGTTGCAAATGCATATAGTTTGCGACTCGCAAATTGCGACTTCCTATTTGCGGGTCGCAAAATGGGGTCGCACATTTTGCGAGTCGGTAACGGCTCGCATCGCTTTTTGCGAGTCGGAAATTGGATTTTTGCATCCCATTTCCGATTTTGCGCAGTCGCAAATAGCGATTAGGGCCATTTGCGACTCGTAAAACTTTGCTACATCTGGCCCATAGTGTTCATGCACATATGCCTTCACCTGTGGTATAGTGCACCCTGCCTTAGGGCTGTAAGGCCTGCTAGAGGGGTGACTTACCTATGCCATAGGCAGTGTGAGGTTGGCATGGCACTCTGAGGGGAGTGCCATGTCGACTTAGCTTGTGTGTGCTGTTGGGGAGAAAATGACTAAGTCGACATGGCACTCCCCTCAGAGTGCCATGCCAACCTCACACTGCCTATGGCATAGGTAAGTCACCCCTCTAGCAGGCCTTACAGCCCTAAGGCAGGGTGCATGTGCTGAGTGAGGGGTCCCCAGGGTGGTATAAGACATGCTGCAGCCCTTAGAGACCTTCCCTGGCATCAGGGCCCTTGGTACCAGGGGTACCAGTTACAAGGGACTTACCTGAGTGCCAGGGTTGTGCCAATTGTGGAGACAAAAGTACAGTTTAGGGAAAGAACACTGGTGCTGGGGCCTGGTTAGCAGGGTCCCAGCACACTTTCAAATCATAACTTAGCATCAGCCAAGGCAAAAAGTTAAGGGGTAACCATGCCAAGGAGGCATTTCCTTACAATTATTGATTATGCACTGGAGCTATGGCAAGAGCATCTTAAACAAGTCAAAATGTTCATCGACCTATTTGCGTCCCCTTGTAAGTTTACTTATTAAGGTCTGACGCGCTAGCAGTTATGGTAGCAGACTGATGGTTAGTCTCTTTAGGAGCTTGTCATAGGTGTCCCGAGCAGAGTGATAGATGGTTACGGTTATGGTAGTAGTTTGAAGTTGGTTCTTTTGAAGATTCAGTATTTTTTAGATTTGGATTTTGTTTTCAGAATGATAATTGGAGAGAAATGATGTTCCCTTAAGCCCAGAAATGACTTTCCCAGATCCTGGATCCTGCTAGTGGTGTTGGTTATGTTCCTAGTGTTCTAGTGATAGAGTGAGAGAAATAGATCGTGCTTGCACATGTTATGCAAATCACTGGTGAATTGTGACGCATTAGGGAGTTTGTGTACTCCAAATGAAGTTTTAGTAGGAGTGTGTGTACTCCGCAGTGTGAGAGTAGGGAAGTCGTTGAACTTCACGTGTGTGTGGCGCTTTGTGCTCTAAAATTGTCCACGTGGTTGTTGATGCATGGCCCAAGACGCCGGAGTATATTGAAAAGTGTATGAGACACTTGGTTATATGTTGTAACCTGTCTGGTTTAGTAGGTTGATCGGCATGGTCACCAAGTCAGTGTGTGAGTTGAAGTGGGCCAGAGGAAAATTTTGATTGAGATTTGGCGAGTCCTATGTGCACCAAGACAGACCCATTGATCAGCTGAGAGTAAAATTTGCGGGTCGAATTTCACTAGCGAATCTGGGAGACTGCGAAAGAGGAATAGCTGTATGAGCGAAAGAGCCATCAGTGAAAATCCGTAAGGTTTCTGAAGGGATTGTGTTACCTTTCCTGTAGTAAACCAGCAGATTTGCTTTGTTTTTTGTTTTTTGATTAGTGCTCGCAATATTTTGCATTCGTTTTGTGTGGATTGAAGTTTAGGAGGAACAGCCGCAGTACGTGTAGGTGTTGAAGCCGCGCTGGGATAGGTTGGTTAGTGAGAAGGGTCGCGCACGGATTGGCAGCCGTCCGTGAAAGGCAATTGGTTGAGAACGTAGGTAAAAGCAATCTTGGGAGTAAAAGTCATTTCCTGATTTGATTTTGAATAAACAAAAGATAGAAAAATTAAGTTTTTCAAAGTGTTGAAAAGTGCCCTAAGGGGAGATACGTACATTAGAGTGAGTGTGGGGGAGCCTATACCACCAGAGATTACGCCAGCTTACATTGTAATGGGGGAGAGAGGTGTTGTCCCATGTCTTTGGTTAAAGCAATGGTGCAGGTTGACAGAGAAAAATGGGAGTTTAGCGTTTCCTGAAAATAGGACATTTAATTTGAGGATTTTGGAGCAATTACAGACTGCTCTATATGAATCAAAGCCCCTTTCGAGACCAGCACAGTTTGAGGCATTAGCAGTTTGGGAGCTGGTAGCTAGACAGCAACAGCAATTGAAATTTGAGAAGAGAATGAGAAGGGTGGAAAAGACTTTAGCGGAAGCAAGATGGGATTGGGAACAGAAGAAATGGAGATCAGTGACTTTGCAGGATGTTAAGTTGTTTCCAGCTAATACGCAGGAGGATGAGACAGAAGGAAAAAAGCCGTCTAGGAAGACTAATAGAAGTCTGTCTGAGAGTAAGGAAGCTAGAAGGCCTTCCATAGTAGAGGAGGAATCAGATGCTGAAGATCTTGTTACGCAGATAATGAGAGACCGACCACCACCATATGCAGTGCATGAGAGTGGTTCGAGTACTAGTGCTGATCCAACAGCACCAGCACAGGTAAAGGGGACAGTGAGTCCGGTGCAGGTTAATGCTAACATGACACTGAATGTGGTGAAAGGTCAGTCCTAATGTGCTGACTACTCCCGTAGTACAGACACAGATGCAGCCGCCACAGATACAGAGAATTTATCATGATGTGTCTATTTTAGAGATGACTTCGAACTTAGTGGTGCCTACGGAGCAGGTGGTTCAGAGACCACTGCTGGTCCAGACTGAGCCGACTCCGATTTTATTGCCCCAAGTGCAGCAGCAGGTAATGCAGTGATTTACACCAATGACAGGGACACAGTCAGACTTGACTCCGGTAATGAATCAGAGTATGGGAGTTAGTCTCCCACAGAGTGTTGTAGGTGCCAGAGCAGCCCCGGGTGCAATATGGCTGCCGATTTCTGTTGGTTCAGCAATACCATTATTTGTGCAAAAGAAACCAATTACGAGCAAACGGGGAGCAATGTCTCAGAATTTAATGAGGAGGGGACCAAGTGAACAAGTTCAAGTAGTCTCTTCCATGGGTCAGACTTTTAATGGATCAAGATCATTGTTAGATCTTAGTCCACTTGTTGCACTTCCGGTGCAGGTCAGAGCCTGAAATTATTGACACCACAAACTCAGAGTGCAGTGGTACAGCACGTGCCACCGGTTCAAACGAGTAACATTTTGTTACAGGGACTGACAGCACATCAGTTAACTGAATGGTTAGACACGCTGAATACCCCACAGAATGCTTCTAAGGGAGAGGAGAAATTGAATTGTGTCAGACTAAGCATGGAAGCGGGTGAATTACTTGAGTGAACAATGGCGGTGAATAGATTAGAGTCCTACACAGAAGCAGAGTTGAGATACTTATGCCCAAGGATTACCAGAGAGGTGGGCAAGATACATCAGAGATTAGCAGATTTGGCAGAGAAACGTGGCATAGAAATTGAGAAAACAAAACATTTGAAAAGAACCTGCGGATTAGATTTGAGGCAAAGGATTTTGAACACATGAGGTCAGCCAGAATGAAGGCGCACCTTAAAGAACTATTGCAGAATGCTCAGGTTTGGGGAGCATTAGAGAAGTGGGAAGGCAGATGGGTAAAGAAAAGAGACAAAAAGAAAAGAGAGTCTCTGGAGGTGACTGAGAATGTACAACAGGACAAGGATCCAGTGAAGATTTTGCCAATGAGGGAAATCCCAGGGGGAAATTTTGTTCATGTTACTTGGAGTAGGAGTGACATTCTATCATTTACGGAAGACTATCCGAAATTGAGGGAGAAGCCAGTAGAGTGGTATCAGCAGACAGACAAGTTCATGAAACTTGCGAAGTGTCTGTAGGAGGACTTGAACACATTACTAGAGATAGTGGTTCCAGCTATTTTATGGGTCAAGTGTAAGAGAACTGTAGATTGACCAACAAGTGAACCGGAGGGAGATAAGAATACAGGTGCACCATCTCCTGAGGTAATGAAATATTATTATAAGGTGATCGAGTTTCTGAAAACAAGGATTTCGCCTAAAAAGGATTGATAGGACAGTGCAGGAAGCAAAGGAGTCGATACACGCATACTATGAGAGACTGTTGAAGGCGTTTAAGGAGTATAGTTGGCAAGAAGGTATTGAACCGAAAGACATGTTGCATTTTATGTTCAGGACTGAGATCTGAAATAGGTCAGATGATTAAGAGTCATTTGATTTGCTGGCAAGCGAAGCCGATTGATGAAGTGTTGTAGTATGCAAAATACTGTAGTGATGTGATTGAGTTGAAGCAGAAGAAGTTGAAAGAGAAGGCAATGGTGATGCAGATTAAGGCAGCCCAAACAGGAGTGCAACTACATTTTATGCAGCAGATACCGCAGCCGCAGGGAAATGTCATGTTCCTGCCACAGATGAGAGGTAGGAGTCATAGAGGCAATATGAATCGTGGTCCAGATTTGAATACTGTTGTGGTTCAGAATGATGTGCAGGGAATGAAGAAGCTATTGCCATGTCACATTTGCGGAGCCGGTGGACATTGGAAGCGGGAGTGTCCGATGATGGTGCAGGAAGGTGTTGTTCAGCAAGGTAATGACATCAACACATTCCAGAATGTGAGAGGACCAGGATTTAGGGGTCCTAATGCAAATTTCCAGAATAATGTGACTCAAGTGCAGAATTTTCAGCCTATGCAACAGGTGCGAATGCCCTGTGCCCAAGTGTCACAGTTGCAGTCGATGCAGCAGCGGGTTCCCATGGTACCTAGACAGCAAATGCAGATACCACAAGCCTGATGGAGTAGCAACAGATGATGCTTACTCAACAGGTCACAGGTCAGAGACAAGACAGAATTTCTGTTACATAGTGAGAATGGAATAAATGGTGAATGGATGGGTGACAGTTCAGATGAGGAGCCATATGTGCTTGGGACTTCTTTTGAAGTAGATCAGAGGGGACCCTATGTGAGGGGAAAAGTGATGGGTCATAGAGTTTCATTCTTGGTGGACACAGGAGCTACACGCTCTACAATGAGAAGTGCAGAGTTTCCGAATTTGTCCCTTTCAGGAAGAACAGTTCAGGTTGTGGGGGTAACAAATCAGTATCTGACAAACCAGATCACAGATCCAGTGCAAGTTGAGATTGGCACTTTTCAGGGACTGCATAAGTTTGTAGAATGCGATTTGAGCCCGGTATCCCTACAGGGAAGGGACTTGTTATGTAAGACAAAATGTATGATTACTTGCTCAGTTGATGGAATTGATATCCAGACAAATAGCAATGATGAGGAAGACCAAGCTCCAGAAACAGAGTGTGAAACTACAAATGAGGAGTACCCCTTGACTGAGTTTTTCCCTATGTTCACAGTAAAAGAGCTTAATTCTGATTTGCAGGGAACAGTACAAGAGAACATGTGGGATTTGACAGGGAAAGAAGTAGGTCTTATCAAAGGAATGGAGCAAATTAAAGTTCCCTCAAAGCCGAATGCAGTTTTTCCCCAACTTCCATAGTACAACATGACACAAGATTTCCTGATAAAAGAAGCTCAGATATTTGCAGATTTTGTGAAGCAGGGCGTTTTGAAGGGAATGTTGAGCAGTCCATGTAATTCACTCATAATGGGGTTGAAGAAGCCATGTGGGAAGGTTCGAATTGTTCAGGATTTGAGAAAAATAAATGAGATTGTGGTCAAGTGTTGTTCCATAGTGCCCAATCCAGCTGTGATAATGTTCCAGATTCCATGTGATGCAGAGTGGTTTACAGTTGTTGATTTGTCATAAGCGTTCTTTTCTGTGCCCCTTCATGATGATAGCCAATTTCTCTTTTGTTTCAAATTTCTGGATAAGGCCTATTGCTGGTGAAGGCTTCCTCAAGGGTACACAGAATCACCTTCCTTGTTCAAACAGATCTTCATTACAATTGCCTTTCCAATCGACTCTGGTGCAGTACATTGATGACTTATTGATTGCGTCCAAGACAAGGGATGAGTGTAAATATGACTCGATTGCCCTGTTGAACCATTTGGGAAAATATGGTCATAAAATGTAACCTCTGAAATTGCAGTATTGTCAGAAGGTAGTGAAGTATTTGGGTCACCAGATTGAGAAAGGGTTGAGGAAAATATCCAGAGAGGGGATTACAGTGATACTGCAGATAAGTCCCCCGACTACACAGAGAGATGTCAGAATTCCTAGGAATGGTGGGCAATTGTCGCCAATAGATCCCAAATTTTTCAGGAATTCCAAGACCATTGCAGAAGCTGACTCATAAGGAAGTTACGGATCCCATAGTGTTAGATCAGGATGAAATGAGAGCATTCAATGAGTTGAGAGAGAGTTTGTGCAGAGCTCCAGCGTTGGGTATGCCTGACTACAAGAAGCCTTTCACATCGTTTTGTCATGAGTGTGATGCATGTTCATTGTCTATCTTGACACAGGTCCAAGGAGGTGCTCATCGCCCAGTAGCATATTTTTCAGCTACTTTGGACCCAGTTGCAGCAGCTTTACCAGGTTGTTTGCGTGCAGTTGCCGCAGTTGGTCAGAGTCGTTCACAGTGTGAAGGGGTGGTGATGGGATATCCCCTGACTGTAATGGTCCCTCACTCGGTTGAGATTTTACTGACAAGGACGAAAATCCAATACTTGGCTAGCGCTAGGTTAACTGAGACGAGTATTTTGGGAGCACCAAATGTGACATTGAAAAGATGTGAGGTGCTGAACCTAGCAAATTTACTTCCAAGTGATACTGCTGAAATTGAAAAAGAGCAAGATATTGAACATGACTGTCTCAAAGTAACTGAGCTCTGCACAAAACCGAGACCTGACATTAGAGATACCCGAATGGAGGAAAATTATTAAATCATTTTTGTTGATGATTCTTGTCTGAGAGACAATACATGGACAATGAGAGCAGGATATGTTGTGTGCACAATCACAGTTACCTTGGAAGCTTCCTGGATTTGAGGAGTGTATTCTGCTCAGGCAGCGGAATTGGTCGCTCTTACTAGAGCGTGCCATGTTTCTGCTCAATTGAGGGTCACTATCAATATGTCAATATAGTCAATATGGATTCGGAATAGTTCATGATTTTGGTCAATTGTGGTCGCAGAGAGGTTTCCTGACCTCTTCTGGATCATCAGTCAGAAATGGTGAGAGAATAAAGGAGCTGTTATATGCAATTCAATTACCTGAAGAAATTGCCATGGTAAAATGCAGTGCACATTTAAATTTGCAGGCCTACGTGTCATTGGGAAATCGATATGCGGATCAAGTCGCAAGGTTTTGCGCCTTGAACTGTATTTCAGACAAGGACAAGTGGGAATTGTTACCTGAAAAATACACAACATGTACGAGTTATGCATTAAAAGTGATTGGCACTTTGGAAGAGTTAAAATCTTTGCAGAGTAATGTTGACAAAGAGGAGAAACGTTCATGGAGTAAAATGAAATGTTCAAAGAAAAGATGAATTGTGGGCTTCTGAGGAGGGTCAATTGGTTCTGCCAAATAGCCTGTTGTCTCAAATGGCAAGGTACTATCATGGTCAGGCACACATTGGAAGGGATGCCATGGTTCAGCTGTTCAAAATTGATTGGTTCAATCCTAAGTTAAGCAACTGAAGCAGTTTGCCATTGTTGTGTCATTTGTCAGCAACGAAATGCGAGGAAAGGGACAGTGGTTAATTTGAGCCACATAGAAACAATAGTCTCACAGTAGCGAAACTGCTGCTTAGAGAACTGATACCATGCTTCGGGTTCCCGATCTCTTTAGAATCAGATAGGGGAAGTTACTTTAACAATGAAGTAATTAAACTACTGTGTGCAGCATTGAACATTTAGCAGAATTTGCATTGTAGTTACCGCCCTGAAGCATCAGGACTAGTGGAGCAGATGAATGGTACCTTGAAGTCAAGAACTGCAAAAATGTGTGCAGCTACGAATTTGAAATGGCCCAATGCATTGCCTTTGGTGCTGATATCAATGAGAAACACACCTGATAGGAAGACAGGACTGTCGCCTCATGAGATCCTCATGGGGAGAGCAATGAGATTGCCAGCCATACCAGCAAATGCAATTGTCAACATTATAGATGATATGGTGTTGGATTACTGCAAGGGTCTGGCTGATGTAGTCCGCTCTTTTTCTCAGCAGGTGGAGGCTACCACACTGCCATGATCCATGATCCAGGGCACAACCTGAGAGCTGGAGACTGGGTTGTTGTCCGAAAGCATGTGAGAAAGACGTATATAGAGTCTCGTTGGTAGGGACCGTACCAGGTGGTCCTGACAACTGCGCCAGGTGTGAAGTGTGCTGGGATCCCGAACTGGATTCACACGAGTCACACAAAAAAAGTGGCATGTCCACTGGATTATGAGGAAGTGTTGTTGAGAGTACCAACAACAGTAAGACAAATCACAGCACCGGAAAAAGAACAAAGAGAAACTGAGACTGAATCTGAGCTTGTTGAGGACGGTTCTGTTACTCCTGTGAGAGACGAGGGTGGAGACCTCCAAGAGACTATCAGAGAACCTATCTCAACTGAAGCGACAGGAGAGTCTAGTCAAGACAGGGCTCTCCCAGAAGCAGACGATTCCGAGAGACAAGCAGATCAATTGCCAGACCCAGAAGGGGAAGGAGTTGGGGTGGATCAAAGTCAAAGTAATCCAACTCCTCCTGAATTGGTTGCAGGTCTGTCAAGAGAAAACACCACAGAAAAAGAAAAGAGTTCAAGTTCAATCTTGAAGAGATTACTGACAGAGGGTTCACTGAAGGGAGATAAGTGGTTGAAATTGCAAGTGGAGAAGAGGAAAGAGGTGGTTGTCGAACCAACCATAGAAGAAGAAGTAGATACTACGAGAAAAGAGGAACTAAGTGAAGGATAGCTGAATGGCAACCGAAAGTTGAAGAGAAAGAGAATAGCAAGTCGGAGATACGCAGGTCCTGAATGGGCGTATGCAACTACAAACTAATGCCAACAAGAGTTTATGGGGGTGATTCTAACCCTGGCGGTCGGTGATAAAGCGGCGGCCAACCCGCCAACAGGCCGGCGGTCGAAAAAAAGGAATTCTGACCCTGGCGGCAACCGCCAACACAGCCCGCCACATTAACACTCCGACCGCCACGGCGGGACAGACAAACAGCGCGGCGGTCACCGCCAACAGGCAGGCGGCAGACAATGTACCGCCCACAGTATTCCAACTCACCAATCCGCCACCTTTTCCGGGGCGGGAGCCCCGCCGATAAAAACACGGCGGAAACAGACTACGGACGGGAAAACGCTCACCAAAACACACTCCACGAGTACGGAGGACAGCATGGAACCCGAATTAAACATCCTACCTGCTCTCGTCTACCTTCTCATCTAACACGAGTACGAACGGCGGCGCAGACGACAACGGTGAGTACTGCACCTACGACACACGGGAGGAGGGAAGCTTACGGCACACACAAATGCGACCCCCACCCCCCAAACTATGTACACACCAATGCAGAGCAACAATGCACAGTGGCACCACCCAAACCCCCCTGAAAAATGCAAAGACATAATTAAATTGTGAAGAAAATTTTATATAAAAAATAGACTCTGATATGTATCGGTCAACTATGCAAAATATCCATAACAAAATGATACTATATACACTGCCATGGAGAACCGAGGCAATTAGTCCTCTACATCACAGTTAAATAGAACAGTCCGTGGGCTACAGTGTAGCGACACAAGGGCAAAGCCCACACAGGAGACCTGAGTCCTTTGGAGAGAACACTGCAGGGGCATCTGATGAAAAAACTACAGGCACCTCAGGGGGAAGGGAAGGGGGGGGGCACCACAGCCACATGAGTCCACGACGCCAGATCCACGAAGGGGCCACCATGCCCATTGATGTATCCTGGGGAGTGCAAAGCCACAGTCTCTCAAGTCTCTACAGTGGGTGGGTTGCCCACTTTACCATCCTGGGGAGTGCAAAGCCACAGTCTCTCAAGTCTCTACAGTGGGTGGATTGCCCACTGGGCCATCCTGGGGAGTGCAAAGCCACAGTCTCTCAAGTCTCTACAGTGGGTGGCTTGCCCACTGGGCCATCCTGGGGAGTGCAAAGCCACAGTCTCTCAAGTCTCTACAGTGGGTGGCTTGCCCACTGCTTCATCCTGGGGAGTGCAAAGCCACAGTCTCTCAAGTCTCTACAGTGGGTGGCTTGCCCACTGCTTCATCCTGGGGAGTGCAAAGCCACAGTCTCTCAAGTCTCTACAGTGGGTGGGTTGCCCACTGCTGCATCCTGGGGAGTGCAAAGCCACAGTCTCACAAGTCTCTACAGTGGGTGGGTTGCCCACTTTACCATCCTGGGGAGTGCAAAGCCACAGTCCATCAGGTGGATGACAGTCTCCACTGGTCAAGGAGGAGGCATGGTGAGCACAGTGAACCATAAACAGTGCTTGACAGGAAGGGCCCAGCGGAGCGGTGCTTGAGACGGCGGTGCCCAGCGGAGCGGTGCTTGAGACGGCGGGGCCCAGCGGAGCGGTGCTTGACAGGAAGGGCCCAGCGGAGCGGTGCTTGACAGGAAGGGACAAGCGGAGCGGTGCTTGAGACGGCGGGGCCCAGCGGAGCGGTGCTTGACAGGAAGGGCCCAGCGGAGCGGTGCTTGAGATGAAGGGCCCAGCGGAGCGGTGCTTGACAGGAAGGGCCCAGCGGAGCGGTGCTTGAGATGAAGGGCCCAGCGGAGCGGTGCTTGACAGGAAGGGCCCAGCGGAGCGGTGCTTGAGACGGCGGGGCCCAGCGGAGCGGTGCTTGACAGAAAGGGCCCAGCGGAGCGGTGCTTGAGACGGCGGGGCCCAGCGGAGCGGTGCTTGACAGGAAGGGCCCAGCGGAGCGGTGCTTGAGATGAAGGGCCCAGCGGAGCGGTGCTTGACGGGAAGGGCCCAGCGGAGCGGTGCTTGAGACGGCGGGGCCCAGCGGAGCGGTGCTTGACAGGAAGGGCCCAGCGGAGCGGTGCTTGAGACGGCGGGGCCCAGCAGAGCGGTGCTTGACAGGAAGGGCCCAGCGGAGCGGTGCTTGAGATGAAGGGCCCAGCGGAGCGGTGCTTGACAGGAAGGGCCCAGCGGAGCAGTGCTTGAGACGGCGGGGCCCAGCGGAGCGGTGCTTGACAGGAAGGGCCCAGCGGAGCGGTGCTTGAGACGGCGGGGCCCAGCGGAGCGGTGCTTGACAGGAAGGGCCCAGCGGAGCGGTGCTTGAGACGGCGGGGCCCAGCGGAGCGGTGCTTGACAGGAAGGGCCCAGCGGAGCGGTGCTTGAGATGAAGGGCCCAGCGGAGCGGTGCTTGACAGGAAGGGCCCAGCGGAGCGGTGCTTGAGATGAAGGGCCCAGCGGAGCGGTGCTTGACAGGAAGGGCCCAGCGGAGCGGTGCTTGAGACGGCGGGGCCCAGCGGAGCGGTGCTTGACAGGAAGGGCCCAGCGGAGCGATGCTTGAGACGGCGGGGCCCAGCGGAGCGGTGCTTGACAGGAAGGGCCCAGCGGAGCGGTGCTTGAGATGAAGGGCCCAGCGGAGCGGTGCTTGACAGGAAGGGCCCAGCGGAGCGGTGCTTGAGATGAAGGGCCCAGCGGAGCGGTGCTTGACAGGAAGGGCCCAGCGGAGCGGTGCTTGAGATGGCGGGGCCCAGCGGAGCGGTGCTTGACAGGAAGGGCCCAGCGGAGCGGTGCTTGAGACGGCGGGGCCCAGCGGAGCGGTGCTTGACAGGAAGGGCCCAGCGGAGCGGTGCTTGAGACGGCGGGGCCCAGCGGAGCGGTGCTTGACAGGAAGGGCCCAGCGGAGCGGTGCTTGAGACGGCGGGGCCCAGCGGAGCGGTGCTTGACAGGAAGGGCCCAGCGGAGCGGTGCTTGAGACGGCGGTGCCCAGCGGAGCGGTGCTTGACAGGAAGGGCCGAGCGGAGCGGTGCTTGAGACGGCGGGCCCTGTTCAGCGGTGCCTATCTTCACGGCGGGGCCCTGTTCAGCGGTGCTCTTCTGCACGGCGGGCCCTGTTCAGCGGTGCCTATCTTCACGGCGGGGCCCTCTTCAGCGGTGCTCTTCTGCACGGCGGGGCCCTGTTCAGCGGTGCTCTTCTGCACGGCGGGCCCTGTTCAGCGGTGCCTATCTTCACGGCGGGACCCTGTTCAGCGGTGCTCTTCTGCACGGCGGGGCCCTGTTCAGCGGTGCTCTTCTGCACGGCGGGGCCCTGTTCAGCGGTGCTCTTCTGCACGGCGGGCCCTGTTCAGCGGTGCCTATCTTCACGGCGGGGCCCTGTTCAGCGGTGCTCTTCTGCATGGCAGGGCCCTGTTCAGCGGTGCTCTTCTGCACGGCGGGGCCCTGTTCAGTGGTGCCTATCTTCACGGCGGGGCCCTGTTCAGCGGTGCCTATCTTCACGGCGGGCCCTGTTCAGCGGTGCCTATCTTCACGGCGGGGCCCTGTTCAGCGGTGCTCTTCTGCACGGCGGGCCCTGTTCAGCGGTGCTCTTCTGCACGGCGGGGCCCTGTTCAGCGGTGCTCTACTGCACGGCGGGCCCTGTTCAGCGGTGCCTATCTTCACGGCGGGGCCCTGTTCAGCGGTGCTCTTCTGCACGGCGGGGCCCTGTTCAGCGGTGCTCTTCTGCACGGCGGGGCCCTGTTCAGCGGTGCTCTTCTGCACGGCGGGCCCTGTTCAGCGGTGCCTATCTTCACGGCGGGGCCCTGTTCAGCGGTGCTCTTCTGCACGGCGGGCCCTGTTCAGCGGTGCCTATCTTCACGGCGGGGCCCTGTTCAGCGGTGCTCTTCTGCACGGCGGGGCCCTCTTCAGCGGTGCTCTTCTGCACGGCGGGCCCTGTTCAGTGGTGCCTATCTTTACGGCGGGGCCCTGTTCAGCGGTGCCTATCTTCACGGCGGGCCCTGTTCAGCGGTGCACATCCAGTAGGTCAAGGGAGCCAGACCTGGGCTGGACTCCCTGCTCAGTCGCCCTCCGACCGTGATGTGTCTGGACCCTTCGGGGACGGAGTCCTGGGCCCTTTGGTGTCCTCCTTTACAGCTGGGATGTGGCATGTGGGGCCCACCTGCTCCGCGCTCCTGCTGCCTGACTTCTCCGCCCTGCTGCCCTTACGCTCCTTAGATGGGGCTCTCGGGCCCTTGCCTCCCCTAGATGTTGTGGCTGGTGAAGTGGGGGAACTTTGCTCCTTGGGGGCAGCCGTGTCAGTCCTCGCACGGCGGCCCTTGTGTTTCCTGGTCCTCTTGCCGGGGGGGGGGCTGGATGTGTCCTTGCTGCTGATTGAGGTGTCACTGCTGGCAAAGGGTGGACTCCAGAACCCATGCACAACAGTGACACCCGAAGCTGGGCTGGTGGTGGCTGTGGTGCTCTTGGGACTCTTTGCAGATGGAGGGGGTAGGTCATCGGAGGGAAAGAG
This sequence comes from Pleurodeles waltl, assembly GCF_031143425.1. NCBI lineage: Eukaryota > Metazoa > Chordata > Amphibia > Caudata > Salamandridae > Pleurodeles > Pleurodeles waltl. Next base: position 255,572,346 of record NC_090436.1, read on the forward strand.
GTCAATATTAGCCAGGAAAAGTTTTTTAGGGCCAAGGTAAAGGGTAGGAGAAGTGGTGATGGGAGTGGAGGAAGAGGATGTGGTTGTAGGAGAGTCAGGTGTGCTGTCATTGGGTGAAGGTGCTGGTGCTGTAGGCTGTCGGGAGGTGGATGGCTGTTGGGTGGGTGGCTGCCTGCGTTTGTGTGTCTTGGAAGAGGGGGTGACAGACACAGTGGGAGAGGACACAGGGGACGTGTAAATGGCAGTGGGGGTGGTGACTGCACGCGTGCGGACTGTACAGGAGGGTGTGGTGGTGATGGAAGCACTGGCTGATGTTGGTGTGCATGCAGGTGTGAGTGTAGACGTCACAGGGAGGGAGGAGGGAGACGAGGAGGAGGGGGACACAGGGGTGGTAGTGACTGTTGGAATGTCTGCATCTGGGTGTTGCTTGGGTGAGTGTTTGTGGGATCTGTGGTGCTTGTGTCTGGATGAGCTGCCCTTGGGTGTTGAGGTGTGTGCAGGCTGGTCAGATGGTGTGGATAGGCTGAGGAACAGGAGACAGAGACAGGGTGGAGGCAGTCAGAAGAGGGAGGCTGGAAACAGGGACAATGGCTGCCGTCAGTGCTGAGGCCAGAGCAGTGAACGATCGTTGATGGGCAGCCTGACCGAATGAATGCCCTCCAGGTAGGCATTGCTCCGATGCACCTCCCTTTCTACCCCCTGGATGGCATTCAAAAGGGTAGTCTGCCCAACAATGAGCGTCCTCACAAGGTCAATGAGCTCCGCACTGAGGGCAGCAGGGGTGACAGGGGCAGGGGCTGAGGTGCCTGGGGCGAAGGAGACGCCCGCCTTCCTGGGCGAGCGGGCACAGAGCGTAGGCTGAGGGGCTGCAGGGAGGGCGGGGCTGGTGCTCTGGGTGGTGGCTGTACCTGTAGAGGCGGGGGGCCCAGATGTTGCCGCCACCGCTAGGGAGCACCCATCCGAGGACGTGTCTGTGTCGCTGGTCTCACCACCGGTCCCCGTTGTGGTGCTCCCCTCGCCCTCCGGATCACTGGTGCCCTCAGTGTCTGTTCCTGGTCCCACCGGGGCCTTGTGACTTGCAGCTCCCTCGTGCTCCGATGCCAAATCTCCTCCGCCTGATGATGCTAATGCACACATGCACAAGAAGATGAAGAAGAAGGGTGGGGGGAGAAAAAAGAAGACCAGGTTGAGTGCATGCAATGTCAACACCGTTGGCGGAGAGGACAGACACAGGAGCCTCATGCACTAAGCCGCGCATTCGGGGTACACTACTCAGTACTTCTGACTAAGACAACAGGTCAAGAGACGACAAACGCGCACATGTGTGAGGCTGGACCATCAATAGCTGTACTTGTCACCCTACAGAGGTGGGGGCCGGGAGCACAGGGCCATGCCTAAGGGAGAGGACTACACTACAGAAAGCGCCCTGGCCTAATGTCACCCACAACCCTCCTCCCCCACCCAGACGCCTCCACTGCGCAGAAAGATAGCAGAATGTGCTGATACTCACCCCCTTGTGTCTGCTGTGATGCTCTGAAGCGCCCATCCAAATCAGGGTAGGCCACCGCCAGGATCCGGGACATCAGGGGGGTCAGGGTACGACTGGCACCCCTCCTAGGTTGGGAGGCCATCCCCAGCAGTGACTCGGCGGTCTTCCTGGTTCCGCGGTGGATGTCCTCCCACCTCTTGCGGCAGTGGGTGCCCTGTCTGACGTGGACCCCCAGGGCCCGGACTTCCTTGGCGATGGCACGCCAAATCTCGACTTTCTGATGGGCGCTGACCTATGTGACATGTACAGGGTGGGAAGGAAACATTCATCAACTTACTGCATGTTAGATGTGATTGGCCCCCCCTCCCCAACCTTGCCATATGGCACATGCTCTCATCTGTCGTGCGTTGCACTCCTCATTCGCCCCCCACCAACTTACATCCACCCCACTCCACACAGGCATCGCCCATTCCATGTGCACCTGGTGTACTTACCTGTTGGTCTGGAGGACCGTAGAGTAACGCATACTGGGGGAGGACCCCATCCACGAGCTTCTCCAACTCTTCAGACGTGAAGGCAGGGGTTCCTTTCCCCAGTCGCAGCAGCCATTGTCTCTTCCAGACTGAGGTCACAGCAGCACTTGCAGTATAGGTCCTCTCCTGTGGATGATCAGGTCTCGAGTGATTAAGCAGATAGAAAATGGTGGTCACGCCCGCGGCGGTGCGTACCGCCGCGGTGCATACTGCGACCGCCGGCGCACATCGTCATTGGCTCCTGAAACCCATAGGCTTCAATGTTAACCAATGCGGCTTCGTATAGCGGTCTTCGACCACCTACCGCCACGGTGTGCTCTGCCAGCGCATTGACCTCACATCCCATTGTCCCACTTCACAGGTCAGGCAGCCGCCATTTCAAGGGCCCACATGGCATAATTTCTACTGCGACACACAGGCCTAGGCCTTGCATTGCCACACATACACGCCTTTCAATACATAGATAACCGTGTGCTATGCAAGCTGTGGTGAACGTACCAGTGATTAGCTTGACTCTGTGCTCCATGTTGTCATTCCTAGGCACCGTCCGCTGGGACTTGCGAGGAGAAGGATGAATCCTCGCGTGTACCGACCGCTGGTGGACCTGTCGACAATGGAAGAACGCCACATCATACTACGATACCGACTTGACCGTGCCACTATCCATGAACTGTGTGCCCAGCTGGAGCCAGCCCTGATGTCCCCCATCCGCCAACCCACAGGAATTCCCCCTCTGGTGCAGGTGCTGTCAGTCCTCCATTTTCTTGCAAGTGGCTCATTCCAGACAACAGTGGCCATGTCATCTGGAATGTCTCAGCCAATGTTTTCAAAAGGTTTGTCTAGAGTGTTGTCTGCCCTGACGAAACACATGCGGAGTTACATTATATTCCCTGAGGAGGTTGATTTGGCCACTGTGAAGGGTGATTTTTATGCCCTTGGACATATTCCCAACATCATTGGTGCCATTGATGGGACCCATGTAGCCTTAGTCCCCCCAAAAGACGATGAGCAGGTGTACAGAAACAGGAAAAGTTACCATTCTATGATCGTCCAGGTGGTCTGTTTGGCTGACCAGTACATCTCCCATGTGAATGCCATGTTCCCTGGTTCAGTGCATGACGCGTATGTGATGCGTAATAGCAGCATCCCTTATGTGATGGAACAGCTACAGAGACAACGTGTGTGGCTAATAGGTGACTCTGGTTACCCCAACCTGCCTTGGCTATTGACCCCAGTGAGGAATCCCCGGACCAGGGCTGAGGAACGGTACAATGAGGCCCATGGGCGAACTAGGAGGATCATAGAAAGGACCTTTGGCCTCCTGAAGGCCAGGTTTAGGTGCCTGCATATGACAGGGGGATCCCTGATGTACTCACCAAAGAAGGTGTGCCAGATCATCGTGGCCTGCTGTATGCTTCACAATCTGGCATTGCGACGTCAGGTGCCTTTCCTGCAGGAGGATGGTCCAGATGGTGGTGTTGAAGCAGCTGTGGAGCCTGCGGAGAGTGAAGAGGAGGAAGACTCAGAGGACGACACAGACAACAGGGACAGAGTTATCCAACAGTATTTTCAGTAGCACACAGGTAAGAATCACCCACGCCATTTTACTTTTCCTGAAAGCCTCCTGCTTCTCAACTTTGTCTATGACCCCCCAGTTCTTTTAAACTGATGTTTGATTTTCCCTTCCCTTTTCAGTGCTGTATGACCCACTGCGTGACATCTGCTTGGTTAGCCCATGGACTAATGCTTATTGATCTCGGTATGTGTTCAGCACAAAGTTAACAGAACATAATTGATCTGTAATGTGTTATATATTTGTAAATAATACAGCCTGACTCCTGATTGATTTCAGTGCATTGGTGATTTATTTTTTGTGCTAGATAATGGTACATGATATTAACACGGTGATGGGTGGGGGTGGAGTAATGTCCATGGCAGAGTCCAGTTCTCAGTCTCACAGGTGCATTGTCCATATGCCTGTGGAAGGATGGAGCAGGGGCAGTTCAAGGTTGGACAGGGTGGCAATGTGGGACAGTGGGATGACTTCAGGGGGTATCTCATGCTGGCGGGGGTCTTGACATCCTACTCTGTCTATTTTTTTGATCTCAGGCTCCTCTTGCGGGGTGGTTGTTCTTCAGCAGGAGGTGGGGTTCTGGTGGCCTGTCGTTGTGGTGGGGCCTCCTGTCCACTAGCGCCGGCAGAGGTGGTAGGCTGTTCCTGGTCCGGACTAGTGACAGGGGCCCTGTGTGGTGCCACATGGTCCCGCAACGTGTCTTCTATCCGGTTGAGGGCCTGGACTATGCTCCCCATAGCGGTAGAGATGTTGGTGAGTTGATTGGTGAACCCCATGTAGCGTTCCTCCTGCTGTGCCTGGATCTCCTGGAACCTGGCCAGTACCGTCGCCATCGTCTCTTGGGAGTGGTGGTAGGCTGCCATGATGGTGGTGAGGGCCTCTTGGAGAATGGGTTCCCTGGGCCTCTCCTCCCCCCCCTGTCGCACAGCAGCCCTCCGAGTTGCCCTGTTTCCCTGGGCCTCTGTCCCCTGGACGGTGTGCCCACTACCACTGCCCCAGGTCCCTGTTGTTGTTGGGGTGGTGGGTTAGCCTGGGTGCCCTGTAGTAGCAGACACACCGCTGATTGACCTGTCCTAGAGACAGAGGCATGGGCCCGCTGGGTGGGAGCTGTGCTGTTGTTCCCAGAGGGGGTTGGGTCTGCTGTGGCCTGTGTGTGGGGAACCGACTGTCCAGAGGTCCCCGATGGTCCGGGCTGGTCATCAGGTTCCAGGTCGACAGAGCTGCTGTCATCACTGGGGGCCTCTTCCGGGGGGGGGATTGACATTTCTGGACCCTCCTGACCGGTGTGTTGGCGTTCGGGTCCTGCATGGGGTAAGAGAGTATGGTTATTGTTTCTGTGTGTGCTATTGCGTGCGATTTATGGGTGCCCTTGTCCCCCAGTGCTGTCATTCCCTTGGGGGAGAGGTGTTGTGAGGGTGTTTTGGGGGGGGGGGGGGTATGTGCAGTCGTCATGCTTAGGTGATGGGTGTCCATAGTTTGTGGTGGCATGCAGGGGTTGGTGTTGGGTGGGTTGTGCTGGAGAGACATTCTCAGGGAGGATGTGTGATGGGGGGTTGGGGGTGAGGGTGGTGGTGGGGGCTAGCATGCTGGGGGGGGGGTGAAGTAGTTGAGATTGTACTTACCAGAGTCCATTCCTCCGTGTACTCCAGCGAGGCCATCAGGATGCAGGATGTTTAGTACCTCTTGCTCCCATGCTGTGAATTCGGGTGGAGTGGGTGGGGGTCCCCCGCCAGTCTTCTGCACTGCGAAGTTGTGTCGCGAGACCATCGAGCGCACCTTTCCCCGTAAGTCGTTCCAGCGTTTGCGGATGTCGTCTCAATTTCTGGGATGCTGTCCCACCGCGTTGACCCTGTCCACGATCCGCTGCCATAGCTCCGCCTTCCTGGCTATAGTGGTGTGCTGCACCTGTGAGCCGAAGAGCTGGGGTTCAACTCTTATGATTTCCTCCACCATGACCCGGAGTTCTTGGTCCGAAAAGCGTGGGTGCCTTTGGGGTGCCATGGGGTGGTGTGGATGAGGTGTGGGGTGGTGTATATGGTGATGAGTGTGTTGGTGTGTGTTGCTTTGTGCTTCTTTGTGGTGTGTGTGATGGTGTAGTGTGCCTCTGTGTGATGTAGCTCTCTATTCTGTGATGTGTCTCTCTCTCCTTCGTCTCTGATCTTCGGTCGTAGGGGTTTGTGGGTTATGTGGGTGTGTGTTTTATAGTTGATTGGATGTGTGGGAGTGTTGTTTGTATGTGTGTCAGGTGTGGGTATTTCAAATTGTCCAATGTGGCAGTGTTTTGGAGCTGTGTGTGTATTTTGAGCGCGGCATGTGTACCGCCAATGAAATACCGCGGTTGAAAGACCGCCGCGTGGATTCGTGGGTCAGAATGGCATGGGCGTGTTTGTGTTGGCGTGGCGGTGGAGGTTTGGTCATCTCCAGTTTTCCGCGGCCCGCTGATGAGGCGGCCTTCCTTGGGTTTTTGGCGGATTCACAGTTGGTGGTCAGAATGACGGTGGCGGTTTACCGCGGCTGCGGCGGTAGTATGGCGGAGTTCTGACCGGCGGTATAGGCCTTTTACCGCCGAGGTCAGAATGACCCCCTATGTCTTTTTGTTTTGATAAAGAGGTTCCAAGTCAATATTTTGAGGTGAATTGAAGAAGATTGATGAACTAAACGGTTGAAACAATTTGACAATCATTTTTGAGAAAGAGACTGTTGAAAGTAACCGGAAAAGACATTGATAACCTGATTTGACTTTTGAAACTTGATTTTGACAAGCTGCTAACCTGAGTTTGACAAAGGAAGCTTGGTTCTTGGAAGTGAAACTGAACTGCTGAAAAGAAGAGTTGTCTAATTTGGTTTTGGTGCAAGTTTTTCTAAGTTACTTCTGCTTTCTGATTCTTTACAGATCATGGCTGATTTTGATAAGCAGGTTAGAGATGCTAGGCGCTGGAAATATATGAGCATTGGTTTGGCAATTATGTGTGGGATATTGTTTGTAGTGTTGATTGTTAGTATGTCTGTTCTTGATGTGAAAGGAGGCACCCATACTTCTGCTTTTGAGACGACTACTGCACTAACGGCATTAGAGAAGGTTAAGTTAGATGAGAAGTATTTACATGATTATACTAATGCGCAGGGAGAACTTTCTTCTAACGTTTTCTATCGATTAATGAGTGAGTATGTTGAGACGATGGATGCGAAGAATTGTCTTGTGTTTACGCAGATTCCTTCATCAGTCGAGGAAGGAGTCATCTATCGTAGCTTACCGTTAACATATGGAATAAGTTGTAGTCCATTACTAACAAGGTTTTATGACCAGCACTATATGCAGTATTTCTACTCTAACTATGATCTTGTTTTATCGTTTGTTCCTATAATTAGATATTTGAGTAAAATAGCTAAGGATAATGACATAGTGTTAGTTAGAGGATTCTTTGAACCTACATTGATGTTTGTTACAGCATATGCGCATAAAAACAACCTAACATACTTGCTTACACCTTTAGAGAAGAGCTTCTTAGATCATACAGGTGACAGGAGAAAGGCGTTAAAAGAAAAATTAGAAAAAGACTTAGAGAAAAGGACTTACAAGAATGATTATGCTTATACTGCAATTAAAACACAAGGGAAATTAGCTTTAGATGCACTACACTTAGGGAAGCTTTGTATATATAGGCAAAAGTCGCACACTGACACTTTATTTGTGGGTACGAGTGAATGTAGGCATGTTGTAAGGAAATGCCTCCTTGGCATGGTTACCCCCTAACTTTTTGCCTTTGCTGATACTAAGTTATGATTTGAAAGTGTGCTGGGACCCTGCTAACCAGGCCCCAGCACCAGTGTTCTTTCCCTAAACTGTACCATTGTCTCCACAATTGGCACAACCCTGGCACTCGGGTAAGTCCCTTGTAACTGGTACCCCTGGTACCAAGGGCCCTGATGCCAGGGAAGGTCTCTAAGGGCTGCAGCATGTTGTATGCCACCCTGGGGACCCCTCACTCAGCACATACACACTGCCTCTCAGCTTGTGTGTGCTGGTGGGGAGAAAATTACTAAGTCGACATGGCACTCCCCTCAGAGTGCTATACCAACCTCACACTGCCTGTGGCATAGGTAAGTCACCCCTCTAGCAGGCCTTACAGCCCTAAGGCAGGGTGCTCTATACCACAGGTGAGGGCATATGTGCATGAGCACTATGCCCCTACAGTGTCTAAGCAAAACCTTAGACATTGTAAGTGCAGGGTAGCCATAAGAGTATATGGTCTGGGAGTTTGTCAAACACGAACTCCACAGTTCCATAATGGCTACACTGAAAACTGGGAAGTTTGGTATCACACTCCTCAGCACAATAAATGCACACTGATGCCAGTGTGCAATTTATTGTAACATACACCCAGAGGGCATCTTAGAGATGCCCCCTGAATACCTACCCGACTTCTAGTGTAGGCTGACCAGTTTCTGTCAGCCTGCCACACACCAGACATGTTGCTGACCACATGGGGAGAGTGCCTTTGTCACTCTGTGGCCAGGAACAAATCCTGTACTGGGTGGAGGTGCTTCTCACCTCCCCCTGCAGGAACTGTAACACCTGGCGGTGAGCCTCAAAACCTCACCCCTTTGTTACAGCACCCCAGGGCATCCCAGCTAGTGGAGATGCCCGCTCCTCCGGCCACTGCCCTCACTTTTGGCTGCAAGGCCGGAGGAGATAATGAGAAAAACAAGGAGGAGTCACCCACCAGTCAGGACAGCCCCTAAGGTGTCCTGAGCTGAGGTGACCCCTGCCTTGAGAAATTCTCCATCTTGAGTTTGGAGGATTCCCCCAATAGGATTAGGGATGTGCCCCCCTCCTCACAGGGAGGAGGCACAAAGAGGGTATAGCCACCCTCAAGGACATTAGCCATTGGCTACTGCCCTCCCAGACCTAAACACACCCCTAAATTCAGTATTTAGGGTCTCCCCAGATCCCAGGAAATCAGACTCCTGCAACCTGAAGAAACAAGAAGGATGCTGGCCTGCAGAGAAGGAGGAAGACGACTACTGCTTTGGCCCCAGCCCTACCGGCCTGTCTCCAACTTCAAAAACCTGCTCCAGCGACGCATCTGATAGGGACCAGCAACCTCTGAAGCCTCAGAGGACTGCCCTGGTCTAAAGGACCAAGAAACTCCTGTGAACAGCGGCCCTGTTCAAAACCAGCTACTTCTTTGCAACAAAGAAGCAACTTTCAAAGACTGCACGTTTCCCGCCGGAAGCGTGAGACTTCACACTCTGTACCCGATCCCCCCGGCTCAAGATCCAGAGAACAAACACCTCAGGGAGGACTCCCCGGCGACTGCGAGCCCGTGAGTAACCAGAGACGACCCCCCTGAGCCCTCACAGCGACGCCTGCAGAGAGAATCCAGAGGCTCCCCCTGACCGCGACTGCCTGTAACAAGGGACCCAACGCCTGGAACCAACACCGCACCCGCACCCCCCAGGACCTGAAGGAACCGAACTTCAATGCAGGAGTGACCCCCAGGCGACCCTCTGCCTTGCCCAGGTGGTGGCTGTCCCGAGAAGCCCCCCCTGTGCCTGCCTGCACCGCTAGAGTGACCACCGGGTCACTCCATTGTTTCCTATCTGAAACCCAACGCCTGCTTTGCACACTGCACCCGGCCGCCTCTGTGCCGCTGAGGGTGTGTTTTGTGTGCCTACTTGTGCTCCCCCAGTGCTCTACAAAACCCCCCTGGTCTGCCCCCGAGGACGCAGGTACTTACCTGCTGGCAGACTGGAACCGGAGCACCCCTGTTCTCCATAGGCGCCTATGTGTTTTGGGCACCTCTTTGACCTCTGCACCTGACCGGCCCTGAGCTGCTGGTGTGGTAACTTTGGGGTTGCCTTGAACCCCCAACGGTGGGCTGCCTATGCCCCAGAACTGAGACTTGTAAGTGTTTTACTTACCTCCTAATCTAACCTTTACTTACCTCCCCCAGAAACTGTTGATTTTTGCAGTGTCCACTTTGAAAATAGCTTATTGCCATTTTTACAAAGACTGTACATGATATTGTTTTCATTCAAAGTTCCTAAAGTATCTAAGTGAAGTACCTTACATTTAAAGTGTTTGATGTAAATCTTGAACCTGTGGTTCTTAAAATAAACTAAGAAAATATATTTTTCAATATAAAAACCTATTGGCCTGGAGTAAGACTTTGAGTGTGTTTTCCTCATTTATTGCCTGTGTGTGTACAACAAATGCTTAACACTACCATCTGATAAGCCTACTGCTCAACCACACTACCACAAAACAGAGCATTAGAATGATCTACTTTTGCCACTATCTTACCTCTAAGGGGAACCCTTGGACTCTGTGCACACTATTTCTTACTTTGAAATAGTATATACAGAGCCAACTTCCTACACATGTGCTTTTGTTTCAGAGTAAATGGACATTTATGTTGAATGGGCGGGACCCTGCATTTCCGGGGATATATTATATTTGTGGCCTTAATGCTTATTACTGTCTTCCAAGGGGATGGTATGGTACATGTTATTTGGGGATAGTTTTCCCAAAGATTTACCAGATGGAGGATTTGAAAAAGTTTCCGAAAGTGACTGAATTACATCACAAGAGACAGAGGAGGGAGTCCTCTTAAGCGATAGTGGGAGATATATTTGGTGCGGTGATTCCTTCAGTGGGAGTCATCCTGAATTCAATCAAGATCTGAAAGTTATCTACTATTCTGGATAAAATGCTGACAAATTTTTCAGGGGCTAGACTCCTGATAGATACTGAATTAGCTGTGGCTAGAGCTATGACTCTTCAAAATCGTCTTGCTCTAGACATTCTTTTAGCGAAGGATGACGGAGTCTGTAAAATGATTAACTCTAGGCATTGTTGCTCGTACATTCCTGATAGTAGTAAAGAGATAAGAGACTTACTTACTAATCTGATTAATGCGAGTAGTGCTTTGAAAGAATTAAAAGAACCATGTGTTTGAGAAAAGGTTGGCAAGGAGTTTGCTTCAGTGGGAAATTGGCTCAATAGGGTACTATTGAAAATGTTACAGGGAACATTAATTGTCGTGGGTAGTCTATTGGGGATATGGGGAGTATGTAAATTGTGTAAAATAATTAAATTGAAGAAGTCTAAGAATAATCCGAGGCGGGAAGAAAAGAAAAGGGAAAGACTTTACAGGGAAAATTCAAGGAGAAGACAATATTTTGAAGAAATCAAATTATAAAAATTGTGGGTGGAAATTAGTGTGATGACACATTTAGTCATCAGAGGAAGGATTGCTGAAGCAGGTATCTTAACTAGAAATGATTAATGAGTGTTTATGTAGTTTGAATAATTGAATTATGTAGAAAATGAATAACGTAGAAAATAATGCACGCATTTGGGAAATGTGACCTCGGCGAATGTTCACGAAATGTTTAATTAATGATTAATGCTTATGAAATATTGAAAATGTATTAGATTAATGTAGTAATATGTCATATTAAGGGTTATGAAGTATGCTTTAGCTTATTAATTGTAGACCTTAACTTAGCAAGCGTCTTGGCCTAGTTTTGCCAGGCCTCATGCAGAAGCTGTATTCCTTAGCGTTTAATAAAAATGCTGACAGAGTGAACTAAACTGTGAAATGTCCATTGTCTTGTTAAAAGTGCTTAACAGAAGTCTTTTGTGAGAACCAACTCACAGGAGATGATGTTCCTAGCAGTGTAACAATTTGTGTGTAATATGTGTGAGATGTACTGTGACGGGGTGGAATCTGTTCGCCCGCACTCGGACTTTGCTTGTGCTGATACTGGCACTGGTGGGCCCCGGCAGCCCAGTTTACCTTCCCGTGATTGGCTGGACGCTCTGGAGTGGCGGGATGTCAGGAAGTCAAAATCGCCGCTACCCGAGCGTACGGCGTTCGGGTTTTGTGAGGAAGGAGTTGAAGGCGAGAGAGGAACCGTGGACCATGTCCCAAAGGAGGAGTCTTGAGAAAAGAGGACGGACGCCGAAAGCAGAGGACGGAGCCAAAGTAATAACCGGAGGCAGTTGAAGAATTCGTATCCTGGAAGAGACGGCTGGAGACGAGCATCGGATGCCCCGAAGCCCAGCAACCGGGAGGACGAGCCGCTGCATCCCGCCACGCTTCCGGAGAAGCGTGGCAGTACAGGTGCGTGGGACCACGACCCTGAAACCGAGTGAAAGAGTGGAGAGAGAGAGAGAGAGACAAATAAGGGGCACAAGCACAACACAAGAGAGGGGAAGGGGAGGGAAAGGATCGGGATCGAAGGGGAGGGGGAGGGTCAGAAAACTTACCACTGAACACTGTAGAACACAATAGTAGTATAAGTCACCGAAGACACCGCGCACAGGATAACGAGCACTATAGAAGGAATAAAAACACAGAAAGCATATATGATTAACCATAAGAATCACTCGGAGAACTAGTACCTTGAAAAGTATAGTGAGGTAAGACAGAAACAAAAGAAAGACTTACAGTAAGAGCAAATAGACAGAAGTGCCTAATCCACTTACCGCTCCTGTTCTCTTCTTTCCACATGTGCCTCCCGGGGAACACCCTATGGAAAAGGAACAGAAGAGAGGAGAGTGAAGACCAGACCACAGAAAACACACCACCACCCTATACCCAGCAGTTAAAGACAAATAAATACGTACCTGCACTTGTTCACATCTATTACTCAAAATAAAACTTCTTTGTTGTCACAACTGGAGCTCTGTCGCAGTGTTTCATCCCCTACCATCCGGTCACATGTACTTTCCCAGGACGAGAACAATGAAGACACTGGAGCAGAAGATGCAACAATATTGTTACCTGACATCTTAAAGTGGGCCAATCAACTTCATGAGAAGAGCGAAATATTAGAATTTATAGATTTGGCATAGAAATATTATTGGGTAGTGTATAAATGTACGATTAACTGACCAATAGGGAATTAGGGGATAGTTTAGGTGACTTTGATATAACAACGCAACTGAGGAGGCTTATTCAGATTTTTCCCAGATTTTTAAAGAAGAAGAGACTTGAGATTCTGTCATTGGGCTCATACTCTCTGACTGAAAGCCTGATGCCTTGCTGAGCGATTGATGACCTGAGGACAAAGACTGATTCTGCTTGCTGACCCATACCATGGATAGGTAGATATGTCAATGTGGCTGTAATGCATTTTTATGCCTTTTCTTTCTAGATACCAACTGCGCTGTTTTGACAAGATCCATAGCTAGATGTTTTTCTGAAATTTGTTTTCTAAATTGTTTTGCATGAAGCCCAACATGCTGATGTTAATCTGAAGTTAGTTGAGGGAATTCACAAAATGACTGACGAATTACAGGGACAAGTGATTGACGAGTTATCATGCTGAATTCTATGTACGTGATTACTTCATTGCAACTTACTCTGCTATTGATATGTACCATAACTTTAGAATGTGTTGTGATTCAAGCTTTGATTAGATGCGTTTCTTCCGTCGTTTTGGACAACCAGTATTGTTCTTATATATGTTTCATTTGATTTTGAGATTAATCTATCTGACTTTAGCATTGTTATTATAAGGGAAATAAACTTACTAAACTTTACTAAAGGTGTGGTTATTCATGACTGAAAGGTCATGGTGAGTGATATTTACTGACTCCATTGATTATTGATTTGACTGATTACTAATGATTATTGATTATTGTGTATTGATTATTGATTATGAACTGGAGCTATGGCAAGAACATCTGAAACAAGTCAAAAGGTTCATTGACCTATTCGCGTCCCCTTGTAAGTTTACTTATTAAGGACTAACGCGCTAGCAAGCTCTAACTCAAGCAAATGCAAGACCCATTGCATTGCAAATGCTTGTTTAGGTCAAGAATGCAAACGCTTTTTGACCTGTTGTAAGTATTCTGAGGGCTTTTAACCACACCTATCTCACACCCATCACTTTCACTCGTTCTCTGGGCTTGCCTTTGAAAAAGACCCTTGATGTCATTGGTAAATGCTTTACGTTTGTCCCGCCTAGAGGCAGTTTTGTTACCGCCTTGCTGTCTGGCCTTGTTACATGGATTATTGCACAATTGCCGATATTCTTCAAAATGGGCGAACTATCCTTTTAGGTTGACCATGCAAGCGCTTTTTGACCTGTTGTAAGTATTCTCTGGGCTTTTAACCATGCCCATCTCATGCCCATCTTTAATGGTCTTGTTTGTAATATCATTGTAGTAGGCCTGCTAGCCTTGAGAATGTGTAATGCACTACACCATCTAGGAGATAAATATATGATTGCACTGCATTAGTTTCTGCCATTCTGTTTTCATGTGGTTATGCTTTCCTGGGGCTAACTATATGGTTGCATGACCATGTTTCTTAGAAATGCTATTTATATTGTGGTGTTCTCGAGGGGCTTGTCAGGGAGACCAGATCCTTGGGCCTGCGTACGCTTCCAACATGTCCACCACTAAACACCTCCAAAACTCTGATAGAAATATCACAGAGACTGAGAGGGTCCACGTGGGGAAAAGGGGATTAGGAAGGGAGCAGCTGAGAAGGAGACCTCTAGGAAGCAAAAGGTTAAACAACACTATATCAAGATATTATCACATTGATTTTCACTAGACTATGATTCTAAGCGTTGTCATACTGTAACCATGGATAATTTAAGAAAGGATTATAACTAGACCTCAAGACGTCTGAGTACCTGGGAAGGAATCAAGAATGGTTAATATAATGTTTCATATCAACTTTTCATGAAATGTCACATACTGTTTAGGAATATAAGAACCTTCTAGAATAATGCTTCAGAACAAATATTGCATCTTTACATGAGGATAAAAGGTAATCTGAACATTCCCTGGAAAACAATAGGAATTGTACTAAGGACTTAATATGCACAAATAATGTAACATCTTGAATTTAACACCTTTTGCAGAAAATTCAAAGGCCCTGGATAATTGTGTGCACTTCAGGAAACACTACACATCAAAGTTTTAATTGCCATGAAATGATCGCGCACACTGTAAGCAATCTGAACACCTAGGTTTAAATGCGGGAAATCAATCGCGCACACTGCTGATTCCAAAAAGTATATGCAAATGCCATGAAATGATCGCGCACTCTGTAAGCGATCTGAACAACAAGGTTTAAATGCGAGAATGAATCGCGCACACTGCCGACCCCAACAAGAATATACAAATGCCATGGAATGATCGCGCACTCTGTAAGCGATCTGTACATCAAGGTTTAAATGCGGGAATGAATCGCGCACACTGCCGATCCCAACAAGAATATGCAAATGCCATGAAATGATCGGGTACTCTGTAAGCGATCTGAACATCAAGGTTTAAATGCGGGAATGAATCACGCACACTGCCGATCCCAACAAGAATATGCAAATGCCATGAAATGATCGCGCACTCTGTAAGCGATCTGAACATCAAGGTTTAAATGCGGGAATTAATCGCGCACGCTGCCGATCCCAACAAGAGTATACAAATGCCATGAAATGATTGCACACTCTGTAAGAGATCTGAACATCAAGGTTTAAATGCGGTAAATGAATCGCGCACAGTGCCGATTAAAAAAAGAATATGCAAATGCCATGAAATGATAGCGCAAGTCTCTGCCGATCTGAACACCAAGATCTGCATCAGAGCAATGTTTTGCGTACTCTGAAAATTTTCAAGAGTAGGCCCCAAAACTCAAGAGTCTCTTAGAACGGGGTCGGGGCCCAGCCCGACCTCCGCCTTATCACCCTGCTCAAGGATCACCAAAAGAATGCGGGGCAGGCCTGGAACGTCAAGGTAGGCCTCCGGAACAGGTGCTCAGGAAAATGCTGCTGCTCTGCACCGGGACCTCTGAATAGTGAGTAAGTGGAGCTGGGCTGGCTACCTTAAATAGAGTCTGGCCCAGCCCACAGTCACACCCAGTCATGCTGCAGGGAAAACTTCTGGAAGGTCCTAGAAAGGGACCACACCCTAACACACTCCGTAAGTCTGCAGCAATACATTGCAAAAGAACAGTTATTTAAAACATCATTAATAGTGTTTTTCAAGGTTAAAGTCTTGTCAGGATACTTCAATTCGATTTCCTCAGAGGCAGAAGATAACTCCTCAGTCCCGACCCGAGCTACTCACAACAAATTTTAATCCTTCGTGCTGAGTACCCCGGAGGGGGAAAGGGGAATGGGATTGTAGAGAGACTGCCACAAAGATGATGAACGTCAGTACTCAGTCTGCCTCTTCACGTCTAAGATTGGATGCAGCACCTGCAAGAGTCACAGTCACAATTACTAGGGACATACAACATCAGTTTTACACTTTCTACTCTTAACACTTAATTCTCTTTAATTCTATTATTTCTTCACTCACCCTGAGTTCTCTGTAGCCTTGCTTCTCTCTATGAATGAAAAGCTCTTCTTAAAAATGCTTATTACTGATTCTGGAAGAACTTCTCAACCTTTGTTAGAGATTGGTTTTATGTTTATATATATATATATATATATATGTATATATATATATATATATATAGTTGGTGATAGTGCGTTCTCCAAATCAGCTGATGTTAGTTGGTTTCTACTTTACATTAGAGAATTCAATTACGTTTATTACATTGGTAATTCTTGCTTGTGAAAGTTTGTTTCTCCTGTCTTATTTTGACTTCTGTCAATACTTGTATTTGTAAATGCTTGTTTATTAAAGTTTGCTTCTTCTTTCTTACTTCAACATCTGTCGATAACTTGTATTTGTAAATGCTTGTTTATTAAAGTTAGTTTCTCCTTTCTTACTTCGACATCTGGCGATAACTTGTATTTGTAAATGCTTGTTTATTAAAGTCTGTTTCTCTTTTAAACTCTACTTTGGTTTATTACCGTTGCATTTGTAAATGCTTACTTGTTAACATTCATTTCTCTGTTAAACTTGGCCTTTGTTTATAACCTTGGTATTTGTAAATACTTGCTTGTTAAAGTTCGTTTTTCTTTTGACTTTGGTATCTTAAACAGGAACCTTGTAAACATAAGGTTTATTCATACATTAAACTCTGTAGCCTTGCCAAACCTCCACTGGAACGGTCTACTATCGAACTCCTCAAATAAACCTGGACAATATTTATCACGTTTTCTGTAAAATAGTCTTCAAGTGTAATTTTACCTCACAGGAGTTTCTGCTCTGAAGCGTGCTCTCTCTCCACACAGCTGATTCCTGTCAGACCTCAGTTGAAGTGCCAAGCTTCCAGCTGGTGAGATCGTAACCTAGCAACCAACCGATTGCAAGACTAGAACTGTAACTAACCTTCAGGACACACAAAGGCCATCTTAAATCTTCTCTTCTTGATTCTTCCTTTGAAATATGCGCAAGATTACTCTGTAAACCTTCTTCCAGTTTGGGCTTTGCTGTCTCCACTGAGGATATCTCTTTGCTTTTCTCAAGCATTTCTTTGATTTGATTTGGCAAGTTTGTGCGGTCAGGACAGTACTCCCCCTCAAGGAACAGTTCTCCAATTTAGGTTTGCTTGGGTAGGTTCTATGAAAGTTTCTCACTAATCTTGAAGCAGGTCCATTCTCGTGTGGCTCCCAGGACCGTTCCTCTGGACCATAACCTTTCCAGTCAATTAGATAATAAAGCTTACCATTATGGATTTTGGAATCTAAGATTTGATTGACCTCATACTCTTCTGCAGAGCTAATCTGGATAGGACTTGGAGGGGAGTTTTGACGTAAATTTGGAGGACGGTTGTTTAACAAGGCGACATGGAAAACAGGATGTATCTTTAGATGAGCTAGCAACTGCAATTTAACTGCCACTGGATTGATCATCTTGTCAACTTTAAATGGGCCTATAAATCGTGGCTAAAATTTGCGATTTCCTTTGACACGTAAATGACGAGTGGATAACCAAACTTTGTCTCCTTTCGAATAAATGGGGCTCTCTCTTCTTTTTCTATCAGCCTGAGTCTTATATGAATCTTTTGCTTGAATGATGTTTTTTCTAGCTTCAACTAACGTGGTCTGCAAATCCATCACCATCTCTTCTACTGCAGGCACTGAATCATCTTCTTTGCCCAACATTACATTAGGATGTCTACCATGGTTCAGATAAAAGGGGGTGAATCCAGTGGTGGAATGAACAGCATTATTGTAAGCAAATTCAGCTGCCCACATCAACTCGGGCCATTCCTTCTCTTGATCAAATAAATTGAGTCTTAAATACTGTTCTAACTCTTGATTCACTCTCTCTGTTTGCCCATCGGTTTCAGGATGGTAACTGGTAGAGTAACGAGAATCAGTTCCTAATCTTTTACTAAAAGCCTTCCAAAAGCGAGAAACAAATTGCGACCCCCTGTCTGAAACTAGCATTTTTGGGATACCATGGGCGCGTACTATGTGTTGTATAAACAACTGTGAAACCTGTGGGGCTCGAGGGATTTCTTTCAAAGGAATGAAATGCGCCATTTTAGTGAAAGTGTCTACAAAAACTAGGATAGTGTTAAAACCTTGGGTACTAGGGAGGTCCACTATAAGATCCATAGTAACAGTATGCCAAGCATGGGGTGCAGTGGGCAAAGGTCTTAACAGACCTTGTGAAGCTGTTCTATTTGATTTCCCTCTTTGACATTTGTCACAAGTTGACACATATTGTCTCATCTGAGTTTTAATTTTTGGCCACCAAAAGTCTCGTATCAGATTTTGAGTTTTTTTAATTCCTTTGTGTCCAGCCAATTGATCATCATGATAAGCCCGAAGAATCTTGCAGCTCCACAGTCGGAACATACAGTGCACCTTTAAAGTATGGCAAACCATTTTTGATTTCTCTTCCTTGGCCTTCTTTGGACCACTTCAGCATTCCTTCGAATGTTAAGTTTTCTTGAATTTCTTTAGTTAAATCTTCATACAATATGGCAGATATGAACTTCTCTTGTGGAATAATCAATTCTTTTTCTGGAGGCTCTTTAACTGCACCGGTATCAATTCGAGATAGAGCATCTGCCTTACCATTTACTTTTCCTGGTCTGAAAGTGATAACAAAATCAAAGTCTGCAAAATATAGGGACCAACGCAGTTACCTAGCTGTTAGAGTTAGAGCTGATTTTAAAAACTGTAAATTTCGGTGGTCCGTGTAAACGGTCACTTCATGCTTAGCTCCCAAAATGTAAAGCCTCCACTCACGAAAAGTTTCTTTGACTGCCAATAGCTCCTTATCTGCAATTAAATAATTTATCTCTGGTGGTGTTAATTTTCGAGAGAAATAGGCCACTGGGTGTAATTGACCTGTATCTTTATGATGCTGGGAAAGGATACCTCCTATGGCAACATCTGAAGCATCTGCCTCCACATAATATGGCTCATCTGGATTGGGGTGGAGCAAGATTGGAGCTGAGATGAAGGAATTCTTGAAAAAATTTAAAGCATTTTCAGCTTCTTTTGTCCACTCAAACTTCACTCCTTTCTTCAACAATCGAGTAATGGGTGTAACTGTTTGAGAAAAATTGGATATGAATCTTCGATAAAAATTAGCAGACCCCAAGAAACTCTGGATCTTTGACATTGCAAGGAGAAGGCCAATTTTGCACTGTCTTTATCTTGGTAGGATCCATACTAACTCCTTTTGGTGACAAAATGAATCCTAATAACTCAACTCGTTCTACATGAAATGCACACTTCTCCAATTTTACACAGAGATGGTTTTCTTGCAACCTTGTGAGGATGGATCGAACATGGCAAATGTGCTCCTGTAGATTGTCGGAAAAGATTAAAATGTCATCTATATAAACCACGGCAATCCGGTCGAGGAATTCTCGTAATATATCATTAACGAAATGCTGGAAAGCAGCGAGAGCATTGCATAACCCATAAGGCATCACTTGATATTCAAATAATCCATATTGAGTCCGAAAAGCGGTTTTCCATTCATCCCCTGAAGCCACTTGTATCAAATGATATGCTCCTCGCAGGTCCAATTTGGTGTAGATTCTAGCATTCTTTACTTGATCTAATAAAACTGACACTAAAGGCAGTGGGTATCGATTCTTGATGGTAACCTGATTGAGGGCTCGATAATCAATGAAAGTTCGAAGACCCCCATCCTTCTTTGGTATGAAAAATGGTGGGGATGACACTGGGGATGACTCTGGGGATTCAGAAGGACGAATAAAACCATTAGCAAGATGTTGATCCAAATACTCCTTTAAATGTTGGTTCTCTGCTTCGGTCAATGCGTATATTCTGCTACATGGCAATATCGCACCTGGCTCCAGTTCAATTTAGCAGTCGTAGGGTCGATGTGGCGGCAATTTCTCAGCCTCCTTTTCATCAAAAACGGCGACTAAATCCTCATATTCTTTTGGGATTTCTGTTGTTTTTAGTGCACAGATCATTGAAGAGTGTGATGATAAACAGGCCGCTTGGGACTTGGTGGACACTTCCACTCCATCATGAAAGCAATTCTCTTTGCAGTAGGAGGAATTCATCTTGATCGTTCTCTTGCTCCAATCAATTTGTGGATTATGTTCTGTAAACCAGGGCAGTCCCAAAATGAGTTGAAATTGTGGAGCATCTATCAAATTAAAGATTATCTGCTCCTGATGCCCACCAAAACCTTGCATCTGAATTGGTTTAGTCTCATGGGAAATGGGTCCTGAAGAAAGATTGGTTCCATCCACAGCTCTTACTACTTCCAAAGTAGATTTCTTGATAAATCGAATACCCATTTTACGAGCGTATTTGATATCACTGAAGTTGCCCTTAGCTCCAGAGTCTATCATAACTGAGATCCCTTGAATTTCCTTCTCAAGGGTCTTAACTGATACTGTTTGTACCAAATGTGGTGCTGCGGTTTGTAAGGTATTTGCCACTCGTTCATCTAAAGGAGTTGTCTTGGGTTCTGCTTTCATCAGGACAACTCCCTCTACTGATGAAGCTGGCCTTTGCCCGACTGAAGAGCTTTGGGTTTCTTGGGACCGTTTTCAACAAAATGCCCAGATGCACCACAGTATAAACATAGTTGTTTCACTCTTCTTTTCTCTTTTTCTTCCTTAGATAAAGGACCTCGGATGGAACCAATTTGCATTGGTTCTTCTATCGTTATCCCTTCTCTGGCTCTCGTATGATAATTTCTTACACGATCAATTCTCAGGAGAAATGGTCGATATTCTCTTCTCTTTTCTGCTCTTCATTCGGTTAACCGGTGGTCAATCTGTAACACAAAATCAATTAACTCCGAAATTTTGGTGGGTCTATTTGGAACATGTGCTAAGGCATCTTTCAATTCATCTCTCAGTCCACGATGAAATATGGCGGCTCTTTTTGACTCCGGCCAGGCAGTCTCTACAATGAGTTTATTGAAATGAGCCAGATAGGCTACTAGATCTTTATTACCTTGCCTGATTTCCAATAGTTCATTGTCAGTGGCTTGAGCTGCAGTTCGCCGATCAAATATTCTTAAGAATTCTTCCTTGAAATTTTGGAAATTATATAAAACAGGTTCTTATTGGCATGGACCATGCGGCCGCATCACCTGTCAGATAAGACAATATAAATGCCACTTTGGACTGGTCTTCGGAAAAAATTACTGGTCTACATAAAAAATGCAATGAGCATTGGGTCAGAAAAATCTGGGCCTTATTTGGATCCCCACCGAAGCGCTCGGGTTGAGCCATAGGAATAATAGGGGAAACCGCATGAATTACTTGAGTGGCTATACCTGCAGACTGTGAAGGGCTAGGGATTTGTGAAAACACAGATTCATTTGATTTAGCGGTGTTCCCTAACTCATTTATTCGCTGTTTTATTTGGACTGTTTCTTCTATGGTGTTATTTAATTGTTTCTGTAACCCTTCCAAAATGGTGGCTAATGCTTTTATATCAATTCCTTCTGCCATTCTGCTCAGGAGGAAATCTGTTTTTTCCCTAAAATTAGGGTGATGGCACTTCAATCTGTCAGGATACTTCAATTCGATTTCCTCAGAAGCAGAAGATAACTCCTCAGTCCCGACTCGATCTACTCACAACAAATTTGAATCCTTCGTGCTGAGTACCCCGGAGGGGGAATGGGATTGTAGAGAGACTGCCACAGAGATGATGAACGTCAGTACTCAGTCTGCCTCTTCACGTCTAAGATTGGATGCAGCACCTGCAAGAGTCACAGTCGCAATTACTAGTGACATACAACATCAGTTTTACACTTTCTACTCTTAACACTTCGTTCTCTTTAATTCTATTATTTCTTCACTCACCCTGAGTTCTCTGTAGCCTTGCTTCTCTCTATGAATGATAAGCTCTTCTTAAAAATGCTTATTACTGATTCTGGAAGAACTTCTCAACCTTTGTTAGAGATTGGTGTTATGTTGCTATATATATATATATATATATATATAGTTGGTGATAATGCGTTCTCCAAATCAGCTGATGTTAGTTGGTTTCTACTTTACATTAGAGAGTGCAATTACGTTTATTACATTGGTAATTCTTGCTTGTGAAAGTTTGTTTCTCCTGTCTTATTTTGACTTCTGTCAATACTTGTATTTGTAAAAGTATTAAAATTTATTAAAGTTTGCTTCTTCTTTCTTACTTCGACATGTGTTGATAACTTGTATTTGTAAATGCTTGTTTATTAAAGTTAGTTTCTCCTTTCTTACTTCGACATCTGTCGATAACTTGTATTTGTAAATGCTTGTTTATTAAAGTTTGTTTCTCTTTTAAACTCTACTTTGGTTTATTACCGTTGCATTTGTAAATGCTTACTTGTCAACATTCATTTCTCCGTTAAACTTGGCCTTCGTTTATAACCTTGGTATTTGTAAATACTTGCTTGTTAAAGTTCGTTTTTCTTTTGACTTTGGTATCTTAAACAGGAACCTTGTAAACATAAGGTTGATTAATACATTAAACTCTGTAGCCTTGCCAAACCTCCACTGGAACGGTCTACTATCAAACTCCTCAAATAAACCTGGACAATATTTATCACGTTTTCTATAAAATAGTCTTCAAGTGTAATTTTACCTCACAGGAGTTTCTGCTCTGAAGCGCGCTCTCTCTCCACACAGCTGATTCCTGTCAGACCTCCAGCTGGTGAGCTCGTAACCTAGCAACCAACCGATTGCAAGACTAGAACTGTAACTAACTTTCAGGACACACGACGGCCATCTTGAATCTTCTCTTCTTGATTCTTTCTTGGAAATAAGCGCAAGATTACTCTGCGGACCTTCTTCCAGTTTGGGCTTTGCTGTCTCCCCTGAGGATATCTCTTTGCTTTTCTCAAGCATTTCTTTGATTTGATTTGGCAAGTTTGAGTGGTCATGACAAGTCAACAATGCAAAAGGTTAACATACTACATATAAACACAATGCATGAATTATGCTCTTGCATAAAGGCTGGGTTTTTGCATTTTAGTCGCCCGTAGAGCGCGCACTGCCCTGATGTTGACAGGGCTGTTCTGAGCATTACAGTCAACATATTACAATATTCACAGCACTCGGAAACTCATCCTGTAATTCTTTGCAGGGCATTCATTTTACAAAACTTTTTTGCTCATAACTTAGCCTGTGGTGGTCCTAGGACAACGGGTCCACCTTCAAAATGTGTTCACCATATCATGTTCTTTCTCCCCACACTAGGTTATTAGGGACTCCAAAATAATAACCCATCCCACCATTCAGTGTATTTGTAAGCTCTTTTATGAATGGGACTTTTTTTTTTGCCCTTGGAGTATTTTGTGTTTTAAGGGCCTTGTTTGAATAAAATACTCCAGTAGGCCTACTAACCCTTTAGTTATATGCAAAACCCCTGGAATTATGTGGTTGAAAGGACCATGCTGCAGGGTTGACCAATTAATGTGGCAAAAGAAGTCCAATTATAAATTTACAATGCCAATAGCTCCAGCTTAAATGTGAATAATTGCCTTAATAAACGAGTTGGAAAAAGTCTGCAGTACCGTGGTCTCCTATTTTCACATGTACCCCTGTAAGACTGTCAGTTGCTCAATTACAAGCATGTAGTTAAAGAATGGGAAAGCAGATATATCTTAAAATAATTTGCACCACGTCACACAAAGGTACTGGGGTTATAAGGTTTTGAACTTAAACACTCAGCTTGAAGAGTAATAAATAAAGGTCTCTTTATTGTTATTTCTCGATCAAATGTGTATGCGGGTCACTGGTGTAATAAAACTTGAGCCCCCCCTGCAAAGTACATGGAGGGTCTCCCTCCCGAAATCACCCAGGAACTTGCAGGCCAGGGTACTGTGCTGAGGGGTCCTTTTGGAGCTTACCCCCCCTTGCATCGCAGAGGCTGTGGAGGGCTTTGTTACACCACTGAT
The DNA here is from genome assembly GCF_031143425.1 of Pleurodeles waltl. Taxonomy (NCBI): domain Eukaryota; kingdom Metazoa; phylum Chordata; class Amphibia; order Caudata; family Salamandridae; genus Pleurodeles; species Pleurodeles waltl. Next base: position 255,596,210 of record NC_090436.1, read on the forward strand.
GCGGGTGCTTCCGCACCCAAGCACCCTCTTTCAACCTCTCTACTTTAGGTATGAGTCCTCATATTTGCACAATACATTTCTTCATTATTGTACAGCAGTGCAAATCTTAATGCCAATTTAATATCACAGAGGAAGGAAATGTATTTTTAGAGTTTTTTTCCACCGACATACCCCAATACCTGGAAAGTGGCCCATATTGGAAAATGACTACTTTCAGACAGTTCCTACTTTTTTGCTAACATAACTTTGTACATATGACCTTGTAGTTTTGGTTTTACCATTATAACTATGGAAATAAAACCCCTAACAAGTTAAATATTGCTGAGCAAAACCTTAGGATTTACTAAAGGTATCACATATGACTCTTCACAACACCTGTCTCATACAGGTGCTCCCGGTGCAAAATGCTAGTTGAAAATATGTGCACCTTTCCTGTTGAACTGATCCAACTAAAGAATATATCATCATTCCTCACATATTCTTGTATTTTCTTCTTTTGACTCCATAGTCATTTACCTCTTTGTTACATCCTAACTATCCATCATGTTATCTCTCTTGATTGCTTCATACTCTACTCTTGTCACTGCCAGAATTATATTCAGTCTGGTTTCACATGAATTGATTATACTGTCCAATTGATTCTTACAATTTAGTTGGTCTCTATGTATTTGAGTATATTTAAAGCATTTTATTTCCTGTTCATGCTGCCATTGTAGAATCTAATCTAATTGATAATTAAGATTTCTCCTTGAAAATAACATTGTCTCATATTCTGTTGTAGATATTTCCAATCGTCATTGTTTGGGCCAAGTATCTAGACACTGTATGATTGTACTAAATAAAACACAGCAGTCCAAACTATTTTAAAAATAACACTTAGCAACTGTGATTTTTCCATTACTAAACAGTACATTAATAAGAAAGTGAGAGATTTGTCTTAAGAATTTGCTTAAAGGTGCAGGAATGTGACCTACCCACCCGAAGTTTCTCATCAGAAAGGATTGGTCCAATTCAGACTGAAGAGCTTTCTCACCCTATTCAGAATACATGGGGTGCAGAGGATGAGGGAAGTGAGGGCTAGGATTGAATTTGAGTTTAAAGGGAAGCTAACTCGTGTTAGACCTGGCAGCCTTAGGGTGGTCTTACTCCAGACTTTTTGCCTTTCACCCCCTGTGTTTCGCTATATCTTTTTGTTGACCTTAGGACTCTGAGCAGTCTACCACTGCTAACCAGTGCTAAAGTGTATGTGCTTCTCCACTAAAAATGGTAACATTGATGTATCCACAATGGGCATATTTAATTTACTTGTAAGTCTCTTGTAAAGTGGTATACCCTGTATCTAGGGCCAGTAAGTCAAATGCTACCAGTGGGCCTGCAGCACTAATTGTGCCACCCACTTCAGTAGCCCCTAAAACATGTCTCAGGCCTGCCATTCCAGATCCTGTCTGTGCAGTTTCACTGCCACTTTGACTTGGCATTTAAACCCTCTTGACAAGCCTTACGCTCCCCTTTTCTTACATATAAGTCAACCCTAAAGTAGGCTCTTGGTAGCCTGTGACATGTAAGTAAAAGGCAGGACGTGTACTTTTAAGTTTTACATGCCCTGGTAATGAACAACTGCCAAAGTCGTTTTTCATTAAAGTGAGGTCTGCTCCTCTCATAGGCCAGCATTAGGAATTCCTTAATAAACCTTTAAGCTGTAATTCCTGATCAGAAAGGAGTAGCTGCATCATGTTTCATATCACTGAAATGGTAATAATAACTTCTTTTTACTGGTGAAGTAGGATTTATGATTACTATTTTAGAAATACCACCTTTACAAAGTGGGCATTTCTCTACTATCACTGCTGTGTGTGCCTGACAGCCTATCTCCAACACACGTCTGGTCTGGGTGACATCTATATTTGTGCATTCCCTTCAGACACCCTCAACTGCATCTGCATTCATCTGCATACTAATTGGCCTTCCTGGGCAGGGAGGATGGGAAGGGCTCAAACTTACACTTCAAAGGGTAGTGGCCTGATCCTCACACAAAGGGCTTATTACCCCCAACTGATAACCTGGAGCCAGGGCTGCAATGAAAGGGGGACCTGCGCACTTCAAGGAGCTACTATCAAATCACCCCCACTTCAAAGGCAGTTTTGGGTGTAAGTACTGGGGCTCTCACCCTAGCAATCAGATCACTGCTAGTCTTCTAAAGAACTCTGCTGGAGTAAAGATGGCTATGCTGTAAGGATTGCTACTCTGTCTGAAATGACTGTTCCAAAGGACTGCTTCTCTGCTTTGCTGAGCTGCCCTGCTGCCTGCTGATCTCTGCCCTGTTGAGGACAAGGACTGGATCCATCCTGCTAAATCAGAGTGTCTCTAAGGGCTTGCTGGCTTGTCCCCTGTTCTTCTGCACTCTGAGGGACATCAAAGGCTGCTTGCAACTCTCCTGGTGCTGCTAGACTCTATCTGTGAGGGAGTCCGGAATGGACTTTGCTTCTGGGTGTCCGCCGTTGGGGTCCCGTACCGCCTGTACTGGTATGCCACAGCCCTGGAAGTTCCTAGTGCCACCAAAGTTGGCAGGGAGGCACGTCGGGTCCTCTGGAGCTGTTGTACGGGTTTGAGTTGGCTGATGTGTTGGAGTCGTTGATCAGCAGCCGGTCAGTAAATCGGACAGCACAGATTCCTTGCCTGCAGGGTGCAGGAGAGTGATTTTGTAGAGTCATTCAGGTTTCCAGGTGACACTGCAGCAACGATTGTCAAGTCCTTGGAGCAGCATACAGTGTTTGGCGCCTTTTTCTTTGTGCAGCAGGGCTCCAGTTCTCGTGCCTTGGGTCTTCTTTGTCCTGGTCTTCTTGTATCCATTGAATCTGACATCTTGGTCAGGGGATGGCAACTAAATATTGTATTTAGAGGGAGTTAAGGTAGTACTTGTAGTAGCCAATGGGCCACCTACCTTAAGGTGGCTACACCCACTAGAGGACCACTTTCTGTGGGAAGGGGACACAACCATGACCCTAATTGGCTATTTTTCCTACCATCCCAGATGGAGGAAAGTGAAATGGAGTGGTCACCTCACCTGCCACTCCTGAGGGGTGGTGCAGGCTGAGGGTGGCCACTCCCCCTATTCTTCCTAGGTTTCCCACTGGTTTTCCCAACTAAAGTGGGGGTAAAGCTGGTGGGTTGCCTTCTGCTGCTAGCAGCTGAGGCTGGGGTCAGATTTCAAAGGTGTCAAGGCCTTCGAAGCTGACCGCTGGAGCAAGGTGCCTGCCTGGGGGAGGAGGTGTGACCTCTGCCCAGGAAAAGCTTTATCTTCTGGCTCCTGAGAGCAAAGGCTCTCACCCCAGGAGTCCAGAATCATGTCTGGTGGTGGCAGGTTAGCTAAGACCAGTCAGCCACCATGCCAGGGCTGTTAGATTTTGCAGGGGTACCTCTAAGGTGCCCTCTGGGTTCATTTCATAATAAATCCCACACTGGCATCAGTGTGGATTTATTATTCTGAGTTGTTTGATACCAAACAACCCAGGGATCAGAGAGGCCATCATGTAGCTGGGGAACTCGTAGTGACCAGTGTCTAGCACATTTATCATGGCTTCCTGGTACACTTACTGTGGCTAAGAATAAGCAAAGACACAGTAGGGGCATATGCCCTCCATGCATTATAGTGCTCCCTACCTTCAGGGCTGTAAGGCCTGCTAGAGGGGTGACTTATCTATATTGCATGCCACCCAGGGTGAGTGCCATGTGAAGTTTGCAATTCAGGGGACACCTTGTCATGCAACTTGCAATGACAATTTGCATGAGGCTGGTGTGGGGCCTCTCAGAGTAGCACAATTTGTGTTGCAGCTTTCGGTGGGCTCTTCAGTACCCATGCCCTATGTACCAGGGGTACCATTTACTAGGGACTTACAAGGGTTGCTGAAGTGCCAATCACAGTACTGCTTTGGGAAAAGAGATCTGGCCCCGGGAACCTGTTTAGCAGGGGCCCATGGCACTTACAGTTCAAACCACATCATGTTCCAGGCAAAAGTGGGGGGCTAGCCATGTCAAAAGAGGCACTTTCTCACATATGTACGTTACAGAGTGGCAGTAGCCACCTATAGTTATATTTAGGGTGATCGGAGATACAGAATTTGGGGATTTTGTCCTTTAATAACTTTGCACCCGTTTGACGAATGTCCATAAAACGTTGCAGACCTGTTCCCCCCATTTCATTACTGGAGTCCTTAAAGGTTTGCAACATTTTGTGAAGGGGGTGTGTTAGACTTGGCATTGTTGGTGTTGTTTTCCGCTAACTTTTTGCCTTCTGACCACCTGTTGTTCTGACAGTTTTTGGTGGCTTTAGGATTCTGTGCACTTTACCACTGCTAACCAGTGCTAAAGTGCAGGTGCTCTGTACTCTGAAAATTTCGACATTGGCTCTACCACAATTGGCATAATTAATTTACTTGTAAGTCCCTAGAAAAGTACACGTGCCCTGGGCCTGTAAATCAAATGTTACTAGCAGGCCAGGAGGCACTGATTGTGCAGCCCACTACTGTAGCCCTTAAAACATGTCTCAGGCCTGCCACTGCAGAGCCAGTGTGTATAGTTTTAAAGTGCTAATTCTACCTGGCAAGTGCACCCAATTGCCAGGCCCAAACCTTCATTTCTATTACATATAAGTTGTTGTGCCTGCCGGGAACATGTTGCAGGCTGCAGCGGAAGCGGAGTGCAGCAGGTATAAAACCGCCTCCGTCTGGCAGGAAACTGCGTGGAGTTCCAGGGTTGTGTGCCTTCAGTTTCCTGCAGATGGTTTGCTCACCTTTCTGCTTATGGGTCACACACCGCTCTTCGAATCTTCTTCGTCACTTCATGTCATCTTCTTTCATGTTGTCCAGATTACTTGGATGCTGCTCCTGCTAAGCTCCTGATTTTCGAACCTGTGAAAAAAACAAAGGAAGGGCAAGAACTTTAGAGTATTGCTACCTACAATGTCTACATAGCGGTAAAGCGTGCTGTACAGCTAACGTGATCTATAGTGATTCATATACTTATCTAAGCAGCGATTCTCTCCAGGGATTTGAATGACTGTTACGCCAATGTCACCGCTTAACCTTAATTCTGGCAAAGAAAAGAAACAAACTTTTAGACTCAGACAACTTTCCATATTTCAGTTGGAAAAAGAATGCTGTGAATTCATGCACATTACATACAATTGCTTACCTGAAGTCTCAGTTTCTGGGGACATTTTGAGTTTGTTCACAATAGAAGTCATACTGTGAACATACAGCAGGGTATATATTTAGTACTTTTAGTACTTAGTCTGAATTGGCCAAGATATAAGTACAAGGACTTTATAAGTTGGTTACAAGTTTAAACTACTAGCTCTTTTTCCAAGCACACTATTCAGAAGGAAAAAGATATGCTTTAAATCCTAGTAATTGCAAATAGGTACATCTAGGACACATACATTGTCCTCTTTAATACCCTTTGTTTTAATGTATTTTCTAGATCCTGCACATCTCTTGTCCATCAACCACATATTCGCTAAACATGAAGGGGGGATTTACCCAGGTATTCTAAATATACTTATAAGATATCTTTACACATCTTTATTATTTTCTACTAAATTAATAGATTCTAATTTATTTTCTTTATCACTCAGGAAGCCTTACAGAAAACAACTTGGCAGCGAATATAAACCTGTATTGACTTAATGGGGCCAGTGTTCTTTTTCTTCCATCGCCTGTTCCCCTAATTACCCAGAATTAGCTTTGACATGGTTGGGCTGTCTGGATGGTAGGGAAAGTTTGGAGTACACTTCGTGATCATCCTATCACTCCTGCAAAAAACGAGGGTGAGATCTGACAGAATGCCAAGCCCATATAAACATTCTGCCCAAGTGATATGGAGGAACATACTGTTACTTTAGCTAATTTGGAAAGCATGATTGGAAATTTGAAAAAAAGACACACCAGCACTTACTCTTAGTGTAGATGCATTACAACACAAAGAAGCTTCTAATCCTAACCCTGAGATTAGTCAGAGAGCCTCTGGGACCACATTTCTCAAGTTACTTTTTCTAGGTTTCCTACCCCTGTGGTCCATGTCTCTACTCCTTCATCTATTCCTTTGGTACCACTTGAATGGTTTACAGAGGACCCCGCAAAATGTACTAGATTCATCAATTATTGTCATCTGCACTTCTCGTGCAAAGCTTTTTGTATCCCTACTGAATAGGCAAAAGTACCTTTTGTATTGTCGTACCTACGGGGTACTGCGGCAACATGGTCTATCCCATTGGTGGAACACAATGATCCTTAATTGTATGATTATGATGCCTTTATTGAAAAGTCTCTTTAATTCAATTTTAGACATTCATTCATGCAGTCAGTGGATACTGAGTTGTTACATTTAAAACAGGGTAGAAAGGATCTCATGACATATTTCTAATGTTAACCGATTAGTGGCAGAAGTTGGTCGGCCAGAAGCTAAATGTAGTGCTTTGCTTACTAGACAACTAAAAGATGAGCTAAAGGACTTACTGGCCCAAGTTGGGGATCCTCCTGAATCGTGCAGCAAAGTTAGTAGTCTAGTGATAAAACTAGATCACAGATTCAGTTAAAGACGCAGGGAGAAAGGGCATTCAGACACTATAGTATTCTTGTATAAAGAAAGAAGGCCTGAGGCTGAGAAACTAGTAGAGGAACCAGAGCCAATGCAAATTGGTAGCATTCGAGGACCTTTAAGTAATCAAGAAAGACATAGACGCCGAGAAAAAGGACTGTGCTTATATTGCGTAAAGGAAGGAACTTTCTTGCTGGATTGTCCTGTGAAACGTAGAAAAGAGAGGATTCAGGAAACTAATGCCCCCAAAGCCTACTGAGACAAGTGCTTTGGGTAGTTCAGGTCTCATAGTCTCACAAAAATTAGCTCCAATTTCTTTTCAGCCTACTGTCACCTCTTTGTGTATACCTAGATCCAGTGGGAGGGTGAGTCTACAGACATATATATCATGATTGATTCAGGTGCTGGGGGAATTTTATGGATCAACAGCTAGCTAAGTACTTGGGTATTCCTCTCTGTCCAAAAGATTGCATAGACAAAGTAAAGACCATTGACGGTAGCTCCATCAAATCAGGTCCCATCACCCATTCTACCACCAACATTTGTCTCACTATGCAGGAGTATCTTGTGGAAGTTGTTCAGTTTGACTTAAATCAGGCCCCTCAGGTCCAAACAATTTTAGGTATCCCATGGCTCATGAAATATTATCCTAACATTGATTGCACGAAACACACTCTCACCTTTCGTTCTGCCCTTCGTAATATACATTGAATGCAAATGAAGGTTAACCAACAAGAGATGATGGTTGCTAACAAAAAACCTATACCCTCATTGCCATCATGGTACAATGACTTTGCAGAGATGTTTAGTAAGGTCAAGGTTTCCACCCTCCCTCCTCATCGACTCTGTGATTGTCAAATAGATTTGGTACCCGCAGCCTACATTCCATGTAGTTGGATATATGCTTTGTCAGAAAAGGAAAACATATATTTAAGGGACTATCTAGACTAAATGTTGAGTATTGGATTTATTAGGCCCTCTCATTCACTTGCTTCTTCACCTCTGTTTTTTATTCCCAAGAAGGAAGGAGGCCTTTGTGCTTGTATAGATTATAGAACCCTCAATGATGTAACCATCAAAAACAGGTGTCCATTATCCTTAATGCCGACCCTACTTGATCAAGAGAAACATGCCAAAATCTTTACCAGATATGATTTAATAGGGGCATTTCACTTAATACGAGTACAAGAAGGCGATAAATGAGAGGCTGCTTTTTGTACCAAGTTTGGATTATATGAGTACTTGATTATACCCTTCTGTCTGTGCAATGCACCTGATGCCTTCCAGTATGTCATTAATGAAGTTATGAGGGAATACCTGGATGTCTGTGCCATTGCATATATCAATGATATCCTTATCTTTTGCTCTTCTGAAGCTGAACATACAAGACACGTCAGGACCATTTTGGAGAAACTAAAGGATAAACTGTGAAGTTAGAGAAATGTGAATTACATGTGTCTTCTGCCTCCTTTTTAGGGTTGTGTTGTCCACAAAGGGAGTAAGCATGGGTCCATAGAAAGTATCTGTTATCTGTCAGTGGAGGGTACCGAAATCAGTCAAAGAGGTGCAAAACTTCCTAGGTTTTGCTAATTTTCATAGGCGTTTTATTGATAACTTTTCTACTGTGGACTCTCCCATTACTAAGCTTCTGTGCAAGGGAGTGAAGTTTTCCTGGACCCCAGAGGCAGAACACCCTTTTCAACAACTAAAGAGTGCTTTTACCAGTGCACCCATACTCAAACACCCAGACCTCACCCAACCTTTCATTGTAGAGGGAGATGCATCTCAGGTAGTGGTAGGAGGGGTGTTGTCTCAAAGGGACAAGAGTCTGGTTTAATACATCCTGTCACATTCTTTTCTCACAAATTGAGCCCTACAGAACATAATTATTCAGTTGGGGAGAAGGAGTTGCTGGCTATAAAGAAAGCTTTTGAGGAATGGTGACACTATTTATTAGGAGCGTTGCATACTGTTACAGTCCTCACAGATCACAGGCATTTGCAATTTTTGAAGTCGGCCTTGCTTTATCTATGAGACACCTGCGCTGGACCCACTTTTTCAGTTACCTAGACTTTGTCATCCAGTTCCAGGTGGGTAGGCAGCATGGGAAGGCAGATGTTCTTTCACGCATGAGGTAAGATTCACCTGAAACACCTATTGAACATCCACCTATAATTTCTAAGGAGAGTATTTGTGGGGCCTTGTATTCTGAGGGAAAATTCATTACAGAGCTGTTGTGAGCTTAACAAGACCAAGAAATACAGTATGTGTGGTACAAAAACATAATGCACACAAAGTACATTATTTGTTATACATTCAAGGGGGGGGTTATTTGTTCCCACTATACCTTTTCAACAACAGACTGTAGAGTGGTGTAATTCTCATTTGCTCTCAGGTCATCCCGGGAAAAACAATTTTAGATCTCCTTAGAAGACATTTTTGGTGTCCCACACTTTCTACAGATACAAAACAATATATCCAAAAATGTCACATATGTGCACAGAGCAAAAGTGTACATCAAGCACCTGCAAGACTGTTAACACCTCTACCCACTCCTCCTGCTCCATGGCACACAATTTCAATGGATTTTATTGTAGAACTGCCAAAGGCAGCACAGAGGGTTACTACTATTTTTGTGATGGTTGACTTGATCACAATTTCTCATTTTATACCCTTGAAAGTCCAATCTGCTTCTAAAGATCTGGCCAATATATTTAAACAATAGTACGTTTACATGGTCTACCATCCATCGTTGTTTCAGATTGTGGTTTCCAAATTCTGGAGGGGGTTCGGTAACCTATTACAGGTTGACATTCACTTGTCTTCCAGCCACCACCCACAAACATGGTCAAACTAAAAGTCAATCAGTGTCTTGAGCAATATTTAAGGTGACAGTTACTAAATTATGTTTTTGATTGGGATACTTACCTATGAGCTGCTGAAATTGCTTTCAATAATGGCATGCACTCTTCTACCACATTCTCTCCTTTCTATAGTACTTATGGCTTTCACCCCCATTTCCTGCTTTTATACTCCTTTTCCACTTCCTCTATTTTTGCTGCCCAGGAGTTAGGGGATCACATACATGATATATAGAAAACTGTTCAAGCAATATTGATAAAAATAAAGCAGATTACAAACGTAACGCATACTTTAATCGACGTCCCAGTCCTGAGTACTTTGTTGGAGATATGGTATGGTTATCCACTAGCAACATTGCTTTGAAAGACTCACAGAATTTCAAACTCCGTTTCATTGGCCCATATAAAGTCATAAAGAAGATCAATCCTGTTGCTCTGAAATTGGAGCTACCTGCAACTCTACGGATACACCCTGTTTATCTGTTGAAGCCTTTATCATCTGGCATCCAGTATCCTTTGAAAACTTTATCTGTAATGGTACATGATGCACCAGAGTTTGAAGTGGAAGCAATTTTGCACTCTTGAAGCATGCGAGGGAGACTCCAATACCTGGTCCACTGGAAGGGTTAGTGTTCTGAAGACCTTACATGAGAACCTGCTGGTTACCTCCATGGCCCTCATTTACTACATCAATTCCACAGTCGATTCCATGGTGCAGCGAAAGGGGAACAGGGCAGGTATAAAACTGCTTCCATCTGGCAAGAAACTGCTTGGTGTTCAAGTGTTTCGTGTCTGCAGTTTCCTGCCAATGGTTTGCTCACCTTTCTGCTTCCGGGTCAAATGCTGCTCTTGGCATCTTTGTCATCGCTTTGTGTCCGCTTCTTTCATGTTGTCTATATTACTTGGATGCTGCTCCTGCTAAGCTCCTGATTTTGTGAAAAAAACAAAGGAAGAGCAAGAACTTTAGAGTATCACTACCTACAATATCTACATAGCGGTAAAACGTGCTGCGCAGATAACGTGATTTATATTGATTCATATACTTATCTAAGCGATGATTCTCTCCAGGGATTTCAATGACTGCTACGCCAATGTCACCCCTTAACCTTAATTCCTGCAAAGAAAAGAAATACACTTTTAGAATCAGACACGTTTCTATATTTCAGTTGGGAAAAACATGTTGCAAATTCATGAATGTTGTATACAATTGCTTACCTGAAGTTAGCACTCAGTTTCTGGGGACATTTTGAGTTTGTTCACAATAGAAGTCATCCTGTGAATATACAACAGGATATATATTTAGTACTTAGTCTGCATTGGCCAAGATATAAGTACAAGGACTTCATAAGTTGGTTACAAGTTTAAATTACTTAATCTCTTTCCAAGCATGTTATTCAAAAGAAACATAGTATTCTTTAAATCCTAGTAATTGCAAATAGGTACATCTAGGATACATACATTTTCCTCTTTAATACCCGTTGTTTTAATGTATTTTCTAGATCCTGCACACTCTTGTCCATCAACCTCATATTCGCCAAACAGGAAGGGGGGATTTACCCAGGTATTCTAAACAAAGTTATCAGATATTTTTACACGTCTTTATTTTTTTCTAAATTAATAGATTCTAATTTCTTTATTTCTCAGTCAGGAAGCCAAAGAGAAAAGAACTGGATAACACATGTAAACCTGTTTGGAATTTACTGGACCAGTGTTTCTTTTTCTTCCATTCTCTCTTCCCCTAATTACCCAGAAAAAGCTTTGACATGGTTGGGCTGTCTGGATGGTAGGGAAATTTCGGAATACACTTCATGATGATCTTATCGCTCCTGCAGAAAACCAAGGTGAGATGTGACATGTCACTCCTAAGGTAGGCCCTAGTTCGCCTCAAAGGTAGGGTGCAGTGTATTTAAAAAGTTTGAGATGTGCTTTTAAGTTTAATATGTCCTGGTAGTGAAAAACTATTGGAGTTTGATGCCTCTGGACTCACAATTTAAAACTACAATGTATGGTGAGGTTGGATCTTAAATTATAGGTCTGAAAATGCCACTTTTAGAAAGTTGAAATTTTCTTACTTTAACCATTTTGTGCTTCTACCTGTCTCTGAATATATGTCTGGGGTGGGTGGCAGCTGGGCTTTGTGCATTCTCTCTAGACAGTCACATGCAAAGGGAGCAGGGGTGTGACATTTGCATCTAGATGGCCCATCACCATGCTGATGGGCCTTCCTGGGCTAGATGGGAGGGAGGAACTGACTCATCTGAATAGGCCTGTGCCTGTCCTCACAAAAAGAGTTGCATAGCTCCCTGTAGAGTATCTGGAGACGGGGAAGGAAGGGCAGTGACTATGTGCACTTCAAAAGCCTCTCTTTGCCATCTCCCCACTTCAAAGACTCAACTGGGCGCAAGTACTGGACCCCAAACCCCACCACATTAGTACACTTTCTTCCAGGTAGAATGACTGCTGTGCTGCCAGGAGGGACTGTCACTCTACTCTACAGCATTGCTGTGTTGGCCTGCTGGCCTTGCCTGGGAGTGAGAAGAATTGGACTTTGCTCTCCACATCCTCTGCAGAACCAATTGACGCCAATGGCTTGGTGGCTTGCCTCCTGTTCTGGATGTCTCAGGCCATCAAAAATTTCCCTCAACTCTGCTTCAGCTGCTGGACTTTGACATTGTGAGTCCTGCTTTGCCAAAAGGGGCCAACCAAGTCCTAAGCCTTGAGAGGGTACTCTGTAGCTGCTTTTATTAAATTAAAAAACTGAAGCAATGAGGCCGTTGCGCAGCTTGAAACCGCAGCAGTGTAACTTGATGCCAGTGCAGTGCACATTCGATGGCCATGCGTGACCCGGCTGCGAGGTTCAATGATGCAGCGTGATCCAAGGACATCACTGCATAGCTCCACGACAACCCATCACCTGCATTGAGAGGGTTTTGACACGGAGCCCGACTGCGAGGTTCAAAGATGCATCTATCCGACTGCATTGAACGGAACTGACACATTAAGGGCCTCATTCTGACCCTGGCGGCCGGTGACCGCCAGGGTCACCGGCCACGGGAGCACCGCCGACAGACCGGCGGTGCTCCGAAGGGCATTCTGACCGCGGCGGTTCAGCCGCGGTCAGAAAGGGTAAACCGGCGGGTGACCGCTGCCCTTCTGAATCCTCCATGGCGGCGGAGCACGCTCCGCCGCCATGGGGATTCAGGCACCCCCTACCGCCATCCTGTTCATGGCGGGAAACCCGCCATGAACAGGATGGCGGTAGGGGGTGCCGCGGGGCCCCTGGGGGCCCCTGCAGTGCCCATGCCAATGGCATGGGCACTGCAGGGGCCCCCGTAAGAGGGCCCCGCAAAGTATTTCAGTGTCTGCTATGCAGACACTGAAATACGTGACGGGTGCCACTGCACCCGTCGCACCTTCCCACTACGCCGGCTCAATTCTGAGCCGGCGTCCTCGTGGGAAGGTTGATTTGCCCTGGGCTGGCGGGCGGCCTTTTGGCGGCCGCCCGCCAGCCCAGGGCAAATCTCAGAATCACTGCAGCGGTCTTTCGACCGCGGTGCGGTGTTCTGACGGGGTTACTTTGGCGGGCGGCCTCCGCCGCCCGCCAAAGTAAGAATGACCCCCTAAGTCTTCAGTGCGGATGCTTACTCCATCCAAGGTACTTTTTCAACTGACCCTGCACAGGCACTGTATCCGGCCTGCCCTCCATCGTGGTCAGCCTGAAATTTGGATTTACCCTGATCTAGTGCAACCTCAAGTAAACTTTTAGTGCTATTGACTGTAAAGCACTACATTGCAATTTATTCATAAACAAATTCATTACTTGTGTTCTACTTATTGGATTGTTTTTGTTGTGGTCTTGCTTTACCATAATTTAAGTGTTGCACAAATACTTTACACGTTGCCTCCTAAGTTAAGCCTGACTGTTCTTTGATACGCTACCAGAGGGTGAGCAAAGGTTAATTTAGGGAGTGTATCTGACTTACTCTGACTAGGATTGTGGTCCCTAATTGGATAGGGCGCATACCTCTGCCAACTAGAGATCCAATTTCTAACAGGGTGTAAACACAAAAAGGGAGGGGACGCAAAACGGTCTTGTTATCACATGCATTTTTCGTAGACTTTTGTACTTTTGTGCATTGCAAAAACCACCAGCAGGAGTTTTCTGAAATTTGGCAGTATTATATAGTAGGGGTTGTAGCTGCTTCTTTGGGGTAGTGCAGGCAAGTACACTCATTAAAACTTAACAAATAAGGATTTTAGCTATATCTGTGGCTGAGGTAGTTTCGAGGTAGTACTGTGGTACTGCCGTGAGGCTTCGTACACAGTGTTCTCAGCTCACTCGTCATACTACATAAACAATACCTGACTAATCTATCATGTGCTGTGTTCTAAAATATCATCGCAATTGAGAGGTCATGTGTTGTTATGAAAGCTATGTTTTCACCTGGTATAATGAATGTTATGTGCAAAGGTATAACCAGTTCATTCAGAAGGCATGAGTTATAGATTATGTAGTATGACAAGTGAGGTGAGAACAGTGTGTACTAAGCTGGGAGACTTACAGTAATTTCAAGGTGGTGTGTTAAGTTAAAATGGAAGTTATAAGTAACACTGTGTACATAGGTGGACGACATAGTAATGTGAAGGTGGTGTGACAATTGTAAAATAACAATTATAACTATATCTTTGGAGTTTGTAATGTTTGTGTAGTTTAAGTATGATTTGTATGGAAAGGGTACGTAAAGTTTTCTTAACTATAACCTATCTGTAACCTTTGTTCATATATATATATATATATATATTTTGATATAAAACAGAATAGAGGTAGACACTCTGTAGTTATAGTTAGGGTGGCCAGAGATCAGGATTGATTAATGTCTGCAAAACTTTGAAAACCTGCTGCCCCTGTTTCCTTGTCAAAGTACTGAACGTTTTGCAGTGTTTGGTCAAAACGGTGCAAAGAAAAAAGGGGGGGGTCCCAAAACGGGCTTAAAATCCAGTGCATTTTACATAGACCTTTGTATTTCCCGTAGTGTGAAAACTGACTTTTGGCTGGACTAGATATTAGGGTGCGCAGATGATTCTTTTGGGTGCTGCACATAAGTAGAACAAGTATTTCTTAAGTTATAAGGTTTTTCAACTTAGTAATATCTTGTAGTGCAATACTATTAAAAGTGTCAAGGAAGCCCATAAAATAAACTTGACTGCATATGTAAAGTTTCAGATTTGCTACAAGAACAAATGAAAGACCCATTTATGGTCATATGCTAATAGAAACCTAAAAACAAGTAACTAATAGAATACATCTTAATCTACATAAGTTTTCTTCGCATGCTCTCTGGCTCACAAACTAAAACTGCCCCAACAAGCCAAACAACAATTACCTTGCTTATGCACCCCTGGGCAACAGAATGAAGAATGTACCTAGCAGGGAGCCACACAAACTACTATTTGAAGGACATGGTAATTGGCTACACATGATAATCAGCCACTAGGAAGAAATAATAACCTTAATTTTCATAACAATAACAATGATTGCCTTTCATTCACTTTGGCCTTCATATTTAGCACAATTCAACTAAAAGGAGAAGGAAACCCAAAAAATAAATTAGATTGAATATGTAAAGTTTCAAATTTACTATATGAACAACTGAAAGACCCATTTGTGGTCACATGCTAATGGAAACCTATAAAGAAATACATAACAAATAAAATATATCAATGTACATACGTTTTCTTTGCATGATCTCTGACTCACAAAATAAAAGTGTCCCAACAAACCAGACAAAAAACATCTATCTTACGCAATCCCTGTGCAACAAGATGAAAAATTACTCTAGCAGTGCGCCACACACATTACTAGTTGGAGGACATGATAATTAGCCACCAGAAAAAAGAAAAAAAAAAATCTTAATTTTTATAACACTAAGAATGATTGTCTTTCATTCACTTTGGCCTTCATATGTAGCACAATTCTACTAGAAGTAGCAAAGAAGTCGAAAAAATAAACCAGACTGCATAGGTAAAGTTTCAAATTTGCTATATGAACAACTGTATGATCCATTTATGGTCAGGTGCTAATGGAAAACTATAAACAGATACAAAACAAATAGAATATATCTCAATCTACATAAGTTTTCTTTGCATGCTGTCTGGCTCACAAAATAAAAGTGTCCCAACAAGCCAAAAAAACAAATTTCTCCTATGCAATTCATGTGCAACAAGATGAAAAATGAAACATTTCCAAACATAAAGGTAGATTTCAATTCTTTTAAGGACACGGAGGCCAAGATTATGCTTTTCCTTCTTTACTTGAAACTCACAGCAGTAGCAAAAAAATAAAAAATAAAACTCCCAAGAATACCATTAATATGTCATCAATGACATGACGCACATAACCCTCTCATAATGTCCTTCATGGTATGACAATACACTATGGGGGTTATTACAACTTTGGAGGAGGTGTTAATCCGTCCCAAAAGTGACGGTAAAGTGACGGATATACCACCAGCCGTATTACGAGTCCATTATATCCTATGGAACTCGTAATACGGCTGGAGGTATATCCGTCACTTTACCGTCACTTTTCGGACGGATTAACACCTCCTCCAAAGTTGTAATAACCCCCTATATTCTATTCTTGTCGTCTTTCTTTGTGTGAAGGCTGTCTGCTCGGCAACTTTTTCAGTAAATCACCCAGACTGCATAAATTTTTTTCCATTGCTAGAAGTATATGGACAAGAATATTAATGTCTTGTTCCAATCCTATCTGGCACATTACAACAACTTTGAGTACAAAACATTTCTTTCAAAATGTGTCAAATTTTAATAAATAAAAACAATATGTAAAACCTGTGCAGAATACTTATACCAAATGTAGATTTGAACATTGGAAACTTACAGGGAGGGATATTAATCTAAAGAATAAAGGGTGGGATAATCTTTGCCTCCATATAAGTGAAATTTTCCTTTGTTTGCTAGGATTTTTTTAATTCTATGGTAGGACTGGAGGCTCTGATTAGGCTGGTTCAAAGCTGACTTACCACAATGGAAGCCAACTGTGGAGTCGGTTTGAATTAAATCCTTTTAAAAGCAGAATCAAATGACCAATCGTTGGTTCTCACTATTTCTTCCAAATATACCCCTTGCGTGAGAGCTTTCAAGAACATTGCACCTCTGGTCAAGTGAACTCCAAAAATAGAAGTGTCGATACCAGCCTCTTGCAAGACCCAAACAAAACTGGTTTGTGAGGCTTAGTAATGGAGATCCAACAACTGAGATGCTCCTGCTGGTCTATGAGGTGCAGACACTTGCTCATACTATCTTAAGCAATTCAGCACACACAGTCTGGGTTTGTCAGGAAAGGCTAAATAAAATATTGATCTGGTATTAGACTTAGTTCTATGAAAAATAGTAAATAGCACACCCTCTGGGGAAAAAAGCACCTGTTTAAGTCCAGAGTTCTCACATCTCCAACACTCTTACATGAGATAAGACAAAGCAACATGGTCAATTTGGCAAAAAGCTGCTCTCTCCAAATAATTGCATGCTCTGGCCATAGAGTGAAGAGGTTTAAAACCATATCGCCATCCAAAGAGAATGTGTATGTAGGTTGTGGAGGATTTTACTACCTAATATCCTTCATAAGAGTGCATACCAAGAGATAGGACCCCACCAGTTTCCCCATCACAGGCAAATCTCCTGCCAAAATGGCAGACCTGAAAGAACCGTTGAATAAGCCTTACCTGTCTCTGGCATGTGAGCTAGAAAATTTTAAGTGAAAGTAACTTCTGCCCCCATGGGATCAACACCTTTTTCCAAACATCAACGATTCCAAACTGCCCATTCGAATCAATGTCGCTTATGGGTGCCTGACACCCATGCCTCCACCATGTAAGCTGAAGCTGATTTTGAAATTCCTGACACTTACTAGGGGATCCTGATATTCTTCAAGCCATGGGGTGCAGAGTCTTCTCCCGAATCATCAGATGATGTTCCCCTGCGAGGCCCTATACTATGGTTGGGAAATTCTGAAGCTGCACTGGATAGTTGTACGACATCTTGAGACGTGTCGGAAACCAGGCCTGTGACCTCCAAAGAGGATTCACTAGATCAGCTCCACCTGTTGCATTCTGGCCTGTGTTGCCCTCTAGATAACATGATGAACGGAAGGAAGGCATAGTTGAGAAAAGTTTCCCAAATCTTAGAAAGGCATCCACTTGAGCCGCTTCTGGGTCCGGTGACCATCTGGAAAAATGCAGTATCTGTGCTCTCAACCTCGAAGCAAACAGATGTGTATACTGTGTCCACACCTCTGAGAAAGAATGTGGTACACCAGAGAAACCACTCTTCAGTCGCTGGCATCTGTATGGCACCGTGAATTCCAGTGTACTATGCTATTGGATGTCCCCGGCAGATGAACTTCCACCACCTAGAGTTTATTCTCCAGACAGTAATGCCAGAAGTCCTTGCCTATCTCTGCTAGCAGTCTAGACTTTGTCCCCCCGGCTTGTTGGCATACTGAACAGCTGAAACATTTGTCCATATTCAGCAAGATGGAACGTTTTGTTCTGTCCTTTGCTAGACTGCGAATGGCGAAAGACCCTGCCAGTAACTTGAGCTTCTCTGGTGACCATCTCCCTACCGTGGATATCTCTGCACACCTGGCTCCCCAGGCCCCCAAAGGCTGGCATCCGAATCTATGATGATCTCCAGAAAGTAGCCAGAAATTGCCCGGCTGTTCCATGCTTCCATGTGGGTCAACCACCAACTCAATTCTGTTCGAGCCTCGTCCGCTAACGGTACCGCCTTCTTATAGAAGAGTCCCTTATGGAGGTGTCTGATGTTCAGACATAGCACAGCCCTGAAGTGGAAAGGACCCGGGAAGATTGCCTGAATTGATGATGCCAAAAGTCCACAATGAAGGCCAGCTGTCTCAACAAAACAAGATCCGCTGATATCAAGCTCCTCAATTCCTCCTTGATTCTCTTCAGTTTCTGATTGGAAGCTCCAGTGTCACCTTGACTGAGTCTATCATGAAGCCCAGAAATTCCAATCTCTGTTTGAGAGTCAAATCCGACTAGGATTGATTGATCACAAATCTTAGGCAATCCAACAAGGATATTGTCACTTGTGCTTGTCACAACAGAGTACCCTTGTTTTGTGCCATGAGAATGATGTTGTCTAGATATATAATGAGGTGGTGACCATGCATCCTCAGCCAAGCCACAACCGTCTTGAAAAGCTTCATGAAGCACTACAGGGTGGAGGAAAGGCCAAAGGGAAGTACTTTGAATTAACATACCTCATCTTCAAAAGGAATTGTAGAAAATGACTATGAGGGGTAAAATTGGGATGGACAGATAGGCATCCTTGAGGTCTAACCTGATCAACTCATCCCCCTGTCTCAGTAAGTCACTCAAAAAATGTATGCTCTCTATCTTGAAGTGGTGGTAAACTAGCCAACCACTGAATTATTTTAGGTTGATGACCAGTCTCCCTCCTTTGTCTTTGTTCTTTACGATAAAGATACACAAAGATTAACAATTGTAAGGTTATAAATATGAACTTCACTTTATAATTTATGCACCACTTTCAAATGCCTATAAGCTGCACACCTCGGAACACAGTCTTGTCACCTCTCTCGCCACACTACTTTAACTATAACTCGTGCCTTTTCGATGTACTGTTCATACCCCTTGCATACTACCATCACTAAGGAATGTGAAATCATAGCATTCATATTAACACTTATAACTTCTCAAATTACATTATTTTGTCACAACACAGTGCATGGTAGTGGGCGAGTTAAAGTGTTAACGAGGTCCAGTACTTACAATAATTTGAAGGTGGTTGATAAATTGTGAATGAAAGTTCTAACTGTAGCTTTAGAATTTTTAAAGTTTGTGTAGTTGAAACTTGGTTTGTATAGAGAAATTTCATTTTCCTAACTATAAATGAGCATGAGCTTTAACCTTTGCTTTTATATATATATATACACATATATATATATGTCGGCACTATATAGCACCATGGGGACATTATTACCCATATGGATTAGTCATTATATTATGGTCTGTGCCATATAGTATAGGTCTCTAGAATTACAATCAGGACACCATGTATAGGTTTATTGATTGATGTTCCCTTTACGCACATATAGGAGTCTCAGTACCTTTCTGACTGGGTTTATCATTTTGAATTATGAACAGAAGAACAGTGTCACTTTACTCAAATGTTTCACATAAAGTGACAATTGTGGCATGTACACTTTTAAGGTAAATATGTTGTACATTATTTATTTAGTAATTGGCTACGTGCCTTGGAGCATCAGTTATGAGATCTACAAATTTAACTCCATTCAATAAATTGCAACATATATGTTTTAACTATGGACAATCCACATGGTCTCAGTTTAAAAATTCATAAGTCGAAATATTTATGGACCAATTCTTTTGGTCATAACATTTTAAACTTATTAAAAATATATGTGTGCACACGTCACTTCATTTCAACAGGATACATAATGTATACATACATATCATACAGGGTAAATGGATCCGTATGTGTATATATATTTGGAGATATGTATTACGGGTTGTTGAAAGTGTATTAGGTTCATTTTTCTTATCCTTGTATATGGTCTTAATGATTTGTATTCAATGAAATGTATGGATTTTTTTTGATAAAGAGCTTTTATTGATTTTAAGAAAATGAACAAAAGGAGAGAATACAAACACAAAAGCAAATAAACTGGCACCATTAAACCCAAGTCCCTCGTCTGACCTTTTGGTCTCTTTAGAGCTCCCAAGCATTGATTGTGTATATGTGGATCACCGTGATGCGGTGGCTAACATAATAAATGTGTGTTCTTAAGCTGCAGTTCCCTCGCCACAGAGGCTCCGGGCCAGAAACTGAGATATTTAGTCAGACATGGTAATATACAGGTTAGTTGTTTAGCGCATTTTCCCATTTCCCCCACACTCTGTTGTGTTTGTCTGGGCAACCCCTTGCTTCATATATGGGCTTTTCTCATTGTGCGCACCAGTCCATCCCTCGCCTCCACTTGGCCAGGGCCGGTGCTGTGTCGGCCTTCCAATCCGCCATAATGTCTCTCTTTGCCACCAAGCAAGCTAATCCTAGGAAAGTTCGATTTGCCCTAGTTAGTCCCGTTTCCCCCATGGCACCCAGCAGGAGCTGCACAGGAGATGCCTCCACCTCAGATTGTAGGACCATTGAAATCTCAGCTATGATTGCCTTCCAGTATATCTCTATGATTGGACAAGACCCAACCATATGGAAGAAGTCGGCCTCCGGATTGGGGCAACGGGGGGCAGTTAGCTGTGGGCTGGAGGCCTGCTTTAAAGAGTCTTTTGGGGGTGAGGTATGCTGCGTGCAGGTAGAGGATTTGTAGCATTTGAAATCGGGAGGAGATGGCTAATGATCGCAGGGCCATCAATGCTTCCCTCCAATGAGACTCATCCATAGGGCCCACCCAGCCCTCCCACTTTAAGCGGAGTCCCACAAGAGGTGGAGAGGTGTTAGTAAGTATGGAGCGGTATAACTGGGAAATTCCACCTTTCCCCAAGCCTCCCATCAGGACCTTCGCCTCTAGTGGGCTGTGTCCGGAATATTGTCCCCTGGCCGCACGTGTGTTAGCAAGGCATGTCTAAGTTGTAAGTATTTATGGAATTGGGTATTGTTTAGTGAATAGATATCTTGGAGTTCCCCAAATGATCGCATGTGTGACCCTCCCCAAACATCTCCCAAAGTGGAGATTCCAATAGTGTCCCATTTCTGAAATCCCTCCAGTGCGGAGACCTCCGGCAACCACCTTCCCCACCAGAGAGGAGTCTGCTGCGTGAGCCGACTCCACCAGCCCGACGCCTTCTGAGCTGCTCGCCACCCTGTAAGGGTGATCTTAGTTACCTCCGGGGTATCCCGTGAAATTGGGCCTCCATAAGCGCATCCAAAATCCCCCTATAGCATGTTGTTTGGAGTTCCAGTCTATATGTCGGGTCCGTCCAGCACCCCCCAACCAATCATTAATTACTAGTAAGTGTGTTGCCAGGTAATAGAAGTAGATGTTGGACATTCCCAGCCCTCCCTCCTGGATGTCTCTCTGACAGATTGCCAGGGATAGTTTGGGGCGGGAGCCGTGCCACAAAAATTGGCGCGTTGTTGACTCCACTTCTTTGAACCATTTTCGGGGGACTGGGTATGGGAAGTTCTGTAGCTGGTATAGGAACCTGGGAAGTATCATCATTTTATAAAGTGCTATCCTACCCAGCAAATTAAGGGTAGATCGTTGGAGATCGTCTCTAACTTTCCTAATAAGCGGGGTGATATTTAATTCCCATTCCGGTAATAGGGCAATGTGTACTCCCAGATATTTAAAGCTATTGCGGCGGATCCGAATATTTTGTTGCCAGTCGACACAGTCTCTAGAGGGGTGCAAGGGGACCAACAAGGACGTACCCGGATTTAAGGTCAGGCCGGAGGCCTGTGAGAAAAGGTCTAGCAGTTGTAGGGTTCGCGGGCCACTCGTGGCAGGGTTAGAGAAGTAAATAAGAACATCGACCGCATACAGTGCTACCCGGTCCTCTGGACCTGCGGGCCATGACCAGCCCTCCAGCAGGGGGTCATCCTTTATCAACCTCGCTAGTGGTTCTTTCGCTAGTGCGAATAGTAGCGGGGACAATGGGCATCCCTGCCGGGTTCCACGACGGATGGGGAATGGTTCAGAAACTACACCATTCACCTGAACCCACGCAGTTGGGTTGGAATATAATAATTTTACGAGACCACAGAATTTAGGCCTGATGCCGTTGCACTGTAGGACGTGATCCAGGTAGGACCAGTCTACCATATCAAAGCCTTCTCAAAGTCGAGCAAAAAGAGGGCCAAGGGAGATCGAGTCAGGGTCCTTCGATGTACCAGGGCGACATGTAGTCGTCTGATGCAGTGTCTAGTACTACGCAATGGAATAAAACCGCACTGGTCTGGGTGTACCAGTGACGGGAGCGCAACCCTCAACCTAGCAGCGAGTATGGTCGACAGCACCTTAATCTCGGCATTCAGGAGAGAGATAGGCCTGTATGCTGAGCGGTTGCGAGACAGAGGCTGGGTTTTCGGGATCACCACTATTGTGGCTTGATCAATCCCAGAGGGGAACTAGCCTTTCTCTTCGGCTTCCTCATACATATTAAGCAGGTGGGGACTCAGAATATCCCCACACCTGTTATACAGTTCTGATGGGAAGCCATCTGGTCCGGGTGTTTTGCCCGCTGATAAGCTGGATATTGCTGCTGTAATTTCAGCGAGTGTTATGGCTTCGTCTAAGTTTTCCCTGATTGTTTGCGAGACTTTAGGGAGGGCGATGTCTTCTAGAAGGGGGGAGTCCCTCTCCACCTGCGGACGGGGGCGTTCAGTATATAACTGCGCATAATAAGAGGCGAAACTCTTAGCGATTTCACCAGGTGTTTTCGCAAGTGAGCCCGTTTCGTCCATAATTTCGGGGATGATTCTATCCGCTAGTGGCCGTGAGGCCAACCAGTGTAGAAGTTTACAATTTTTGTCCCCCCAGCCGTACACACGGGTCATAGACGCCCTCCAGGACAGTTTTGCAGATTCCAGTACTAATTGCTTTATCTCTTCCCCGACTATGGTGAGGCGCCTCAGGGTGGATGCTGAGGCGGTTGTAGTGTCAAGCCATTCAAGGTACAATGCCTTGGCTTCAAGCTTCTCCACCCGTGAGTCGCGGGCGCGTTCCCTAATGCGGGACGAGGTGTTTGGTGTAGCTTCTAATTGAGGCTTTACCTGCAGCCCAGATCGCGCCCGGAGATTGTACGGACCCTAGGTTCTGGTCAAAGTATTGAGTGAGGTGGTCTCTAATCTCGAGTGTGTACTCCTCTTCTTGTAGGTGCAAAGCGTTTGTAGGAAAGTACCATCTTGCCTGGCATGTTACCCCCATTTTTCACTGTATATATGTTGTTTTAGTTGTATGTGTCACTGGGACCCTGTTCACCAGGGCCCCAGTGCTCATAAGTGTGCCTGAATGTGTTACCTGTGTAGTGACTAACTGTCTCACTGAGGCTCTGCTAATCAGAACCTCAGTGGTTATGCTCTCTCATTGCTTTAAAATTGTCACTAACAGGCTAGTGACCAATTTTACCAATTTACATTGGCTTACTGGAACACCCTTATAATTCCCTAGTATATGGTACTGAGGTACCCAGGGTATTGGGGTTCCAGGAGATCCCTATGGGCTGCAGCATTTCTTTTGCCACCCATAGGGAGCTCTGACAATTCTTACACAGGCCTGCCACTGCAGCCTGAGTGAAATAACGTCCACGTTATTTCACAGCCATTTTACACTGCACTTAAGTAACTTATAAGTCACCTATATGTCTAACCTTTACCTGGTAAAGGTTAGGTGCAAAGTTACTTAGTGTGAGGGCACCCTGGCACTAGCCAAGGTGCCCCCACATTGTTCAGGGCCAATTCCCCGGACTTTGTGAGTGCGGGGACACCATTACACGCGTGCACTACATATAGGTCACTACCTATATGTAGCTTCACAATGGTAACTCCGAATATGGCCATGTAACATGTCTAAGATCATGGAATTGCCCCCTCTATGCCATCCTGGCATTGTTGGCACAATTCCATGATCCCAGTGGTCTGTAGCACAGACCCTGGTACTGCCAAACTGCCTTTCCTGGGGTTTCACTGCAGCTGCTGCTGCTGCCAACCCCTCAGACAGGTTTCTGCCCCCCTGGGGTCAAGCCAGGCTTGTCCCAGGATGGCAGAACAAAGGACTTCCTCTGAGAGAGGGTGTTACACCCTCTCCCTTTGGAAAATGGTGTGAAGGCAGGGGAGGAGTAGCCTCCCCCAGCCTCTGGAAATGCTTTCTTGGGCACAGATGTGCCCAATTCTGCATAAGCCAGTCTACACCGGTTCAGGGACCCCTTAGCCCTGCTCTGGCGCGAAACTGGACAAAGGGAAGGGGAGTGACCACTCCCCTGACCTGCACCTCCCCTGGGAGGTGTCCAGAGCTCCTCCAGTGTGCTCCAGACCTCTGCCATCTTGGAAACAGAGGTGCTGCTGGCACACTGGACTGCTCTGAGTGGCCAGTGCCACCAGGTGACGTCAGAGACTCCTTCTGATAGGCTCCTTCAGGTGTTAGTAGCCTATCCTCTCTCCTAAGTAGCCAAACCCTCTTTTCTGGCTATTTAGGGTCTCTGTCTCTGGGGAAACTTTAGATAACGAATGCAAGAGCTCATCAGAGTTCCTCTGCATCTCTCTCTTCACCTTCTGCCAAGGAATCGACTGCTGACCGCGCTGGAAGCCTGCAACACTGCAACAAAGTAGCAAAGACGACTACTGCAACTCTGTAACGCTGATCCTGCCGCCTTCTCGACTGTTTTCCTGGTGGTGCATGCTGTGGGGGTAGTCTGCCTCCTCTCTACACTAGAAGCTCCGAAGAAATCTCCCGTGGGTCGACGGAATCTTCCCCCTGCAACCGCAGGCACCAAAAAGCTGCATTACTGGTCCCTTGGGTCTCCTCTCAGCACGACGAGCGAGGTCCCTCGAATCCAGCAACTCTGTCCAAGTGACTCCCACAGTCCAGTGACTCTTCAGTCCAAGTTTGGTGGAGGTAAGTCCTTGCCTCACCTCGCTAGACTGCATTGCTGGGAACAGCGACTTTTGCAGCTACTCCGGCCCCTGTGCACTTCCGGCGGAAATCCTTTGTGCACAGCCAAGCCTGGGTCCACGGCACTCTAACCTGCATTGCACGACTTTCTAAGTTGGTCTCCGGCGACGTGGGACTCCTTTGTGTAACTTCGGGTGAGCACCGTTTCACGCATCCTCGTAGTGCCTTTTTCTGGCACTTCTCCGGGTGCTACCTGCTGCTGAGAGGGCTCCTTGTCTTGCTCGACATCCCCTCTACCTCCTGGTCCAATTTGCGACCTCCTGGTCCCTCCTGGGCCACAGCAGCGTCCAAAAACGCTAACCACACGATTTGCAGCTAGCAAGGCTTGTTGCCGTTCTTTCGGCGGGAAAACACCTCTGCACGACTCTCCACGGCGAGAGGGATCCATCCACCAAAGGGGAAGTCTCTAGCCCTTTTCGTTCCTGCAGAAACCTCAGCTTCTTCCGTCCAGTAGAAGCTTCTTTGCATCCACAGCTGGCATTTCCTGGGCATATGCCCATCTCCGACTTGCTTGTGACTTTTGGACTTGGTCCCCTTGTTCCACAGGTACCCTAGATTGGAAATCCACAGCTGTTGCATTGTTGGTTTGTGTCTTTCCTGCATTATTCCTCTATCACGACTTCTTTGTCTTTTGGGGAACTTTAGTGCACTTTGCACTCACTTTTCAGGGTCTTGGGGAGGGCTAATTTTCTAACTCTCACTATTTTCTAATAGTCCCAGCGACCCTCTACAAGGTCACATAGGTTTGGGGTCCATTCGTGGTTCGCATTCCACTTTTGGAGTATATGGTTTGTGTTGCCCCTATCCCTATGTGTCCCTATTGCATCCTATTGTAACTATACATTGTTTGCACTGTTTTCTAAGACTATACTGCATATTTTTTATTGTATATATTTCCTATCCTCTCACTGAGGGTACACTCTAAGATACTTTGGCATATTGTCATAAAAATAAAGTACCTTTATTTTTAGTATAACTGCGTATTGTGTTTTCTTATGATATTGTGCAAGTGACACTTGTGGTACTGTAGTAGCTTCACACGTCTCCTAGTTCAGCCTAAGCTGCTCTGCTAAGCTACCATTATCTATCAGCCTAAGCTGCTAGATACCCTATACACTAATAAGGGATAACTGGGCCTGGTGCAAGGTGCAAGTACCCTTTGGTACTCACTACAAGCCAGTCCAGCCTCCTACAGCGTTCATGCGCCACATCGGGCGCTGGGTCGGGTAAATACCTCCCATTCGGATTCGTACAGAGGAGTGGTCCGAGACCCCACGTGGTAGTAGTTCAGCATTGGTGACCCTAGAGACATCTAGTGCAGGCATGAACACAAGGTCAATTCTGGCCTGGGAGTGGTGGGCAGCCGAGGTGTGCGTGTATTGTCGCGCCCTGGGGTGCCAGGCCCTCCACACCTCACATAGACCCAGCCCGGCTGCCCATCCGTTCAAGCTCGATGCTCTCCTGGACCGAGTGGTAGATATGGGCCCAGAGACATCCAGTCTGGGGTCCAAGACGGAGTTAAAGTCCCCTCCTATTAGTGTGGTACCCTGAGGGAGGTCAGTCAGGATCCGGCGGAGCGTAAGTAGAAAGGCGTCAAGTCCGGCTGGGGGGGGCATAAGCACTCACGACATTAAACGGTAGGCCATGCAGCATTCCAGTCACAACCACGAATCTACCCTGTGGATCCGAGTGTGTGGTCGTGACCACCATAGGTAATGTGCGATGGAGCAAGATGGCCACCCCTCTGGAGCCCCGTGAGAATCCCGCATAATAAACCTGGTCATAACCCCCTCGCGCCAGCATGGGACAATTAGTGCCGAGGAGATGAGTCTCTTGTAACAAAACCATTGATGGGGCATATCGACGCAGGGTGCTAAACACCGCGGAGCTCTTGAAAAGTATGGATTTTAATCAATGGGACTATTAGGAATACCAGAGGATGTGGCACACAATGATTGTTAACCCTATACTTTTCACACTACAAGATGGTGGCACCAGTAGTCTCAAGTGTGTAGCTGTAAAAATAGAGGACTAACGTAGTATTTGAGATAGCCCTGTTGATGTGGGGAATGTTCAGTAGAAGGCATCAGCTGAAACGAATTGACACTTTGTTTTGTTTGGGAGCAGCACATTATTGGTAATAAAAGATGTGATTATGGACAAATATGAACATTGGCTATCTTTCCTGCTGTATGACAAAAACTGCGGATCTTAGCTGTGGGCAGCTGTATGACGAGTGGAACCTTATAATTTTGAAAGATATATATATATGCCGGGCAGCGCACTCAACTGACGGTGACTGAAAAGACCACCCTCGTATTTATAAGTTACAAAGAAATATATTCACTGCACTCCATAAAGTCCAATTATAACATCTTTATTTAGAGTTTCTCAACCACCACCGTGTTTATGAAAGCCTGTATTTTCATTACTTAACCAGTTCTTTATGGTTGGTGCAACATAATGACTTTTCACAAGTATGTCTTTAATAGAACGTGATTTCCTATATGTGACCAGTGGTCTGAGTCCCACAATTCTTCTTTAGAAAAGTAAATAGCAAACTGAAAGGATGGGAAACCAGATTGATTAATCATTATTTAAATGTCAATGCTGGGATGCACTCTATATACATTCATTTTAGAATAAATTGCACTTAGCAAATAATAACAAATTGTAAGAGGAATGTGGTGCTCAGTATGGATCCATGTGATAAAAATGGGTAAATAAGCACTGAGCTCAAAATCTGATATATTGACCACCACTTAATTGTAATCAATTGGCAAACTCCTTTGTCTTGGTGCCAATCACATAAAGGGGAAAGCATGTATATTAATCATATTTAACAGTAGATTATGAACCACAGAATTAATGTCCATTTTTACTTTGTATAGATTTATTTGTACACTACATCATCCAAACTGCTTAATTGCTGGCAAAATGGAGTGATTGTATATAAAGGAAAGTAAAGAAGGACTCACTGACCGTGATCAAGACTCTATACGAGTTGAAATGCGTTGGTGGCTGTGAAACTTTAAATAAAGACGGTATAATTGAACTTCGTGGAGTGCGGTATATATATTTCTTTGGAACTAGAGTGTCGCTGGTGTTGCAGGGTGCTCCTTACCGGAGCTGCTCTTCACCTACACTTGGAAACTACCCAGAGTTCTCTCTTCTGTTTTGCATAATTTATGGGTCACTTTAACACTGAATGGGTGTTGTTTTAATATATGTATATATATATATATATATATATATATATATATATATACATACATATATATATATACATACATACATATATATATATACATACATATATATATATATATATTTTTTTTTTTTCTTTTTCTTTCACTTAAAAAAACAAATGTTAAAGGGACTTTATAGGTAGGCTCACATTTTAAATGTACAAAACCAAAGAACTTCCATGTTATAGTTATCTCAAGTAACTATAATTCGTGTCCTAAGGAAACTATAACTTGCACCCCCACCATGCATAGTTTATTTGTCAAAAAGTTTACTGTAAATATTACATTGATATTATCAATGATGATATCAAAGATTTCATGAGTGCCATAATTTGTGGGGTAATTAGCAGTGCATGAGTTATAGTTACTATGGTTTTGTACATTTAAAATGTAATCCTAACTATAATCTCCCAGTAACCTTTGGCTTTTTCAGTGAACTTCTATGTTTTTTTTAACGTAAAGTAATTTTCATTACTATAAGATAATCCAGCCACGTTGGGCCTGGCCTGCAGCCAATCCCTGCTGCCAACCCCCTAACCACCCAACCTCATGCTGTGCACAACCTTTGACCATGTGCAGTGGGAGTTGGCCACCGGTCCACATGGTCCCCCTCTCCCTGACAATTTTTGCCCCGGGGACCCCATTTCCCAGGGCCTGGCCTTCTACATTGTTTTGGGGGACGGGCACACAGCCCTCCTCCCCTGGCCATTTTTGGCCCTGGTGTGAGAAAGTGCCTTTTTTTACATGGTTAGCCCCACTGTTCGCCTGGAACATGATGTGGTTTCGAATTGTAAGTGCTTTGGGTACCTGCTAAGCAGGTTCTCAGGGCCAGATCTCTCTCCCCAAAACTGTACTGTGACTGGCATTTCAGCCACTTTTGTAAGTCCCTAGTAAATGGTACCCATGGTATCTAGGGCATGGGTACTGAAGAGGGGCCTCCCAAAGCTGCAGCACCAAGTGTGCCATTCGTAGAGGCCCCACACCAGCCTCATCCAAACTGCTATTGCAAGCTGCACAACAAGGTGTCCACTAAATTGCAAACTCAACGTGACACTCTCCCTGGGTACCAAGTCCACTAACACTGCATGTAATATAGATAAGTCACCACTCTAGCAGGCCTTACAGCCCTAAGGCAGGGTGCACTATAATGCATGTGAGGGCATATGTGCATGAGCAGGTATGCCCCTACTGTGTCTTTGTTAATTCTTAGACATAGTAAGTGTACAGGGAAGCCATAGTAAATGCATTTGCTGGACACTGGTCACTGTGAGTTTCCCAGCTACATGATGGCCTCTCTGAACCCTGGGATGTGTGGTATCAAACAACTCAGAATAATAAATCTACACTGATGCCAGTGTGGGATTTATTATACAATATACCCAAAGAGCACCTTAGAGGTGCCCCCAGCAAAACCTAACAGTCCTGACATGGTTGCTGATTGGTCTTAGCCAGACTTCCACCATCAGACATGATTCTGGAATCCTTGGGTAAAAACCTCCTCCCCCAGGGAGGCACCCTGTTCCAGCAGTCAGCTTCAAAGGCCTTGCTGCCTTTGAAATATGACTCCAGCCTCTGTTGCTACCAGCAGAAGGCAGCCCACCAGTTCTGTCCCCACCTTAGGTGGGAAAACCAGCTGGAAACTTAGAAAGAACAGGGGGAGTGGCCACCCTCAGCCTTCACCATTCCTCAGGTGTGGCAGGCGGGGTGACCGTTCCATTTTATTTTCCTCC
Organism: Pleurodeles waltl; assembly: GCF_031143425.1. Taxonomy (NCBI): domain Eukaryota; kingdom Metazoa; phylum Chordata; class Amphibia; order Caudata; family Salamandridae; genus Pleurodeles; species Pleurodeles waltl. The sequence continues at coordinate 255,626,358 of NC_090436.1, forward strand.
ATCTTGGATGGTAGGAAAAATAGTGAATTAGGGCCAGGGTTGTGTCCCCTTCCCACAAAACGTGGTCACTTGGTAGGTGTAGCCACCCTAAGGTAGGTAGCCCATTGGTTACTACCAGGTAATCTCTCTAATACCCCATAAATACAGTATTTAGGTGCCATTCCCTGACCAAGACCTTAGATTCAACGGACACAAGAAGACCAGGACAAAGAAGACCCAAAGCACGAGAACTGAAGCACTGCTGCACAAAGAAAGAGGTGCCAAACACTGCCTGCTGCTCCAAGGACTCGACAGTTGATGCTGCGGTGTTGCCTGGAAACCTGAAGAACTCTACAAAATCCCAGAGCACCTCCAACCTTTTAAAAATTGCCAGGAACCTCCCTCAGAGTGAAGGTATCACTCTTCTGCATGCAAGGAACCTGTAAAGTGGACTTCCAACGCCGGACACCCAGAAGCAGAGTCCATTCCGGACTCCTAAAAGCACAGATGCAAGCACCAGTCGAGGCACTTCAGGATACCTGAGATCCACCTCCTGAGCGGCCCAGCTAATCTGCAATCTGCTCTCAAAACTGACTGCTCCTGACCGCGAGGACTCCAAGACGCACAATACCTGACTGACCTATCTACACTGAACAAGACCTCCCTGGCCCCTGCACTGACCAACCAGCTGTGCTCCCACAGTTCCCAAGCCCTTGCAACCTCCTCCCTCCAAGGAGACCCTTCGGACTTATCTTTAAGTTCCCCTGTGCAGTGTGTTTCCACATGGCCCTCTTCTCCTTTGCTCGCCAGGTCCAGGATCTTCAGCCGCTGCTCAGCTCGAACTGGGAACCACCCAGACTTCTACTGCTGGACCATTGAATCTGTCCACAACCTCGACCTAAAAATAGAAGGTGACACTTATGAGAGCATTGCCTGATTTTATGTGAATTTTTCTATTTTCTCCCTTTGATTCCTATGGTGCGTAATTATGCATAAAACAATGCATTTTTACGAACTTTAAAATTTCACAATAAAAAAAGTACTTACCTTGTAATGAAGTTCTTGGTCTTAAAAAAAGTTCATAAAAATCTATATCATTTTTGTAAATTGGTCTGGAGTTATTCCGTTGAGTGTGTGTCTCCATTTATTGATACTGTGAGTACAACAAATGCTTCTCACAACTCCTGGTTTAGCCTGACTGCTCGCCCACACTACCACAAAAATAGAGCAGTAGGTGATCTATTTTTACCTCTGGACACCAAGATGCAGCTGCTTGGACTCTCTGCACAGCGCACATCATTTCCATACACTATATAGAGAGCCAACCACCTACAGTCTGCAAGTGAATGAGTAAGATTCTAAAATTGAAAAGGACATCTCTCAATTACTTAAGCACAAAGCACCGTGCTTGATGGCATACCTACAACATATTTTACAGGTGAGTTATTTCTACTAAAATGTGGGTTTTAGACATGACAAAGAGCCTTTAGGGAACAACTTGAATGAGCAGTGAGAGTGTACACACAGGCTCTGCAGCAGTGGTTGATTAAAGCAGTACTTATCTACATATATAACAAGATTATGTCACTACTTCCCCATATTTCTCACTGGAAGTAGGAGAGCACCTACAGAAGTGCTATGAGTTGTTACAGTAAATGGGCTGGTATGTGACTTTGTTTTAGTATCTCTATGGCTTTCTAAATGGGTATGTAAGTGGCTGAACAAATACCTTAGGGCCTGTGTTAGAGAATACAGGGGTATGCGGTTATGTCTCCAATTGCATTTGATAATGCTGCACAAACAAGTACTTTCTGAGTATGTGAGTAAATGTAGATGTCTCTGTGTCGCTGAGTGAGTGGGTGAGACAGAGGATCTATGCTTTGTAAACATGTATGTTAGTTCCTTTATGAGAGTTACAGTCTATGTAGGGCTTGGCTTAGGAGATTGCTAGTGCATGAGTGAGTTTCTAAAATTTGTCAAGTCTTAAACCCATGTTTTAGTACAAATAAGACACCTCTGAGACATGCTGTAGGTATTCCGTGAAGCATGCTGCTTTGTGCTTAAGTGGTTGGGTAATGTCACTCAACCACTTAAGCACAGACCAGCATGCTTCACGGAATACCTACGGCATGTCTCAGAGGTGTCTTATTTGTACTAAAACATGGGTTTAAGACTTGACAAAGGGGTTTTAGAGGCCAACTTGACTGGGCAGTGACAGTGTACCCACAGGCTTTGCAGTAGTAGGCATCACCCGTGATTAAAGCAGTATGTTTCTGCATACATAACAAGATTATGTCACTGCTTCCCTATACTTCTCACTGAATGTAGGAGAGCACCTACAGAAGTGCTATGAAATATTACAGTAAATGTGCCGGTATGTGACTCTTTTTTAATACCTCTATGGCTTTTTAAATTGGTAAATTCCTGAACAAATACCTTAGTACCTGTGTTAGGGAACAGAGGAGTATGTGGGTGTGGCTTGAACTGCCTTTGATACTGTTGCATACATAAGTAGTTTCTGAGTATGTGCCTGAATGTAGCTGACTCACTGGGTGTGATATGGGCTCTATGCTTTTGTGAATATGTATGTCACTTGCTTTATAGATGGTGTACTGTATGTAGTGCTTGGTTTTGGGGCCTGCGAGTCCATGTGTTACTTATTCCTTCATGGATGCTGCTCTCTATGTAGTACTTGGCAGGGGGGTGTGCAAGCGCATAAGTAACCTTTTCATCTCAAAAGCAACTCTTTCTTCTTTTAAACACAAAGCACCATAGTCTATGACATACCAACAGCATATTTCTGAAATGAATAATGGGTACTAAAATACAGGTTTTACATCTAACAAACACCTTGTACATACCATAGGAGGCTGCCTGTATGACACCATAGACCAGGTCTACCCTACTAGGGCTCACCCATATTTACACACTGCATATTTAAGAATGGTTAGCAGTCTTGTACTACACGTGTAACTCAGTATTAGTTTAAATAATACATCTTACCATCTAAGCACATACAAACCTGCCTTTTAATGTACTAATACTTTCCCTAAAGAGTATCTAATACATTGTTCTCACCTTTCACACGCTCATGCTTCATAAACACCTACAGTGCATGTTTTCCCTTTCAATATTGAGTCTTGTAATCCTCTTTTAAATTGGAATAAATAGGACTACAACTCCCGGAATTTAAAGAAAAACAATTGTTCTGAACAGCACATCATGTGCAGTCATGTAAAACTTTCACATCTACTAATACATTAAGTAAAAGTTTAACCCTTAGCGTACAGTTGTTTTTCTAGCAATTAGACCATGCAGTAAAGCAGCACATGTGCAATATAAAGTTCCATGGCAACAGTTTGTGAATCAGCCTCTCACACACCTAGTCTCCATCTCAGAGAAATTGCAGCTTAGTCACCTATTGATAAATTTATAAATTGCACCTTAGTCACCTATCGATCATCTCAGGTACTTTCAGTAATTTTCAATATATTTTGTACTCTTTTAACAATCTCACATAGACATATATTTTTTATCATTTTTTAATAGTTTTTGTTGCTCTTATTAGATTCAATATGCTCAGCAATTGCAAAAATTAAGCATAAGAATGACATATCACTCTCATGCAAAGAAACCATGAATGACACTCTTTTAAACTTTTCACTATTTGATACTGTGGAAGTCAGCAACGGCTGTCCAAAAACATACATAGCTCTCCTTGCACTCCCCAGGACAAAGCAATGGGCATGTTGTCCCCTCCAGAACCAGTGGGCATGTCACCCACCCCAGAGACTGTGGCCTTGCACTCCCCAGGACAGACTCACTCAGACCTTCATGCACCCTGTCAGAGATCCACTGAGACTCTCATATACCCACTCACAGACCCACTCAGACCCTCATGCAGCCAATCACAGGCCCACTAAGACCCTCACGCACTCACTCAGACCCTCTCACAGACCTACTTAGACACTCATAGACCCACTCACAGTCATGCACCCAATGAGAGATCCACTCAGAGACTCATTTACAGTGTCAGTCATACAGTGTGACATGCCCACTCACAGACACACTTTAACTCTTATAAACACAGTCAGAGGCACACTCAGGTAGTCATAGATGTGTTTATAGTTATTTAGAAACGTATGTCCTTAGTGTGATGTAAACTATTTCTTATATCAATTTTGAATGGGCTGATGTCTATTGAAAGCCTACTTTTGTTTTGTGTAGTACTGTATTTGTCGTGAAGTTCACAATATTTAAAAACTTTTTTTTTTAAATATTATACTGAAGAAAATTAACAAAAAGGTTTGGACAATAGGGTGGCCCTGAGAAGAGGCTTTGTGTTCATTGTGAGTATGTGACAGCTACATGTAAGACCGAATGTATAGTTTCAGATTGGAAAGAAACACCTTGTTGCCTTTGTCTGTGAAGTGCACAGTGTCACCTCTATAGATACCATCTATTTCAAAGCGCAGGGTGTTGTTGTAGATGCAGCCCATGTAATGGTCTCTGAGGAATGCAGAAACAGTTTTATTAACATGTTTTCTGGTTTTGTCAATCTGTGGACCTCTTCCACTTCTGTCTTTGGCATATGTTAGAGTACACCAAGACAGTGTGAAGAAAAAGTGACATCAGTTGTGCAACGTTATCCTTCATTAGGATTTCCAGTCCTACCACAGTCAGTGTGCCCAGGTCACTTCCACCACAGTGCACAATCATGAGGTCAGTGGGTTGGCAATCCCTATGATATGAACCAAAGGTAGCAGTTGAAGCTATTTTAACCTTCTCTGGCAAATCCAATTTATATCCACATTAGCCAAACCCGGGTCTCTGTCAATACCACTCTTTCCAGCAGCCACCCTAGCCCAAAAGACATAGCTGTGGCCTACAACCCACGCTCTAGCCATTTTGAAGTGAAGCAGCAGTAGCAGACAGGAGAAGACTGGGGCTGATAATAGAAGGCAGTTTAAATGGAGGTGTGGTTCAGGTTGAAAACAAAACATATTTGATCGGGTGCTGTGAATGTGCTGGTGAATAAAATTAGGTAGTCTCTTCAAAGGTTTAGTAAGTTGATCTATGATTGACTGGAACAAATAAAGAATTGTAATACAGATTTGAATATGCTTTTCAACTGATACAATAAACCATACCTGCTGCAGCTCATTTTGTAATTAGTAGTCCCCTTCTAGAATGTGTTGAATTTGTGACCTATTGGTTGTTGTGGGTTGCTATGGAGAACGTGCTAAGAGTGTACTGGGGGAAGGGTGTTAAAGAGAGAGTTCTGTCTTTTTATCAAAATGAAGGTGTTTGTACTCATTATTGATTAATAAGGGGTTGATTTCCTAGTGAGGGATTGCTAATAAATTGTGGTGTAGTGCCTCGTCTCCTTCTGTCCATGGGTCGTGGATCACTTACACTTCCTGGCAGGGGTAGATGGGCTCTTCCCCTCTCTGCCTGGTGGTGCAGGCTCCTTCCCCTTCTTCACAGCTGGTGCAGGCTCCTTCCACTTCTTCACAGCTAGTGCAGGCTCTTTCCCCTTCTTCACAGCTAGTGCAGGCCCCTTCCCCTTCTTCACAGCTGGTGCTGGACTCTTCTCTTTCTTCCCTGGTGGTGCTGGCTCCTAGCCCTTCTGTGTTGTAGGTCTGGTATCCTTACCGCCATGAGTAGGTGGTGCTATCACTGTCCCCGTGGACTGTTTGGCTAAGGTGCTGGTCAAGTTGGGAAAGGAAAAGCTTTTTAGGGACATTTGGGCAGGAGGAGGGAGGAATAATGGGTGTGGAGGATGAGGGAGTGGTTGTTGGAGGTGTATGTCTGCTGGATCTGGGTGCAGGTGCGTGGGCTGTATGCTGTGTGAGGTGGATGGCTGTTGGATGTCAGAGTGCTTGGGTTTGTGTCCTTTGGGGAGGAGGGACAGACACGGTGGGAGAGGACCCAGGGGACGCATACATGGCTGATGTGGAGGTGTCTGCTAGTGAGGTGTGTGTTCTGCTTGGTGTGGTGATGCTGATAGTGGATGTAGATGTAGTGCATGCAGGTCTGAGTGTGGACGTGACTGGGAGGGAGGTGGAGTAGCAGGAGGAGGAGCGGGGACAGTGGAGTGGATGTTGTTGTGTCTGCAACGGTATGGTGTTTGTGTGAGTGCCTGTGGGATGAAGTGTGGTGCTTGTGTTTGCCTGTGCCACTCTTGTGTGTTGTCTTGTGTGCATGCTCGTCTGTATGTGTGCTTGGGATGGGTTGGGGTTGAGGACTGGGAAGTGGAAGATGGAGGGGGGATGGTAGAAACAGGGACAATGGCTGCCATCAGAGAGGAGGCCAGAGCCTGAATTGATCTCTGTTGGGCTGCCTATCCACCATGAATGCCCTCCAGGAATGCATTGCATTGCTGCATCTGGGATGCCAGCCCCTGGATGGCATTCACAATCGTTGACTGCCCTACAGAGATGGATCTCAGGAGGTCAATAGCCTCCTCACTGAGGGCAGCAGGGCTCACTGGGGCAGGGCCTGAGGTGCCTGGGGCGAAGGAGATGCCCACCCTCCTGAGTGAGCGGGCATGGGCAACTCGCTGAGGGGCTACTGGAGGGGCTGTGATGGTACGGGGGTGGCAGCTATACCTGCAGCTGGGGTGATCAGAGAGATATCCGTCACCACCAGGGAGCTCCCATTGGAGGAGGTATCTGAGTCGGTGTTGTCTCCTCCTGTCTCCGCCGTGGTGCTCCCCTCGTTCTCCGTCCCACTAGTTCCCTCAGTGTCGGTGGACTCTGCCTCCAGGGTCATGAGAATGCAGCTCCCTCTGTCGCCCTGCCCTTGCTCCTCCACCAGGTGATGCTAATGAACACAAGGACAGGATGACAAAACAAGAAAGGGGGAAAGAGACAAAGGATACACTGGTTCAATGACTGCACCAACACCACCGTTGCTGTACACAGCACCCTCACACACAGGGAACAGGCCTACGCACTATGCATTGCACTACCAGTGAAATGGCTAGTCACCAAGGCATGAGGAGGAGCACACACCGCCAAATGCAGCACACCTGGGACCCACGCAGCCCTGCCTAGAAGTGACTACTAACAAGTTAGGTTTCCTGTATTTGCCATGCTACCATTACCCTTCACAGGACCCACATTGCAATGTCTGGCCTGGCCTTCGGGGCACCCACTAAAACACAACCACCTCCCGGATACCACCCCACCAGCCAAAAGTTGTAATGATACCCAAGGTACTCAACCCCTTGTGGCTGCTGTGATTCCCTCAAGTGCCCATCCAGCTCAGGGTAGGCCACCACTAGTATGCGGGCCATCAGGGAGGTCAGGGTCTGATGGGCATCCCTTCCTCGTTGGGAGGCCATCCCCAGCTGGGCCTCCGCGGTCTTCCATACCCAGCATCTGAGGTCCTCCCACCGTTTCCAACAGTGGGTGCTCCATATGCCACAGACCCCCAGGGTCCGCACCTCCTTGGCGATGGCACACCATATTCCCTTCTTTTGATAGGTGCTGACCTGCAGAAGCAATAAAAACAGGAAAACACAATTAAACTGACAGTCCAGGCTGTCACACACATGGCCCACCATGCCCAATTCCATCACCATTGGCACACACATTGACCAGCGCACGACATGTACACCACCAACAGATAATCACCCCCCTCACAAAATGCCTTCACACACACCCCCTTGCATCCATGCCACATGCATGGTGCCCACAGTGTACTCACCTGTTGATCTGGAGGCCCATACAGTAGTCCATACTGGGAAAGGACCCCAGCCACCAGTCACTCCAGCTCCTCCAAAGTGAAGGCTGGGGCCCTTTCCCCGGTCACACGGGCCATGGTAGGTTCCAGACACAGGTCACAGCAGCACCTGCAGTGTAGGATTTCTCCTGTGGAAGGTCAGGAAACAAGAGAGGAATAATTGAGAAAATGGTGGTCACGTCCGCGCGGAGTACCCCGTCACCGCCGGCGTACATCCCCATTGGCCACTGTAACCCATAGGGCCCAATATTATCCAATGAGGAATTCCACAGCGGTTCACGACCGCCTACCGCCACAACGCCCAATGTCGGCGGAATTACCTTACTTCCACCTGTCCCTCCACACAGGACAGACGGTCACCATTTCAGGGGGGTGGTGAACAGGCCTATCGATAATTGCTGCATCACGGGATGAATAGGCACATACTTTGAAAATTACACTGTCCCAATACATAATTGCATGATGTGGACTGCTGTTGTGGTATAGTTGTGGTATAGTTGTTCAAATTGTGACAGCATACTCTTGTGCCCCTTAGATACCTACCGCTGTGGATGAATAGGAGATGGAGACATACCCCGGTGTACAGACCCCTGGTGGACTTAACTACACTGGAGGACAGGCACATTATACTCACCTATAGACTGGACAGAGCCACAATCACAGAGCTGTGTGCCTAGATGGAGGCTGACCTGATCTCAGCTATCTGTCATCCGACTGGGATCCCCCCTCTTGAGCAGGTTCTATCAGTGCTCCATTACCTGGCAACAGGTTATTTTCAAGTGACAGTAGGCTTGGCAGCAGGAATGTCACAGCCAATGTTCTCAGTCGTGCTGGCAAGAGTCTTGTCTGGCCTGGTAAAACACATGTGCAGCTACATTACTTTCCCCCAGGTGGAAGATTTGGCCACAGTGAAGGATGGATTCTATGCAATGGGACATATCCCCAATATTATTGGTGCAATTGACAGAACACATATTGTGTTTGTCCCCCCCAACAGAATGAACAGGTGTACAGGAATCGTAAGAGTTTCCACTCCATGAATGTGCAGATGGTGTGCCTGGCGGACCAGTACATCTCCCACGTCAATGCTAAATATCCTGGGTTGGTGCATAATGCCTTCGTTCTGAGGAATAGCAGCATCCCAAATGTGATGGGCCAACTACAGAGGCACAGCGTGTGGCTTATAGGTGAGCCTTGGTCCCCACCCAGTGCATGTTAGTGTATGCCTCTGCTGTTAACCAAATAGGATAGTGTGTGGCTAAATGTTGTCCCTCAATACTTGCAGGTGACTCTGGCTACCTAAACCTATTGTGGCTGCTGACCCCTATGAGGAATGCCAGGACAAGGGCTGAAGAATGGTATAATGAGGCACATGGGTGAACCAGAAGAATCATTGAGAGGACCTTCGGCCTCCTGAAGGCCAGGTTCAGGTGCCTCCATCTGACAGGTGGATTTCTGTGCTACTCACCCGAGAAGGTCTGCCAGATAGTAGTGGCATTCTGCATGTTGCACAACCTGGCCCTCAGATGCCATGTGCCTTTTCTGTAGGAGGAGGAGACTGGAGATGCCCCGGTGGCAGCAGTGGACCCTGAGGACAGTGAGGATGCGGAGGCAGATGACGAGGATGTGGACAACAGAACATCATTGATCCGTCAGTACTTCCAATGACACACAGGTGAGACAGTGCAACTTCACGTATCTATGACTATTGTATTCTGTGTGGCACTGGCATGCTGTCATTACCCACTTGTTACCTCTACGTACTGTCACCTATGGATTTTCATTCTACAGATGTTGGTGATATGACAACAATGTCCTGATATGATCACTACAGTCAGCAACAGGTCACTCATTCTATGCTCTCACTATGTACAGTTCATTAGCAATGTATGTAGCTCTTTCTAGCAATCCAAATTTGCAATACATGAAATACTAGTAGTCGAGTTTTATCCAAGGGTGTTTATTGTAGTGCTAAGAAGAAGAGGGGAAAGTGCAATGGAATGGGGTTATGATGGAGGAAAGTCCAGGGTATTGTTCCAGTCAGTTTGTAGCACAGATGCAGTGTCCAAGGGGCCATAGGAAGGGGAGCAACGGCAGTTCAAGGTGGACAAGGTGACTGAGTGGGATACAAGGGAGACAATCAGGAGAGTCTCATTTCCTGGTGGTGGTCTTGGCAAGTGTCTCTGGCTTCTGTCTGGGTCGCAGGGTACGTTTGCGTGGTGGTTTACCTTCAGCAGGGGGACGGGCGCTTTTGGCCTGTGGGTCCTGTGGCGGGGCCTCCTGGCCACTAGCGGCAGTGGAAGTGGAGGGCTGTTCAGTTGACTGGCTAGTGGTAGGGGCCCACTGATGTGCTGTTGCCTCCCTCATGATGTTAGCCATGTCTATGGAGATCAGGGTGGTTTTGATGGACTGCAAGTCCTCCCTGAACCCCTGATACTGTCCTTTCTGCAGCCGCCAGTTCTCCTGCATGCTGTCTAGGATCTGGCCCATCGTCTCCTGGGAATGTTGGTATGCTCCCAGGATCTCGGAGAGTGCCTCCTGGAGAGTCGGTTCCCTGCTCCTGCCCTCCCGCTGCCACACAGCAGTCCTCCCAGTTTCCCTGTGGACCTGTGCCCTTGTCCCCTGAATGGTGTGCCCACTGGCACTGACCCCAGGTCCCTGATTGTGTTGGGGGAGAGGTGTGGCCTGGGATCCCTGTACAGGTGGGCACATTGCTGATTGACGTGTCCTGTGGACAGAGGTTTGGGTACGCTGGGTGGGTGCTGTGGTGTTGGTTCCTGATGGGGGAGGCTCTGTGGTGGTCTGTGAGTGGGCTTGGGTGACCGGCTGTCCAGAGGTCCCTGATGGACCAGGTAGGTCCTCCAGATCCAGAAGTCCAGAGTTACTGTCATCACTGGGGGCCTCTTCTGTTGGGGGACTGGATAGTGGTGGCACCTCTTCTCCACTGACATTGGCTGCGGTACCTATGGGGATGTAAATTATGTATTATGCTTCAAGTGTATGACATTTGTACTGCCCTAGGTTCCCCTCTATGGTTGGTGTTGCCCTGCCAACGTTTGCTTGTGTTTGGTGATGTACTGTGTCACAAGTAACATACTGCTCAATAAACCTAAGGATAGAGTTATCTTAGTCATACCCAAATTTGGGTGCATTGTATAACATAATAAGGTTTGAATATGAGGTGCACCTCTCGCTTGGCACTCTTTTTTTCCAAAAGAAATCAACAACCTCTCCTAGTGGATTTTGCTTTTTATTTGTTAAGAACTTAAGCATGGTTTGGAATTTGGAATTTAAAAAAATCTGCAAACACTTGCTGTATCTAAAGAACATAATTCCCCATGTGTTCTGAACAAATAGTAATCTGTGAGATTATTGTTAGCTTCAAATATTAAACTATATAAATCATCACATATGTATTTTGCATCACTCAAAGTAAAAAAAAACAAGTACGTGGTTCCAAATTCCTCAACATACATCATAGATCTCCATGTCTTCACAACCAGTATTCATTTGTACCTCGCTGACATGCCATCAATATTTATTAACAATAAATATTTATAAATTGTCCATATTTTTTTTTAATTAATTTTATTAATATTTATTAAGTTATAATCCAGGTTTTCATCATTGCTTTCCACCTTGTTTAAGAAATCTTTAGCTTTTAAGTTATTAAATCCTGTTCCAGTTCCTTATCACATGCACAACAGCGTAAGAGGTCATGGATAATTCACTTTCATATAATAAAGTAAAAATATAAGGTATATTTTGCCTAAAATGTGAATCTTTTGTATACAGTCTTGTGGACGATATTCCAATGCAGCCATTTTAACAGGACAATCATCAAATTGTCCTCTTTTTCAGAAATAAAAGTGGATAACTTCTAGCCTCTAAACTTTTATCCCAGATACTAACTGGATCTCCTGTAGCCTCTCTCATTTTATACAGTTCTAAGACATCACACATTAATTCTTTAAAATACAGTGGGTGTATACTATAGTGCTCATATATATCTTCTGAGTGTTCTTAAGCCATTTTATTGAATTTGCCAACGTCACTTTTATCTGTAAATGCCAAGCCAGTGGCATCTATGAAGTCATTCATTTTGAAATTTTGGTAGTGCATGTTATTTTGTAATAGGTATGAAATAGCATCTTATGTTTTACAAATTTTTATTAATTCTTGCCAATCGTTTTATCTTTTGTTGGCACTCCATTAACTAATACAACTAGAGATTTTCCCAAAATGTGCTCTACTCTTACAGTTTCAATGTTTTTTTAAATCTAACGGCAGAAAAACAACCTTTTTTTAGTGCATAGACTGATTCTTGTGGTTGAAATTTCCTGATTTAGGTTGCATTCTAATAATAGCTTGGAATGGATGTAAATGTTCAAATTACTATACTTTCATATACATTTAAATTTTGTAATTTGAAAGCCATAGGGTAAATCTCCAAATTATTATGAATTGCATGTGAAAGATAAATGATCTAGTTTCCCAAGGCAATAATAATATACGATTTAATCACCACAAACATTCTATCTGTTTTCCACAATATGATCAATAGCAAATTTCCACCAAGCTACTCTGTCTTCTTTTTCTGTAGTAAATCAGTAGGCTTACTTTGCCATAATGTGTCCATCTAGACTTTATTTGGAATTTCAGAAATGGTTTTGGTAAATTGCAAAATAGTAAATTCATACTGTTTAAATTCCATAATTGGATTGTTCGTTGTAGTCTGTGAGTATAGATTATTTGAGCAGGGCCAGCCTACATGCGCAGCTGCTAGTGCGCTCCGTTCTGCCCCTTCCTGCAATGGCGCAATGACCCATGGCTTCCGAAGTTTCACATGCCCTAGTAGCCACAGGTCGTGAGAAGAGGAAGAAGGAGAGTCCGCTGAGGAAATCATGGACTTTGGTCAAGACAGCTGAAACTAGCTGCAAATTCTGCTCAGAGCATGCAGGGTGACATTGTTTGGCGGCAGGGCGACGTGTCAATTCAGCAGTACTAGGACTTGTCAGGATCAATAGGGGGTGAGAGCTGACGTCTTTTAGGAAACCAGGTCTGTTTAAACTTTGTCATGGCTGCAGCCCCTCCCTCCATCCTTGGCTTATTTGGCAGCGGGCCTTATCTATTGACTTTTTATTTATTGTCATTACAATTCCCACAGCTACCAGAGCCTTTTAGGTACTGGCCTATAGCAACAGACATATGCTTCTTCTGTTTGGGAGGGAGTATAGGGTAGGGGGATGTTGGGGAGGGTGGGATGAGGTTTGTATGCAAGACTGTTGAAATGCGGTTAAGATTTATTTGTTTCTTAAGTCACACAAACAGAAATTCACAGAGATATCAGAGGGACCCCTGGTTAGTCCGCAGTGAAACAAGGTATATTAAGGGGCAGAACATTGGACTTACAGACTCTCCACATGGCGACGGTTAAGGTGATCTCCTGAAATGTAAACGGGTTGATAGCTAGAATCAAACGGGTGGCGGTACTCCCCCACATGGAAGGGCTTCATCCATCTGTTCTATTTGTGCAGGAGACACATTTACTGGGCACGTCCTGTAGCTTCTTGGCTCATTATGGGTACGATTGAGTGTATCATGGGGGAGGGGGTGGCAATACTGCTCCTCAGGAGATTTCCTATGATTGTGTATCAGATGAGGCGGGACACACAGGGCTGATATGTAGCATTGGCAGGGATGGTAGGGGGATACCCCTTGAACTTGTGTCTCTATGCTCCTCTCGTGGCACTTCAACAATTCCTAGAAGAGTTGACGGAGGTGGTGCTTCAGATGCCTCCTGGATGCAGAATTATAGGAGGCAACATGAATGTAGTACTAGATCCAGCGGTAGACACTACAGGAGTGGTCTCAGGGGACAGGCATAGGCGCTCAGTACTCCTAGGTCAATGGGTGGCAAATCTGGGGTTGTGTGAGGTCTGGAGAGCCTGGAACCCTCGTTCCAAGCAGTACACCCATACTTCTGCAGCCTACCATACACAGGCACGTATTGACATGGTCTTTATGCCAGCGGCCGATCTCCCCAAGGTTCAGCAGATCCAGATCCTTGCTCAGGGTATATCGGACCATGCCCCAGTCCTCATGGTCATCGGTTCAGCTGTCCAGGCGCAGCACCCCATGTGGCGCATTAATGCCTGGCTATTACAAAAGGGGGATTATGCTGCAAACTTGAGGGAGGAGATTGCTCAATATTTTGAGCTTAATGACGGAACAGTACATATGAAAGCAATACTGTTGGAGGGTGGGAAAGCCATGATAAGAGGCTGAGCTAAAGCTCTTCTCCGAGCTAAGGAGAGAGACGGGCAAGCTCATGTTGCCCGGCTGGAGACTCAGGCACTCCAACTGGAAAAGAGCATGGAGTAGGATGAACAGACAGCAGATGAGCGTGCGTTGAGCCTAGTGATGGAGGAAATAAGGGCACAGTCGTTAGAGACAGCAAAACAGATATGGTGGGCATCCCACGCGAGGATATATGGATGGGGAGACAAGAATAGTAAACTGCTATACTGGTTGGCCACAAAACCAATGGAGGAAAGGGTGATCCCAGAGGTGGCGGATGCAGAGGGGGTCTCCCACACGTCTCCGGCTGGGATAGCGTCCACATTTGCACAATATGATGCAACGCTGTATGCTGCATCCCCTAGGCCCCAGGTGGAACTAGAGGAGCCACTGTTAAATGAGCTGACCCTGCAGAGAATTCTATAGAAGGAGTGAGACGTGCAAGATCAACCTCTGTCCCTGGAAGAGATAGGAGACGCCATCTCAGCCTTAAGGACGGGGAAGACGCCGGGTCCGGATGGATACCCTACAGAGTTTTATTCTAGGTTTAAAGATCTCTTAGTGCCTCAGCTGTTTGATCTGTTTGAGGAAGCACTGGAAGTGGGAGCCTTCCTGGATAATTAAGACCAAGCTACCATAGTGGTCCTACCAAAGACAAAGCCACCTTCCTCGTCATGTGCCGATTACAGGCCGATATCGCAGATCAACAGGGAGCTGAATATTTTTGCGACAGTATTGGCAAATAGTCTGCTAAAAGTTCTGGGAGGTTTAGTTCACCTGGGTTAGTGTGGGTTTATGCCCAACTACAGTACTAGGCATTGTATAAGGATTGAACATGGCACTGGTGTATAGACACAACCTTCTAGGCCCTCTAGTGCTGATGTTAATGGACTATAAGAAAGAGTTTGACACCGTTGATTGGAGTTATTTAGGACAGGTGCTCATTAAAGCGGGCTTGGATTAGAGGTTTTGGAGCATGGTGGAGCTACTATATCGTAACCCGACGGCCAGAGTATTGGTCAATGGGACGATGTCGGAAGTGTTTCCTATCTGCATCGTCCCTGCTCCTTTTTGCTCTGGTCATTAAACCACTGGTGTGCATGCTCCGGGGAGACCCCTCCATGACGGGTTGGTGCTGTCCTAGAGGGGACGAAGATTGTATAGCAATATATGCAGATGATGTGTTGTTGTATTTGTCCAATCCGGTGGAGAGCGGGTCCAAATGTCCCTAGCTCCTGCGCCTGTTTGCAGATGCGTCCGGGTTGGTACTAAATCCACAGAAATCACTTCTGGTGCCACTGGATGGGTCCCGAGAGGCAACTGAGTGTCAGTCTGAATTACCCATAAGACGCCTTAGCTTCACTTACTTGGGAAAAAAGATAGCATTGGAACTACCACTTGTATGTGCGCTCAACATCATGCCGCTTGTTCATAGAGTTAAAGGAGACTTGAAGAGGTGGCAAGTGCTACCCCTAAATATTTTAGGACGTATTACTCTCTTTAAGTGCTGGTGTTGCCCAGTTTCCTTTACATTCTTAAAAATCTCCCCATACAATTACTGGCCCAGTGGCTCAGAGAGATGGACACATTGGCCAACTCCTTCCTCAGGCAGAATAAGAGAAAGTGCCTCAGTAGGCACATCTGCCAGCTAAGCACGTATAAGGGAGGGATGGGTATGTCCAACATACTTTATTACTATCTGGCAACTCAGGCTCTTGTGCTGTATGACTGGCTCATGGACAGATGGGCGGACCCGGCTTATCAGTTGGAGGTAGAAGCTCTGGGGTTGACACGCTTTGTGGATCTTATATAGGGTGGACCATTATCACGGATCGTCCCAGAGGTGACTAAGATGGGGTTTCCGGGATGGAGGGAGGCACAGCATCGCACTGGGTGGTGGAAGAAACTAACACACCAAACTTGGTTGTGGCGGGGGACATGGTTGGGTGAGGTAAGCGCATTAGAGGGATTTTCATGATGGGATGCGATCGGCATAACTGTGCTTGGGGATGTGTGGACTTCGGATCATATGCAGTCCTTCCAGGAACTTCAGCAAGGGTATAGGTTGTCACACATGCAGTTCCATAAATATTTGGAATTGTGGCATGCCCTCAGATCCCACATTCCTGAGGCCACCTCAATCCCTGAATTCAGCCCCAGGGAAGCGAAGGTGATGATGGGAGCATTGGGCAAAAGGAGAATCTCCCAAATCTACAGTTCGATTCTGTTAAATGCCTCTGAGTCACTTCATTCCCTTACATTTAAGTGGGTAGCCTGGGTGGGACCGATGGATGAGGAGGACTGGAGGGATGCTTTGATGGCACCATGAGTGACTGCAATATCAGCTAAACTGAGACTGGTGCAACTGTAATACCTACACTATGCTTACCTAACACCAATTCGAATGCGCTGAGCAGGGCTTAGGGTCACGCCCTGGTGTGGGCTTTGTGATGGATTACCAGCAGACTTCTTTCATATGGCATGGTCTTGTCCCATTATTGTACAACAGGTGTTGTCAGAACTCGCAACGGTGGTGGGACAAACTCTGGAGCTGTCTCCGGAGATGGGCCTGTTGGGAGTGATGGAGGGGATGGGAGGCTCCTGAGCAGATAAGGAGCTGGTGAGCACAGCCATTCTGGTAGCAAAGAAAGAAATTGGTTGAAGACCAGTCCCCCTATGATTGTGCAATGGAGGAGGAGCGTGGACTGGTGTGCCCAAATGGAGAAACCTGTTTATGAGGCGCGAGGATGCCTGCAGAAACACAGTAGAATCTGGTCTAAATGGACTGGCAACCAAGTAACAGATGTGGTAGCCAACCTGTAGATCTGTTATACATGTGTACTAATATACTACATATGTACCTCGCTTCTAGGGACTGTTGGGCGTGGCTGGACATGCTGGAAACACAGTTATATATACAGCTATATTATCCTTGTTGTGTGATAAATGAGACTTTGTATAAAAATGTGGTTAGAAAAAAAAATGCTTGAAAACTGTGAGATAGGGCTCGGGTGGTCTACATGGACTGGGGGCCTCAAAATCAAAGCCTAAGTCAGTGCAAGAAATAGACACACCCACTCACTCTCCATCGTCACCCGCTTCCAGTCAACTCCAACAGCCAGCAGATGGGGTTTTCCCTTCTTCGTCAGGTACTTCAACTTCATCCTTGGGTGAAGTCTGGGATTCTGGACAGATGGAACAATGCAATGTACCAGCACAAATAGGACGGGAGCAACAGTTGCCTGAGAGCTCTACCTTCTCTGTTCTGGTCAATCAGGTAAGCACTATGGTGAATTCAGGTTTGCTCCGGCCTCTGTCTTAACTAAGATTTGAGAACTCAAAACCTCACATGCTGCCGAAATCGCAACACTTTATTTGAGACTGGACAAAATTGAAGAGCTGGTTTTGCAAATGCCTGAGCGACTGTTGGGCAGCTGAGCAGGGATTTTCTGAACTAGAGGACCGCTCACTCAAGGAGCAAGCAAACCTGCAAAACAAAACTAACGATTTCACAGAACAAAGTTGATGATTTGGAAAATTATGCACGGAGGTCTCATCTACATTTGATTGGGGTCCCCGAAGGCATTGAAGAATCGGGGAAGGATGACAAAACGTCGCACTTAATAAGAACACACATTCTCAAAGATTCTCCTCCCAATCTCACCATTATGAGGGCGCACAGGGTCCCAAGCCAACGCCTCCCCAATTCCAAATATCATTGTGCCATTATTGTGAATTTTGACAACTATTGTATCAAGGAAAGCATTCTTACCAGAGCTATTCAGAAGCAAAGTTTTGTATTACCTGATGGGGGATCAACTCTGTATTTTTTCTGATATGCCAGCCTCAGCAGCCCGCAAGAGGAGAGATTTTTGGGGATTAATTAGTCAGTTTAAATCTGCTGGCGTCCAGGCCTCGCTCGTTCAGCACCCATAGTTAAAAGTGTTGGTAAAAGGAAAATTTCATGTGTATACTACTTTGCAAAAAGCACAATCCCTGCTACATCAGGCAGTTGCTTAAAAGACTTATACATGATATAGTTGCATGCTGTACCTCCCTATTTTTTTAGGGGTCAAATGGCTGATATGGTTCAGGATGCACTGTATTCTTAAGTTTCCAAGTTGGCTTACCAGGCCACCAGCTTACAGGGAAAGCAGGAGGATGATGATGAGATGTCAGAGAGGGCTAGGCACTTCTCTACTCCTCGCTTTTCGCCAATTTCTTCCAAAATATGCTTATTGTTTAAAATGTATGTAGCATTGTATGTCTGGCAATTTTTGGGTTTGGGTGGCAGATATTTTTTGTGGGAGGGGTCAAGGCAGGCTGCGGAGCGCAGTCAGGTGCGTTTACAGGACCCCCAATTTGTGCTGGAATGGGACGGGAGGAAGGTGGGCACTCCTTCCTTTCAGTGTGGGGTCAGTGGAGGTGGCTTTGGGAAGGGGGATTTGGGTGGGAGGGGGGTGCAGGGGTAGTTTGCTTATCGAAAATTAGCAGGGCAGAGTGGCAAATATGGGTCAACGAAGGTGCTGTGTATGGTTCTACAGACTTGGACAACTACAGCCAGTCATTGTGCATATTTGGTGACATTAGAGGGGGATTTTAGTTGGCCCAAGGAAGATTTGTGAGAGCGTTTAGGGGTGAGGTTTGATTTTTTGGGGTTAAAATGCTGCAGATAAAAAATATTACCTGTAGCTGGAATGGCCTCCTGTTAGACCTGACATCCTTAGAGTGGACATCCCCCAACTTTTTGCCTGCCTCCCTCCACTTTTCTGACACTGTTCTTTCTGGTTTTAGGACTCTTCACACTTTACCACTGCTAACCAGTGCTAAAGTGCATATGCTCTCTCCCTTAAACATGGTTATATTGGTTTATCCCCAATTGGTATATTTGATTTATGTATATGTCCCTAGTAAAGTGCACTACATTGACCCAGGGCATGTACATTAAATGCTACTAGTGGGCATGCAGCACTAATTGTGTCACCTACATGAGTAACCCTTTAACCATGTCCCAGACCTGCCATTGAAAGGCCTGTGTGTGCAGTTTCACTGCCACTTCGACTTGGCATTTAAAGGTACTTGCCAAGCCTTAAACTCCCCCTTTTCTACATATAAGTCACCCCTAAGGTAGGCCCTAGGTAACCCATAGGGCAGGTTGCTATCTAGGTAAAATGCAGGACATGCACATATGTGTTTTATATATCCTGGTAGTGAAAAACTCCTACATTCGTTTTCCACTACTGTGAGGCCTGCTCCTTTCATAGGCTAGCATTAGGACTGCTCTCATAGACTTTTTGAGTGGCATATTCTGATCTGAAAGGGGTAACCAGGTCATATTTAGTATGGCCAGAATGGTAATAGAAAATCCTGCTTATGGGTGAGGTTGGATTTTATATTACTATTTTAGAAATGCAACTTTCAGAAAATGAGCATTTCTATGCACTTAAAAACCATCTGTGCCTTACAGCCTGTTTCCAGTCAACATCTGGGCTGGGCTGGTTGACAGCTCCCTTGTGCATTTCACCTAGACAACCTCCAACACAGGACACTTAGCCACACCTGCCCTCATCTCCATTTTGAATGGGTCTTCCTGGGCTGGAAGAGTGGCTGGCATGACACTTACATTTCAAAGGCAAGTAACCTGCCCTCACACAATGGACTGCCAAATCCCTTACTGGTATCCCGGCAGACAGGACTGAACTGAAAGGGGAACTTGTGCACTTCAAAACCACTCTTTGAAGTCTCCCCCACTTCAAAGGCATTTTGGGTATATAAACTGGGTCTCTGACCCCACCAAACCAGACACTTCTGGACCTACACCTGCATCCTGTCAAGAGGAACTGCCTGGCTGTGCAAAGGACTCATCTGGACTGCTTTGCTGAGAAGGACTGCTGCCCTGCTGTTGCCCTGGTGGCCTCCGACTTTGCTGATAAGGACTGTGCCTTCCCCAAATGTGCTCTCCACGGGCTTGGATTGAGCTTGCCTCCTGTTTTCTGTAGTCTCAGGGCGAAAAAGACTTCATTGCTTCTGGAAACACCTAGTGCGTCGAAAATCGATGTGCTGCCTGCTGAAATCAACGCAAAGCCTGTATTGCGACTGAAAAAAAATCGTTGTGCAGCCAACCGGAACGACGCAGCCCCGACTTCCCAACAGGAACTTTGATGAAGCACCTGCCTTGCAATGGAAAATTTGACTTATCGCCTACCGGATCAACGCAACACTCATGTCTTTTTCCAGCACGTCAAGGATTTTTCCCGCCTCATCCCTGGGCATCTAAATATCCCCGCACCGCAGTGAGGAACCAAGACTGCGTGCCAAAAAATGACGCAAACCCCATGCAGCATGGAAAGAAATGACGCATTGTCTGTGTCACACCAGAAAATTTTATGCAACACCCTATTTTTCCACGCATCTCCTCCTGTGCGGTCCCCATGCATCATTATTTTTGACGCATACCAAGTACTGTATGAAACAAAGAGACAACTGGTTATTTCTAAGGATTAAGACTCCTTTAAACCATTTAAAAATGATATTTCAACTTGTGCTTATTGGATTTTTGTTGTTTTGGCCGTATTTAATTCAAATAAATATTATCTTGTTTTCTAAACCTGTGTGGTGTATTTTTGTGGTGTTTGCACCGTGTTACTGTATGATTTATTGCACAAATATTTTACACATTGCCTGTTAAGCCTGACTGCTCAGTGCCAAGCTACCAGAGGGTGGGCACAGGATAATTTGGATTGTGTGTGACTTACCCTGACTAAGATTGTAGTCCCTACTTGGACAAGAGTGTATACCCCTGCCATGTAGAAACCTCATTTCTAATACCTCCTGAACAAACAAAAATGTGGTGGATTGTTAAAATGTATTGCTTCACTTAACCGAGAAGTTATTTTTTGTACAGGAGACTCGCTTTAAGACTAATGCTCTGAGGGTTTCTATTCCTGCCAAGCACATAGGAGCATTCTATGCCTTAGCAGGAATGGCAATGCGGGGGAGGGGATGACGATACTGTTCTCTAACACCTTGGATTGGGAGATGAAAGAGGTCAATGGGGATAATAAAGGCAGGTGGATATGGCTAGAAGCCAAATTAGCTGGAAGGTCTCTGGATTTCTGCAACTATTATGGTCCGATTATAGATGAGACTGAAGCCTTGAAGCAAATACATAACCTCGCTCTTAAGGCAGAGGGATTATTCTTTCTTGGTGGCAACTCTAATTTTATACAAGACTTGTCCTTAGACACCTCCAATAAAGATAAGAGACAGCTCATGCCAAAAATGGCTAGGATCTTGAATATAATCAAGCAGGATGTGGCATTGGCAGATCCATGGCACCTTAAACATCCGGATTTCACTCAATATACATGGTACTCCGCCAGGTTTCGGTCTGCCTCCGGTAGAGACCTTTTCTTACTATCATGGAGGTTGAAAAGTGGTAAAGTTGAGACCTATGCAAATTCCTTCTCAAACCATTCAATGGTTCAGCTGGAGGTTATCTGGGGAGGTAAAGAGGCCATGATGGCAATTTGACAAGTCACTACTTTCTGATCCAACGTGCCTAAATGAAGGGCGTCAGTTTATCAGCCCCATTAACAAATATTTTGTGTGGACGCCGCTTGCCCTCACTGCAACTTGATGGGGGCGGACTTCCTTCACACGCTCTGGTCTTCATTTACTGGCATGGAGTCACATCATCCCTATCAAAATACACATCAAGTCCATTGCTGTTGGGTTGAGGCTCCTGTCTCCTGGGTCTCTCCTCAAGAACCAAAAAGCGAAAAGCATCCACAAGATTCCTGGACTTAGGACTTCTGACAGCCAAGCGACTTATCACTAAAAGATAGAAAGCCACTGAACCCCCGTTAGTGCTTGCCCAGAAACACTCCTTTGTGATATGGGTGGAGGCAGAGGGGGTTGCACTGCGACGCGAAGATGCTATAGGCATGCGTAAATATCCCGTCTGCTAGCTGGGATGAGATGTTGACACATTTGCATAGAGGGGAGCATGGCCTAGACACTGACGATGCAGTTCCACATGATACCGAGCTAGTACTGGCTTAGTCAATTTATATGCTACAATTGCTACTTGGTCAATTAATGGCATACTTTCTCACATAGGGTCCTAGCGTTTCAGCTAAATTGACATTAGCCCATTTATCTGTCATGCTTTGGACACAGGTGGTGATAAAGCAACGCAGCCACAATGGGAGGCCCCTGGGCGGTGGAGTTGGGGGGACGACAGGAATGGGCTTCATGTTTAGTTCTTTGTTTCTCTTGTTTTATATCATTCTTTTCTTATTGTTGCTGAATCCACAAGTGTAAGGAAATGCCTCCTTGGCATGGTTGCCCCCTGACTTTTTGCCTTTGCTGATGCTATGTTTACAATTGAAAGTGTGCTGAGGCCTGCTAACCAGGCCCCAGCACCAGTGTTCTTTCCCTAACCTGTACTTTTGTATCCACAATTGGCAGACCCTGGCATCCAGATAAGTCCCTTGTAACTGGTACTTCTAGTACCAAGGGCCCTGATGCCAAGGAAGGTCCCTAAGGGCTGCAGCATGTCTTATGCCACCCTGGAGACCTCTCACTCAGCACAGACACACTGCTTACCAGCTTGTGTGTGCTAGTGAGGACAAAACGAGTAAGTCGACATGGCACTCCCCTCAGGGTGCCATGCCAGCCTCTCACTGCCTATGCAGTATAGGTAAGACACCCCTCTAGCAGGCCTTACAGCCCTAAGGCAGGGTGCACTATACCATAGGTGAGGATACCAGTGCATGAGCATGGTACCCCTACAGTGTCTAAACAAAACCTTAGACATTGTAAGTGCAGGGTAGCCATAAGAGTATATGGTCTGGGAGTCTGTCAAACACGAACTCCACAGCACCATAATGGCTACACTGAAAACTGGGAAGTTTGGTATCAAACTTCTCAGCACAATAAATGCACACTGATGCCAGTGTACATTTTATTGTAAAATACACCCCAGAGGGCACCTTAGAGGTGCCCCCTGAAACTTAACCGACTATCTGTGTAGGCTGACTAGTTTTAGCAGCCTGCCACAAACCGAGACATGTTGCTGGCCCCATGGGGAGAGTGCCTTTGTCACTCTGAGGCCAGTAACAAAGCCTGCACTGGGTGGAGATGCTAACACCTCCCCCAGGCAGGAATTGTCACACCTGGCGGTGAGCCTCAAAGGCTCACCTCCTTTGTGCCAAACCAGCAGGACACTCCAGCTAGTGGAGTTGCCCGCCCCCTCCGGCCAGGCCCCACTTTTGGCGGCAAGGCCGGAGAAAATAATGAGAAAAACAAGGAGGAGCCACTGGCCAGTCAGGACAGCCCCTAAGGTGTCCTGAGCTGAAGTGACTCTAACTTTTAGAAATCCTCCATCTTGCAGATGGAGGATTCCCCCAATAGGGTTAGGATTGTGACCCCCTCCCCTTGGGAGGAGGCACAAAGAGGGTGTACCCACCCTCAGGGCTAGTGGCCATTGGCTACTAACCCCCCAGACCTAAACACGCCCTTAAATTTAGTATTTAAGGGCTACCCTGAACCCTAGAAAATTAGATTCCTGCAACTACAAGAAGAAGGACTGCCTAGCTGAAAAACCCCTGCAGAGGAAGACCAGAAGACGACAACTGCCTTGGCTCCAGAAACTCACCGGCCTGTCTCCTGCCTTCCAAAGATCCTGCTCCAGCGACGCCTTCCAAAGGGACCAGCGACCTCGACATCCTCTGAGGACTGCCCCTGCTTCGAAAAGACAAGAAACTCCCGAGGACAGCGGACCTGCTCCAAAGAAAAGCTGCAACTTTGTTTCCAGCAGCTTTAAAGAACCCTGCAAGCTCCCCGCAAAAGGCGTGAGACTTGCAACACTGCACCCGGCGACCCCGACTCGGTTGGTGGCGATCCAACACCTCAGGAGGGACCCCAGGACTACTCTAAGACTGTGAGTACAAAAACCTGTCCCCCCTGAGCCCCCACAGCGCCGCCTGCAGAGGGAATCCCGAGGCTTCCCCTGACCGCGACTCTTTGAATCCAAAGTCCCGACACCTGGGAGAGACCCTGCACCCGCAGCCCCCAGGACCTGAAGGACCGGACTTTCACTGGAGGAGTGACCCCCAGGAGTCCCTCTCCCTTGCCCAAGTGGAGGTTTCCCCGAGGAACCCCCCCCTTGCCTGCCTGCAGCGCTGAAGAGATCCCTAGATCTCCCATTGACTTCCATTACAAACCCGACGCTTGTTTCTACACTGCACCCGGCCGCCCCCGCGCTGCTGAGGGTGAAATTTCTGTGTGGGCTTGTGCCCCCCCCGGTGCCCTACAAAACCCCCCTGGTCTGCCCTCCGAAGACGCGGGTACTTACCTGCAAGCAGACCGGAACCGGGGCACCCCCTTCTCTCCATTCTAGCCTATGTGTTTTGGGCACCACTTTGAACTCTGCACCTGACCGGCCCTGAGCTGCTGGTGTGGTGACTTTGGGGTTGCTCTGAACCCCCAACGGTGGGCTACCTTGGACCAAGAACTAAGCCCTGTAAGTGTCTTACTTACCTGGTTAACCTAACAAATACTTACCTCCCCTAGGAACTGTGAAAATTGCACTAAGTGTCCACTTTTAAAACAGCTATTTGTGAATAACTTGAAAAGTATACATGCAATTTTGGTGATTTGAAGTTCCTAAAGTACTTACCTGCAATACCTTTCGAATGAAATATTACATGTAGAATTTGAACCTGTGGTTCTTAAAATAAACTAAGAAAATATATTTTTCTATATAAAAACCTATTGGCTGGATTTGTCTCTGAGTGTGTGTACCTCATTTATTGTCTATGTGTATGTACAACAAATGCTTAACACTACTCCTTGGATAAGCCTACTGCTCGACCACACTACCACAAAATAGAGCATTAGTATTATCTATTTTTACCACTGTTTTACCTCTAAGGGGAACCCTTGGACTCTGTGCATGCTATTCCTTACTTTGAAATAGCACATACAGAGCCAACTTCCTACAACAAGTTTATTGATAACTTCCTGAACAGGAGACCTCATTTATGCCAGAATTGTGCGGACATTGGGTTTTCTGTTACTGGTTCTTAGTATATATGTAGCTATCACTTGCACTATGCAATTTGTCAGTGCATTTTCGTTTATCTGCCATTTCAATAAGGCTGTGCAGATTGTCAACACCACTATTCCTTTATTGAACCAAACGCATTTCGTTGATTCTCCCTCAAGGAGTTCAAATATATAGATTGTGTAGGTAATATAGGTGTTTGAAGAATGTCATTGCCAAACAAACCTATATGAAAAGAAGTGAAGCTACGCTGAATGAATAAAACAATTAAAAAGGTTTTAAAAAGAAAAATGGGCACAGTCTTTAAAAAAACTGCCCTTCGAAGGCCCTTGCCTGTGGCCCAATATTAATTACTACCAATAATGACAAACAACATTTTGGTGACAAAGGTCTCTTTATTTTCATCCTGGCTGATTACTTTAAAATATGAAAACTTTTTGTAATGCTGCAGACATAAGTCACTCCTCAGTCTATCAGTTTGGGTCATTAAAATGCATTACAAACATTTTCACCTCTTTCTTGCCTGTTTAATGTCGGCTTACAGCAATGAATCACCGAAAGTTCACTAGCTAACTTTTGAAATGTGAAAACAAGATAGCAAATCTACTAGTAGCACACCCACTTGCAGATAGCTTCTTAAAACATCATCAGTCTTAACCTCGCCTTCACTGGCATCAAGCCCTGGCATGCAGGCGAAGAGTAAATGGTTAACAATATTGTCTGCATATTCTACCTTCTTATAGTGCACCTTGGCCATGGTACGGTCTGTAGAGGGCCTAGAGCCAGAAATCGTGCTCTCCTCTGTCACTTGTTCCCATACTGCCTGCAACCCAGCTGCTGTAACATACATATATTTCTGCTGATTCCCTTCCTTCCTCTCCTCTTTCATCTATGCGTACCTGGACCTTATCTCTGCCATTTTTTATACACTTGAAGCTGTAGCAAAAGACCATAGATTTATTATTGTGGTTTATGTGGTTACCTTTGATTGCTCTTACTCTGCTCTGAGCTTGAGCAACACAGCTGCTTCAGGGTCTTTGAGCTGCTTTTGGAGTCTTGCGTCTGACGCCACGACAAGTTGCGCTGCAGGATCACGAGGGCTGCAGGCCGGCGGTCGGGTCTGTGAGTGCAGCGAGTTACTGCTCCCAGCTGGCGGCTGTCTCTCTGCCCGGTCTTGCCGCCTTGTTGCTCCGCTGCGGGCAAGGAGCCCGCTATGGTCCTGAGGAGGGGGCCGCAAAGGCTGTGGGGAAGCGCTGTTAGCGAGGCACGTCCACAAGCGTGGCGAACTGCTGCATCTGCAGTTGTCACACCGCCTTGCGTTCTGCCATGGATCAGAGTGGTGTTTTGGTGCTATGCCACGCCACATTGCGCTTTGAGGAGCGAGGATCGCAGCCTAGCGACCCACGAACGCTGGTGACCATGATTGCAGTGAACTGCCGCATTTACTTCCATCGCCCCGCCTTGCCACGGTTAAAGAAAACTGCCAGGAATTCACAGAGGCTGTGGGCGATACACTGACAACATGGCGCGGTGAACTGGAGCCACTCGGACCCTCCAGTATTAAGAGCCATGGAGGCCACGGGAGAGGCGCTGGTGGCGCGGCACTGAGAGGGCTGGGGTGCAACGTGCAGGTACCGACCTCTCCTTACTGCAGCAGGATCCACCCACTGGTGGCCGAAAAGAAGAACTGGTGACATCTGCAGGACACTCCACAGGGGGTTGGAGGCAGACCTGTTGTTCCACCATAGGACTCACCTGTCCACCATTGGCCCCTCAAATCCCTGATCACGTTCATTGATCTTACATCTTCGAGGAGTTGGAGCAGGTGCCTTTTTCTCCAACTGGTCAGCCGGGCTGAGAGTTTCTTTGAGACTGCTTTGCAAGAGTTGAGTCGCCAGGCACCCACAAAGGTTTTAGAAATGCAGCGGGAGCTACGAGGTACTGTTGGTCTTCTTAAATTCCACTTCAACTATTTCTTCCTCCCACATGGTCACCCTATTTGCTTTAATTATCCACAGAAGGCCTCATATTTTAACAGAATTTGGCACCCAGAGAGATTGCAGGGACGCCGTGGGAGCCACATGGTACTGTTGATTTTTAAAAAAAACTCCCAATTAGTTTTCTCCTCTCAAATGGCTATCTTTTTGCTCTACATGGAAGATAGCATTACCATATAGAACATTTTCCATCTTAAAACAAGTGAAACATCAAGCATTGCATCATGGGGCGCAATGACTGCAAAACAATTAAGATCCGGTCCATTGCTTTTGGGGAGATCCTGTTCTAAAACAAAGTCTAATCCCTTGCACAACAAAGCCGCATATACTTTAGGCCTAAAGTGCCGAAATCATTTTTTTTCCCTATGGGACAAAGAGAAGGCCCCCTCTAATCTTTTAAAGCCTGGTTCTTCAGATCGTAAGGGTTTTCCTTTATCGGAAGAACCCCTTTCCTCTTGTCCTTATTCAAAGGAACCAGCCCTTCCTCAAGTCTTTGCAGATCCAAACATGAGTCCAGCCTTGTCTCACACATCTTCCTTTATTCTTGAGCCTTCAGCCTTCTGCAAAGCTTCTTTGCCCTCTCCAAGTACAATTCCACCATTAAATCATGACGTAACCAGTCTGGCCTCTGTAAAGGAAACTTCATCTCTTGAACCTTGCATTGACGCTCCTTTTCCATGTACCGACCTGGAGAATATTCCTGGGGACTTCACCCTCCCTGATACGACTTAGAACTTAGCAAAATCTCCCCCGCCATCGCTTCTACCTCCATACACGGGACTGCAGCTCTTTAGTAGCACACCCTCCAACCATTCCTCTCTTTGTTCTCATCTTTCAACAACACCCAACCTGAGTCTAAACATTAACCCTTCAAACAGTAACCCTGATCAAAATGTTTTGGTCTCCTCTTCGCTCCTAAACTTAGAGCGTCTTTTATCTTCTATTTTGAACCTTTTAGAAAAATTTGTTGGTGGATCTGATTGTATTCTTGACTCCGTAACAACCATTTTAACAAAATTGGCAAATGGCAATGAAGTAAATCCTGGATTTTTCACGCAGTATTACAATGACCTCTTAGCACGGCATCACACTATCATAAACAACTAAACACCCCTTGGTACTGACTTTTGCTCTCAGGCTGGGACACCACAGGTGGGACTATCCCCTATGAATCTTACACCAATTGAGAGCCCAGTCAATTCCATTAGATTCGTATTAAGAGACTTTACAACAGAGACAGACCTGGAACCAGTCTGCCAAAACTCTGACAGTTGTTTCCAATTTTTAAAGATCGACCAAAGGCAAATATCTTGACTAGTACCTTGGGTACTCCTGTACAGCCTCCAATATATAAAAGGAAAAAAGTCAAAGGGTCCAAAAAATCAATCCGGAGACATCCCAAAAAGGGTCCGCGAAAGATACGATTCTCCAAAGATCAATCTGGCCTGCAAGATTCCTTAAACCAGGAGGCTCCAGTTTTACATTCTCGCCTTGTATCTGCCGTCTCTCTGTCAAAGTACGAACTCCATCCACCCATCAGCAACCCTGAAATGGTCAACCTAATTTCGACTTGTGAGCCAACTATCTCTCAACCAATTAGGTCATCCTTAAATCCCTCTGCACAATCCTTTGAAGCCACCACAGGATTTATACCTGCTCAGACGTGGCTGCAATTTATCAGAAGAGGACAGGGTTGTTATCCAGAGGATACCTTAACTTTAGATTTTATGCTTTTATTTGACAATGATCTCTTTTTTAACAGATCCCAATTGTTAAAATGCTTTTCTGATATTGAACCCCTTAGAATGAAAGTAGAGATATACATTTGGTCTCTTTGAGGGTCGCTGACTTTGGTCCCATGTCTCGTGTATCGTTTTTCTCTAAATTAACTGTCAACATAATCTTAAGAAATTTTGAGTCTTTACAATGTAAAGGTATTGATGTAGTTCCTGTCTTGAGCGAGACGGGTTTAAGGTTAACCGAGTGTGACCTCCAATCTTCTGATAAGGTGTGGAAACCTTTTCCCCAGTCATCTCTTTGGTACACATGACACAAATTTTCACACTTATCAGGATTTAAAAATTCACCTGGGGGCTTATGGCCGAGAAGTATTATTTAGGGACTCCCCTGTTTGTCCGCTCACTGATCTGAGCATCAATCCACATTCTTGGAATTGGCTACCAGCAGTATTAAGTAGTTCTACCACAACCTCCAGGCTAACAGCACCATGAATGTAGCAATGAGCTTACCCTTATGTCTTGGAATGCGGCAGGTATAAAATCTAAAGGGGAAAAAATTGATTTTCTGAACTCCTTCAATCCTGATATAATTTGTCTCCAAGAAACCTGGTCTATTTGGGAGTTGCAATTTAAAAATTATTATTCCTTTTGCTGTAAGGCCGTGTGTTTGCTGTTGAATAGACTGCACTGGCAGCATGAATGCTTTAGGGATCCCAGTAATTTGTTTTTAGCAGTAAATTTACACTACACTGGAGTGAGAGACAAGGTAACCTCCCTTACTTTGATTAACTCTTATGTTCCTCCTGGCGTCCCTTTTAATAATCTCTTAGTCAAGGTATTTCTTTACATCAAGGAACTCTGTGACAGGGATCCAGGAACCCAAATCGTCATGGTAGGAGATCTAAATTGTAAGATTTCTAACCCGGGGCTTGCATCCTTCTGGGATGAGGAAAAGGAGGAAGCATTTGGACTACCTCCCTGTATTTTTCCTCACAAACTAAGGCTTCATAAGCACGGGAAGCTTTTTCTCGAATACTTGAGAGAGAATGATTGTACTCTGACTCCCCAGCCCATTCTACTCATAAATGGCCCAGGGGTGCTGCAATCCTGGACTACGTGGTCCCAAGCTATCAGTCTTTTTCTTTGTTAAAGGACATAATAGTATTACAGACTACCCTTTGGTATCATAATGTTTTGGTAGTATCTCTTGATTTGAAGGCGCAACTCACTGATTCATGGCGTTTAGCAGGGCAGCACCCCCAGCTAAATGTTAAAAATGGAAGAACATATTGGTCCCTGAGTAGTTTTGAGGGGCTCAAATGTATCCTAGAAAGTACCCTGAATGATCTTGGTAGCTGGGTAGGAAAGGTAATGGAGAGTTTACTAGTTTCATGCAACTGGTTGTTTCAATCCCCCATCAAAAGCCTCAGAATAAACATATAACAAAACCCTGTTCTCTTTTATTGAATAGACAAATGAATGCTCTTATTCGAAAACAGTATTGGAATTATACATCTGTGAGGCAACCCAGCTAGACATCTTAAAAAGGAGAAGGAGGTAAAGAGTGCGCCAAAAAAGGATGCCACAGATAGATTCTGGGTTGCAGTAAGAGAAGCAGCCTCTTCCGGCCACACTAGGCGGTTTTGGTCCTTGATTGCAGAGGGGTGTGGTACAAGAACCAGGCCCCTCCTAACATCCGTCAGCGAATTAAGCTGGTCGACTTTTCTGTCTGACCTTTATGCTTTTAATGGGACTATAGTGGAATTCCCTCAAACTAGATTAGATTTCTCATATTCATATCCCACCCTAAAAGAAATTGAGGCTGCTAAAAAAGGAATGCGTTGTTCTGCCGTGATGGGACCAGATGAAATCCCAATACTGCTAATAAAACAGAATATATCCTGGTGTAGGATTCCCGGTGTTTCAGCACTGCTATGAAGCCAGGAATGTTCCTCAATCCTGGAATGGTAGTGTCATTGTCCCTTTGTATAAAAAAAGGGGATCAAAATTATCCTAGGAATTACCGCCAGATTGCACTTTTGGATGCAGTCGGAAAAATCTTCACCAAATTCTTGTTGTCACAGATTAATGATTGGGCAGAAAGGTACAAAATGATCCCCTTAGAGCAGTCGGCTTCAGGAGAAATCATGGCACAATTGACAATATCTCTGTTTTGCAAGTAATTAATGAAAAGTATGTCTCTCTGAAGGGGAAAGTGATCTACGCAGCCTTCATAGATTTCTCCACAACATTTGATAAGGTAGACCGTGTTTTGTTATGGAAGAAGCTCCTAAGACTAGGCATGCCCAGTGTTTTCTCTGACCCTGTGGTAGCTCTTCATTCCTCCACCTGGTGCAGAGTTTTGCTAGGGGGTGAACAAGGTCTATCTCATGTCATTTCAACCAAAAACGGGCCTAAAACAAGGATCTATGTTGGCTCCACTGTTATTTTCCCTGTTTCTTGCGGATTTACGAGCACACTTAACTCGGTGTGAGGGCGTTGCCCCCAAATTAGGAGGGCGATTGCTATGCTGTCTACTTTATGCAGATGACATAATCACCCCACACCAGCGACCCCAACACCGCTGCCCTCAACCTCAAGCAATGGCTCAACGACTGCGCCAACACCCTCGCTCCACTCAGAAAAAACACCAACACCCGCACCAGAAAGAAAACTCTCTGGTTCACCGCAGTCCTTCAAGCCTCCAAGAGGGAATGCCGGAAAGCCGAGAAGATCTGGCGGCAAGAGCAAACAGAAAGCAACCATGCCGCCCTCAAATCATACGTACGCAAACACCACCTGCACATCCGGACCACCAAAAAAGCTTTCTACAAAGAACAAATTGACAGCAACACACACAACAGGAAGGAGCTTTTCAACATCATCAAGGAACTCATCAACCCTAGATCCTGTTCTGCTGACCCCCCTCACTTGCAAGACCTGTGTGACTCCCTCGCCACCTTTTTTTAACCACAAGATCACAGACATCCATGAAAGCTTCACAATGCCGTCTCCCACCACCACCACTGCCAACGCCGACCCCAACGCACCCATCCGCACCAACACCCTGAATGCCTGGACCCACACCAACGACAAAGAAACCACAAAGACCATGAGCACCATCCACTCCGGATCACCCGCGGACCCCTGCCCTCACCACGTCTTCAATAAGGCCAGCCAAATCATTGCCCCCCAGCTCGGGGCCATCATCAACAACTCCTTCGAAACTGCCATTTTCCCAGAGAGCTGGAAACACGCCGAAATCAACGCCCTGCTCAAAAAGCCCAAAGCCGACCTCGAAGACCTCAAAAACTACTGGCCCATCTCCCTTCTCCCCTTCCCTGTGAAGGTCATAGAGAAGATAGTCAACAACCAGCTATCTCGCTTCCTGGAGGACAACAACTTACTCGACATCTCCCAGTTCGGCTTCGCAAGAACCACAGCACCGACACCGCCCTTATCGCTGCCACCGACGACATCAGAAACAGGCTCGACAAAGGTGAAAACTAACTTTGCCCTCATCCTCCTAGACCTTTCCGCAGCCTTCAACACTGTCTGTCACCACACACTTCGTACACGCCTCCACAACGCTGGAATCCGCCACAAAGCCTGAACTGGCTCACATCCTTCCTCTCGGGCAGAACCCAAAGAGTCTGTCTACCACCGTTCCTGTCAAAGGACACCAAGACCATCTGCGGAGTCCCCCAGGGTTCCTCACTCAGTCCCATCCTCTTCAATGTCTACATGGCTCAGCTCACCCACATCATCCGATCCCACGGCCTCAACATTGTCTGCTACCCGGACGATGCTCAGCTGATCCTCTCTCCCACGAAGGACTCCGCAACCGCCAAGACCAACCTCCACACCGGACTCCGCGCCATTGCCAACTGGATGGAGGCAAACTGCCTCAAACTAAACTCAGAGAAGACCGAGTTCATCATCTTTGGCTCCAACAAAGCAGCATGGGACGACTCCTGGTGGCCTGCCACGTTGGGAACTGCTTCAACGCCCACCACCCATGCACGCAACCTCGGCTTCATACTGGACTCATCGCTCACTATGACCCAGCAAGTCGACGCCATCTCATCCTCATGCTTTAACACCCTTTGCATGCTCTGCAAGACCTTCAGATGGATTCCCATCGAAACCAAAAGAACGGTCACCCACTCCTTCGTCTGGACTACGGTATCGCACTCTATGCGGGAACAACCACCAAGCACTAGAGAAAATGTCAGCGTATCCAGAACACCTCAGCACGACTCCTCCTCAACCTCCATCGCCACAAACACATCTCAGCCCACCTCAAAGACCTCCACTGTCTCCCCGTCAACAAAAGGATCACCTTCAAACTCCTGATCCATGCCCACAAAGTTCTCCATGACGCCGGACCTGCCTACCTCAACAAGCACCTCAACTTCTACACCCCGACACGCCAGCTCCGCTCTGCCAACCTCACCCTCGCCACCGTTTCCCACGTCCACCATACCACAGCCGGCAGCAGATCCTTCTCCCACCTTTCTGCCAAGACCTGGAACTCCCTCCACGTCAATCTACATCTGACCCAGGACCTCCTGACCTTCAGGAAGCACCTCAAGACCTGGCACTTCAAGCAGTAGCACCCCTCTACCCCCCACCTCAGCGCCTTAAGACCCTACCGGGTGAGTAGCGCGCTTAACAAATTACTGATTGATTGATTTTAGATCGTACCTCACAGGGGCTTAATAACTGACTACAAACCCTCAAACAATACACAAGCTCAATTTTTAAAGATAAATTGCTCAAACAGCAAAATGTTGTGTTTTCATGGGAATAAAAGATTAAAGTACAACAATTTTTGCTGGACCTTGGGAACTCAACACCTCAAAAGAGTAACCTCTTACCCATTTTTGGGTGAAATTGTCTGTGGCAGCCTTAAAGACAGAGAGCATATTGAGCATAATCAAAGGAAGGCCCAATCCCAAGCTAACGGTCTGAACAACTTATAAAGAGCAACGGGCAGAAGGCATTTTAAACATCTCTTAGAGGTTTATCAGGTGAAGATACCTCCATCTCTATTGTATGGTATAGAGCATATTGCGGTATCAAAGTGGATCTTTCTTGATAAACTCAAAGGACGTGTCTTAAGGAATATTGTAACTGTAAACTCCGCCTTTTCTGTACCGTTATTAAGACTTGAGTTGGGCCTGCGTAGCTCTTTTATTCAAGGCCTGGCTGAGTTAATTCGTTGGATGTTTAATTTGATGACGTGCAGTGACGACTCTCTGCGGTCACTGCTAAAAAAATCAATATTGGCTGGTCATAAAGTAAAATACACCATCTGCATGAATTTTTTATATGCCATGGATCATTTACAATTAGATCCTTCTACAATGTTTACTCTCTCTCCAGCACAGCTTAAATCCACACTCAGGAAAGCAACTTGGGCAGGGAGTTTCCACCAGGACAGCCAGGCCTGCGCACATAGGCAGAGTTTTCATATAATATCTGATTCCTTAAAGCCAAGGGTCACACAATCCTACCTTATCTGGAACTTGCCTCATAGGGTGAGAAGATTCTGGCTCCTGCTGCGACAGGGGCAGCTCCCCCTGAACACATTACAAGCAAAATGGTTTGGCTCCTCCGCTATTTGTAATCTATGCCATAATGGCATCCAAGATTTGAAACATGTTGTTTTAATCTGCCCGGCCCTATTGCTTTAATGTCGCAGGTGGCTGTGCACTATTTGTCTAACATTTTCTTTTAGTACTGCTTCTAATCTATTACAAGCCTTATTCATTCCACCTAATGAAATGTTTTGTTCTAGAGTTTTTAACTATTTTAATTGTTTTTTAACTTTGTATTAGCTTAATCAATTTGCTTATCAAAGTTTAATCTGTTTGCTACCATTATGTTTCTTCTTTTTATACAATTATGTATTATTTTATGTGAATCTCCATTCGAGTTCTGTAACATAATAAATTAAACTTACTCTGCTCCTTGGCAGATACTATACACCAAATACAGAGCTGCCTGGGCCTTCCATGGGTCAACTTAATTGTAACTGTTCTATTCCACCTACTAGTAGATAAAGACCCATTTTATACACTATTGATTGTGAGCCATGGGGCATGATAGTGCCCACACATAGTATACCATGATCACTGACTACCTAAGAACCGAAAGATAATGCCTCACAGAATTGTGTACGTGACATTTTCACTCAACAGCTGCCAAATTCAAGTGGCCTGCTTATAATGCCAATTTGCATCATTATTAATGGTATGTGGCATAAGTGGCTAACAAATGGAGATATTTTCTGTGAAATGTGTATGCAAGGTGTACCCTTGTGTACAAAAGTCACATGAGGTAACTTCTCAATGTATTGTCCATATAGTTTACAAAGACACTTGGAGATAGTAGCTGGTACCACTCTAGGGTCGTCTGCGCACACAGTTGCCTCAAGACAGGTTTTGCTGGAAATAGTCCCCAGCAAGTGAACATTTCTTGAAATTAAGATTTCAAGAAGTACACACACACAACAGTAATCACAATTTACTAGCTTTTATAATTGTTAAATACGCCAACACTGCAAATGTTATCAATTGCCCTGGTCTACATAAAAGTAATAAAAACAATACTCTGTAAATTACCTTTGACGCGTTTCTGAAGCACATTGTTCGCTTATTTGCAAGATACAGGCAACTCATGTCACTGAATATGTTTTTTTCATTTGCCACCCTGATACAAATGAAACGGGCATGGTCTAGTTCATGACTACCTAAAGGCCACTAAAGAACACCTACAGTGCCATTCGCGCTCACTGTAACAATTACAAATCAACACGCTCCTCGAGCGCTGCATCTTCTCCTTGCTGCCCAAAGGCTACGCTTGCTTTCACCCAGCAGGTGGCACTGCCGCAGGCCTCCTCTGGGTCGCCTGCCGTAGCGCTAAGTTGACAACAGGCGACATCGTGAAAAGACTACGCCAAATGATTGCAAAGACGCCAGTGCACGTGCAGCATATACCCTTCCGGAGCCATAGGACTGACCGGTCAAGAGCAACTGCTTCTTCCGGGGCGACCAAACATCCACTTCCGGGGTTGGTCCTTCTTTTTTTTTTAACCAATGGAAGGATTGATGGAGTAGTACGGTCGCCAAACATCCCACAGTACCGCCCTTTATCGCGTCAATCACCATGAACTAGTATGCCGATTGCTTCACCTTGCAGTCACTCATTCAAGTTGGTTAATGTCCTTCATCCTTGGAAGTCGGTGAGAGCCGGCAGCTCTGCTGAAGCGGGATATCTACTGTCGGGTGGCGGGAGGTAAGACCTGAGTTAGGGAGGGTTTTTCTTGTTTGTTCCGCATCAGGGCGCACCCTTGTTGCAGGTTGCATGCATGCAAGCAGCTACAGGTGTGCCCTTGGAGTGAGTTAGTAAGAAGTGTTCGTAGAGTTCAAGGTGCCCCGTGTTGGCTATGAGGTCACCTACCCTAGTGTTTCAATTGATTTAGTTAGTGCACTGAGAACACTATGCCACTTAGTAGTAAACGTAAGGACGTTATTTCACATTGTGCTTTCGAACTGGGAGAGTTATTTTGAGGGGAAAAAAAAAACAATCCTGAGACAGTTGAAGCGTGCGTACACTTGCTTCAGTCCTGTTACCGATGGGCACGATAAAGCTTTTTTTTAAAAAAAACAAAACATATGTGATCTAACTGAATGTACAAGGAATGGTAGCGCTTATTTCATATGTTTTGTTAGGGTCATTTCACATAACGGTTGATGAATGGGCTGTTCAGAGAGACTTTGCTACTGATCAGCATACGTGTAAGCAGTTTATTAAGAGTTATACATAATGATTTTAGTAAATACCCCTCCCTGCCAAAAAAGAGGTCTCACGGAGTCTCTTAATTTAATGGGTAAAGGGTACGCCAATGAACGGACCATCTTACGCTACCAGTACTTTGAGAGAGCCCAGCGATCCTGGAAAACTTGAGACCCTGTCCAGTCTAGTTTTCTATTTCTGGCGTCGGGCTTCTGATTGAAAGAAAACTGCAGTCTGCACCATGAACAAAAATAGACCAGAGGAGGGGTGCAGAGGCAGTGATTGCTTCGGGGGTACGGCATTTTATTTGAGAGGGTCCTTTTGAGCGCCCCCTTTCCTGCACTGATTTCCTTTCAGTTACATAATGGCACCAGAAAGACATTAATGCCTGCCAGTGAACCACAGTATTTTCATTTCTTGGTTGTGGTTCCCCACATATTACAGATATAGAGTTAAATTACTTTTCCAGGCATCCATAAAAGCATTTGTCGCCTTGAGATTGCACCTTGAAGCAAAATATACCCCGTCCCAGAGATTGGAACCAAACCCCTTCGACTTGACTTGACCCTAAAGTGCATTTACATCAATGCCAGTGCGTGCTGTATGAAAGGACAGAGACTCACTGCTGGAAGTAAAAAAATATATATATATTTACGGTGTTTTTCATTCTCTTTGAAACTCGTAGAATAAATATGCACACTTTTATTTTTATTTTTTACATCTTTAATAGAAGTGGCGAAATTGAGTGATTTTTGCAAGTTTTTTTAAAACGCTTCACAAGCCTTAGCTTCTCATAAATTCACGTTTGTAAAATTATTTTAAATACACGGTAAAAGGAAAAAAATACGTTACTTGACTAAGTAGTTCTTGTTCACCAGGTGAAAGGAACAGAGCGTCTAGTCAGTTTTTTGTTTCTGATAGTCATTTATTTGATGTGCTGCAGTTGTTGTGCTGTACTTGAAGTACTAGAGTAGTTCACGATTCTCAGTACTACATATAAGACCACGGCATGTTAGCTAATGCATTTGTGTAATTTTCCAGTTAAAGGATACTCTTGCTTAGCTATTTATATAAAATATATATATTTTTATAAATATGCTCTTTATTCTTTGTATGCCGAATTTGTTGGTTTCATACTAGGTAGGTACAGGGCACCCTACTCCTGGGTAACAGTACGCATTACAAGTGCACAGGCAAGTCAATTATTGGTGCTCGCCCCATTGCTGCTGCCTGCCCTTCAGGACTACCTCTCCTCCCACCCTTCGCTGTTGCTAACACAGGGAACATTTTTGCCCTGCCCTGAAAGTCCCGACCTCAAAACTTTAAGTAACCGTCTATCTAGTATCAACCCTTACCCTCATAAAACTTTGTATGACCCCTGTATTGTATAACGAACCGTTGCTTTGGACCTAGGTTCGTACTTTGCAAGTTCTTACATTTACTTATGTTAATTAAAGAAAGGGCAGAAACATTCTCAATTTGGCTTTATTTGGACAGAGAACCCGGTGTTCCTCGCATATTTCCCCATCTTCACCTGAACCCAAAGCTGGCCTCCCTCTTTATATCACTACTAAAAATCCGTTATGGGTCGCCCTTTAGAAATGTTCCGAAGGTTAGCAGATGCTGCATGGTGCTACTTTGGCTTGGCATGTTGCAGATTTGGTGAACATTTACATATGTGGCCAAATTCTCTGCGTTAAAATGAAAGATTGCTCTGAAAATGTGTACAATTACCATACATTTAAGTTTCTGTAGCAGAAAGAGCTAGACTTGATTTAGTTTACTAACTCGTGGCGATTGTTGGCAGTCATAGCTGTTGGATCTATAGTTTGCATTTCCTTTGCCTGGCTGTTTGCTCCTTAAATCACCACCCAGTGAGGTGGTTTCCATTTTTAGCACTGACTGGACAGTGCAGCTTTTTGCTTACCTGTTAAAACAATTATATAAAGTATGCTTTGATTGTACCTAGATGAGTAGAGCTCCCTCACATGTTGCTGTTGGATGTTTGGTGGGTCAGTCTGCCTCCCATAGAATGCTAGTATTGCGGCGAATGGAATGATGAGTATTTTACATTTGAAAGGTACACTGAATCATCACATTGAAAATGTTGTCTCGTAAATACAACTTGTAAAGAAAGCAGTCTTTTTTTTTTTTTTTTTTTTTCTTTCACCGCAGTATTTTTTAAATACTTTATTCAGGACTTGGAACGCAATGCGGACCTGTTTGCTTTGTCACTGATTAAGAGGAAAAGTAAAGAACAGCTAGAATTAATTTGTTCTCCATTTTTAGGCCTAGCGGACGGAGTAGGTAGTTTCAGGGGCCTTCATACTCTCATTACTGTCTTTTGTATAATGCTGCGAGGCATATTTATTTGTTAGATGCTTTTCCCCTCTGCTCTCAAATTGACATGCCAGTGGGCTCCATATGGTTCACAACAAATCATATACCGTTCTCACAGTAGCACTATAAGAAACATGATTTAGTCATCCAAAACTGTCTGTACTCTAGCATGTTCACTTTAAAATATCATAATTCTTAGTTATTCAACTGCCATTGTATTTTACTACTGTCTGGAAACTAGTATGACTGTAAAATGCAAGTTTTCTTCAGTATCTCAAGGTTTCCGCTAAAAGAAATGTCTTGCTGTCTTTGCTCTATAATTTTCTCACACTTAACCCCTCCAAGAGAGAATTACTCATAATCCCCACCCCAATCGCTATATTTGTATGTTTTTGTTTCCTGATCCTTCACCAACCTCTAGCTGTTTCAGTCACATTGCTAGGAGTCACTTTTCTTCCGCCTGTTAGATCTTTAATCTACAAACCTTGCTAACTATTCTTTTTAGAACTAAAAAGATTAAAAAAATTCCCCCTATCTCCAGCTTAGGTTTAGTTGTCCAGACGGCTGTCATTTTTTGACTCACTTATGGTAATTGACACTTTTAAATCATCCTTTGCTGCACACTCTGCACCTCCTAGCCATTTATTCATGAAATTCGAAAACAAATCTTGACTGTCTACCAGTTTGCATTTCATTTCACTAGGATTACGTTTTAAAAGGTTGATATTAGCATTGAAGCTCTGTCTGTGAAGGCAGGCATCAAATCTGCAACAAAGGCTTTTCTCTCCATAAAATGCAGACAGATCTCATCATAAACCTTCTCTGCAGCCACAATAAGATTGTTAAACTTTGTACTTTCTGATACTCTTTTCTTTCACTCACTATCTAAAGTCTCCTTTCTGTTCCCTTTACTCATACATTGTAGTACAATTTCTCCTTCAACTTTCTCTTGTAGTAAGTAGCTGACAAACAAATAAATACACAGTGTTGAGTAGTTGGTTACCTGCCATTCAGAACTGGGACCTGTAAGAAAGCATCCAACACATTTTTTTTGAGTTGTCATCATACTCATTCTTTCGTTTACAAGGTTAATACAATGACGCCCGCATTCATCATCCAGCCTCTGAGAATTGTGGTAGTTAATTTCAGTACATAGTGAGCAAAAGGACAGAGTGAGGTCGATTGGTGGTTCATTTATTTGTTTTGCTTAGCACTTTGTAAGTTTACTTACCACCTTTTAACACTTAAGTGCCTCATTCTAATTTCAACAGCCAATGCAAAAGCATCAAACCACTGGAATTGCTAGCTTATAGAAATGTTAACTATACTAAATATTAAAAATATATAATTCCACAGGGTTCATTGTCTTACATAAAACCTGTAGAATAGAATACTTAATTCTGTAATATCATACTTGAAATCAACAGTTGGTGCAGCTGGGTCCCTTGTGTAGGTGCACACAAGCCACTAATGATAAAGGGTACAGCAAGAAAAAAGGGAAACGAGGGATTGTTGCAGTAATAAAACAATGTAGTAAGTGGATGACAGGGAAGAGAAGTGCAGTTCTGCTGTCAGCCTGTTGACTTTGTCAGTGCTTATTTTGTCATAGATTTCATGAATCTTTATTGTTGTGGGGAGGTGCCTGGTCTTAGCCAATTTTGTTTATTTTTAGATTGCCTAAAAGCAAATCTGTTTTTTGGACTCCAAAAAGCACACATTACCCTAGGCGTCCATGACACTGAAGGCAACTACATTGTTCACAGAACTGCTCCTTCTGAAAGAGCAGATTGCTGCCACCCACGGTGAAGTTAGCCAGTGGCTGAAGTGGGCTGTCCCATTACTCCACACTGTATTTTTCAGTGGGCTGACTAACAGTGTGAATGATAAAGCAACAGACCAATGGATGAAGAGGGCTGACTGAAAGCCTGTGCAAGTATAGTATATATTTACATTTTAATAATAGGAAAATAAATTACAGACGCCAGACTTAATAAATGGCTGCGGCAGAGGTTTGCTCTGTGCATGAACACACCAAATATAATAGGCCTTGAGCCAACCATGTTGTGGGTACCACTTGGGGATATGGGTTCTAATATGATTTTTTGGCAAGGTATGGCTTCCTAGAGATGGGAAATATGTGATAGCAAGTAACACCTGCTTGCCTTTTCAGAGTTACCACTCCATTCCCAAAATACCTTGATGTAAATGGAATTTTGTACATAATTTGTATTATTGTGAATTTTATTAGAAAGTAGTACAATTACAGTAAATGGGATTATATACCTTGATATAATTATAATAGCATTACGAAGAAGACTGAAACAAGCTGTAGGAAGTTGGCTCTGTATGTGCTATTTCAAAGTAAGGAATAGCATGCACAGAGTCCAAGGGTTCCCCTTAGAGGTAAAATAGTGGTAAAAATAGATAATACTAATGCTCTATTTTGTGGTAGTGTGGTCGAGCAGTAGGCTTATCCAAGGAGTAGTGTTAAGCACTTGTTGTACATACACATAGACAA
The DNA here is from genome assembly GCF_031143425.1 of Pleurodeles waltl. Taxonomy (NCBI): domain Eukaryota; kingdom Metazoa; phylum Chordata; class Amphibia; order Caudata; family Salamandridae; genus Pleurodeles; species Pleurodeles waltl. The sequence goes on from NC_090436.1 coordinate 255,667,854, forward strand.
TAAATGAGGTACACACACTCAGAGACAAATCCAGCCAATAGGTTTTTGTATAGAAAAATATCTTTTCTTAGTTTTTTTTAAGAACCACAGGTTCAAATTCTACATGTAATATCTCATTCGAAAGGTATTGCAGGTAAGTACTTTAGGAACTTCAAATCATCAAAATTGCATGTATACTTTTCAAGTTATTGACAAATAGCTGTTTTAAAAGTGGACACTTAGTGCAATTTTCACAGTTCCTAGGGGAGGTAAGTATTGGTTAGGTTAACCAGGTAAGTAAGACACTTACAGGGCTTAGTTCTTGGTCCAAGGTAGCCCACCGTTGGGGGTTCAGAGCAACCCCAAAGTCACCACACCAGCAGCTCAGGGCCGGTCAGGTGCAGAGTTCAAAGTGGTGCCCAAAACGCATAGGCTAGAATGGATAGAAGGGGGTGCCCCGGTTCCGGTCTGCTGGCAGGTAAGTACCCGCGTCTTCGGAGGGCAGACCAGGGGGGGGTTTGTAGGGCACCGGGGGGGACACAAGTCCACACAGAAATTTCACCCTCAGTGGCGCGGGGGCGGCCGGGTGCAGTGTAGAAACAAGCGTCGGGTTCGCAATGTTAGTCTATGAGAGATCTCGGGATCTCTTCAGCGCTGCAGGCAGGCAAGGGGGGGATTCCTCGGGGAAACCTCCACTTGGGAGAGGGACTCCTGGGGGTCACTTCTCCAGTGAAAGTCCGGTCCTTCAGGTCCTGGGGGCTGCGGGTGCAGGGTCTCTCCCAGGCGTCGGGACTTTAGGTTCAAAGAGTCGCGGTCAGGGGAAGCCTCGGGATTCCCTCTGCAGGCGGCGCTGTGGGGGCTCAGGGGGGACAGGTTTTGGTACTCACAGTATCAGAGTAGTCCTGGGGTCCCTCCTGAGGTGTCGGATCTCCACCAGCCGAGTCGGGGTCGCCGGGTGCAGTGTTGCAAGTCTCACGCTTCTTGCGGGGAGCTTGCAGGGTTCTTTGAAGCTGCTGGAAACAAAGTTGCAGCTTTTCTTGGAGCAGGTCCGCTGTCCTCGGGAGTTTCTTGTCTTTTCGAAGCAGGGGCAGTCCTCAGAGGATGTCGAGGTCGCTGGTCCCTTCGGAAGGCGTCGCTGGAGCAGGATCTTTGGAAGGCAGGAGACAGGCCGGTGAGTTTCTGGAGCCAAGGCAGTTGTCGTCTTCTGGTCTTCCGCTGCAGGGGTTTTCAGCTGGGCAGTCCTTCTTCTTGTTGCAGGAATCTAATTTTCTAGGGTTCAGGGTAGCCCTTAAATACTAAATTTAAGGGCGTGTTTAGGTCTGGGGGGTTAGTAGCCAATGGCTACTAGCCCTGAGGGTGGGTACACCCTCTTTGTGCCTCCTCCCAAGGGGAGGGGGTCACAATCCTAACCCTATTGGGGGAATCCTCCATCTGCAAGATGGAGGATTTCTAAAAGTTAGAGTCACCTCAGCTCAGGACACCTTAGGGGCTGTCCTGACTGGCCAGAGACTCCTCCTTGTTATTCTCATTATTTTCTCCGGCCTTGCCGCCAAAAGTGGGGCCTGGCCGGAGGGGGCGGGCAACTCCACTAGCTGGAGTGTCCTGCTGGGTTGGCACAAAGGAGGTGAGCCTTTGAGGCTCACCGCCAGGTGTGACAATTCCTGCCTGGGAGAGGTGTTAGCATCTCCACCCAGTGCAGGCTTTGTTACTGGCCTCAGAGTGACAAAGGCACTCTCCCCATGGGGCCAGCAACATGTCTCGGTTTGTGGCAGGCTGCTAAAACTAGTCAGCCTACACAGATAGTCGGTTAAGTTTCAGGGGGCGCCTCTAAGGTGCCCTCTGGGGTGTATTTTACAATAAAATGTACACTGGCATCAGTGTGCATTTATTGTGCTGAGAAGTTTGATACCAAACTTCCCAGTTTTCAGTGTAGCCATTATGGTGCTGTGGAGTTCGTGTTTGACAGACTCCCAGACCATATACTCTTATGGCTACCCTGCACTTACAATGTCTAAGGTTTTGTTTAGACACTGTAGGGGTACCATGCTCATGCACTGGTACCCTCACCTATGGTATAGTGCACCCTGCCTTAGGGCTGTAAGGCCTGCTAGAGGGGTGTCTTACCTATACTGCATAGGCAGTGAGAGGCTGGCATGGCACCCTGAGGGGAGTGCCATGTCGACTTACTCGTTTTGTCCTCACTAGCACACACAAGCTGGTAAGCAGTGTGTCTGTGCTGAGTGAGAGGTCTCCAGGGTGGCATAAGACATGCTGCAGCCCTTAGAGACCTTCCTTGGCATCAGGGCCCTTGGTACTAGAGGTACCAGTTACAAGGGACTTATCTGGATGCCAGGGTCTGCCAATTGTGGATACAAAAGTACAGGTTAGGGAAAGAACACTGGTGCTGGGGCCTGGTTAGCAGGCCTCAGCACACTTTCAATTGTAAACATAGCATCAGCAAAGGCAAAAAGTCAGGGGGCAACCATGCCAAGGAGGCATTTCCTTACACAACCCCCCCCCAAACGAAAGAGGATGAGACTAACCTTTCCCAAGAGAGTCTTCATTTTCTAAGTGGAAGAACCTGGAAAGGCCATCTGCATTGGCATGGGCAGTCCCAGGTCTGTGTTCCACTATAAAGTCCATTCCCTGTAGGGAGATGGACCACCTCAACAGTTTAGGATTTTCACCTTTCATTTGCATCAGCCATTTGAGAGGTCTGTGGTCGGTTTGAACTAGGAAGTGAGTCCCAAAGAGGTATGGTCTCAGCTTCTTCAGGGACCAAACCACAGCAAAGGCCTCCCTCTCAATGGCACTCCAACGCTGCTCCCTGGGGAGTAACCTCCTGCTAATGAAAGCAACAGGCTGGTCAAGGCCATCATCATTTGTTTGGGACAAAACTGCCCCTATCCCATGTTCAGAGGCATCAGTCTGCACAATGAACTGCTTAGAATAATCTGGAGCTTTGAGAACTGGTGCTGAGCACATTGCCTGTTTCAGGGTGTCAAAGGCCTGTTGGCAGTCCACAGTCCAGTTCACTTTCTTGGGCATTTTCTTGGAGGTGAGCTCAGTGAGGGCTGTCACAATGGATCCATATCCCTTCACAAACCTCCTGTAGTACCCAGTCAAGCCAAGGAATGCCCTGACTTGAGTCTGGGTTTTTGGAGCTACCCAGTCCAGAATAGTCTGGATCTTGGGTTGGAGTGGCTGAACTTGGCCTCCACCTACAAGGTGTCCCAAGTAAACCACAGTTCCCTGCCCTATCTGGCATTTGGATGCCTTGATAGAGAGGCCTGCAGATTGCAGAGCCTTCAAAACCTTCCTCAGGTGGACCAGGTGATCCTGCCAGGTGGAGCTAAAGACAGCAATATCATCAAGATAAGCTGTGCTAAAGGACTCCAAGCCAGCAAGGACTTGATTCACCAACCTTTGGAAGGTGGCAGGGGCATTCTTTAAACCAAAGGGCATAACAGTAAACTGATAATGCCCATCAGGTGTGGAGAATGCTGTCTTTTCTTTTGCTCCAGGTGCCATTTTTATTTGCCAGTACCCTGCTGTCAAGTCAAAGGTACTTAGAAATTTGGCAGCACCTAATTTATCAATGAGCTCATCAGCTCTTGGAATTGGATGAGCATCTGTCTTGGTGACAGAATTGAGCCCTCTGTAGTCCACACAAAACCTCATCTCTTTCTTTCCATCTGTGGTGTGAGGTTTGGGGACTAAGACCACTGGGCTAGCCCAGGGGCTGTCAGAGCGCTCAATGACTCCCAATTCCAGCATCTTGTGGACTTCCACCTTGATGCTTTCCTTAACATGGTCAGACTGTCTAAAGATTTTGTTCTTGACAGGCATGCTGTCTCCTGTGTCCACATCATGGGTACACAGGTGTGTCTGACCAGGGGTTAAGGAGAAGAGTTCAGGAAACTGTTGTAGGACTCTCCTACAATCAGCTTGCTGTTGGCCAGAGAGGGTGTCTGAGTAGATCACTCCATCTACTGTACCATCTTTTGGGTCTGATGACAGAAGATCAGGGAGAGGTTCACTCTCTGCCTCCTGATCCTCATCTGTTACCATCAACAGATTGACATCAGCCCTGTCGTGGAAGAGCTTAAGGCGGTTTACATGGATCACCCTTTTGGGGCTCCTGCTTGTGCCCAGGTCCACCAAGTAGGTGACCTGACTCTTCCTCTCTAGTACTGGGTAAGGGCCACTCCATTTGTCCTGGAGTGCCCTGGGAGCCACAGGCTCCAGAACCCAGACTTTCTGCCCTGGTTGGAACTCAACCAGTGCAGCCTTTTGGTCATACCAAAACTTCTGGAGCTGTTGGCTGGCCTCAAGGTTTTTGGTTGCCTTTTCCATGTACTCTGCCATTCTAGAGCGAAGGCCAAGTACATAGTCCACTATGTCCTGTTTAGGCTCATGGAGAGGTCTCTCCCAGCCTTCTTTAACAAGGGCAAGTGGTCCCCTTACAGGATGACCAAACAGAAGTTCAAAGGGTGAGAACCCTACTCCCTTCTGTGGTACCTCCCTGTAAGCGAAAAGCAGACATGGCAGGAGGACATCCCATCTCCTTTTGAGTTTTTCTGGGAGCCCCATGATCATGCCTTTTAATGTCTTGTTGAATCTCTCAACTAAGCCATTAGTTTGTGGATGGTAAGGTGTAGTGAATTTATAAGTCACTCCACACTCATTCCACATGTGCTTTAGGTATGCTGACATGAAGTTGGTACCTCTGTCGGACACCACCTCCTTAGGGAAACCCACTCTGGTAAAGATACCAATGAGGGCCTTGGCTACTGCAGGGGCAGTAGTCGACCTAAGGGGAATAGCTTCAGGATACCGGGTAGCATGATCCACTACTACCAGGATATACATATTTCCTGAGGCTGTGGGAGGTTCCAGTGGACCAACTATGTCCACACCCACTCTTTCAAAGGGCACCCCCACCACTGGAAGTGGAATGAGGGGGGCCTTTGGGTGCCCACCTGTCTTACCACTGGCTTGACAGGTGGGGCAGGAGAGGCAAAACTCCTTAACCATGTTGGACATATTGGGCCAGTAGAAGTGGTTGACTAACCTCTCCCACGTCTTGGTTTGTCCCAAATGTCCAGCAAGGGGAATGTCATGGGCCAATGTTAGGATGAACTCTCTGAACAGCTGAGGCACTACCACTCTCCTAGTGGCACCAGGTTTGGGGTCTCTGGCCTCAGTGTACAGGAGCCCATCTTCCCAATAGACCCTATGTGTTCCATTTTTCTTGCCTTTGGACTCTTCAGCAGCTTGCTGCCTAAGGCCTTCAAGAGAGGGACAGGTTTCTTGTCCCTTACACAGCTCTTCCCTTGAGGGTCCCCCTGGGCCTAAGAGCTCAACCTGATAAGGTTCAAGTTCCAAAGGCTCAGTTCCCTCAGAGGGCAGAACTTCTTCCTGAGAAGAGAGGTTCCCTTTCTTTTGCTGTGTTGCAGTTGGTTTCCCAACTGACTTTCCTGTTCTCTTGGTAGGCTGGGCCATTTTTCCAGACTCCAGCTCTACTTTTTCACCCCGTGCCTTGCATTGTGCTCTTGTTTTCACACACACCAGTTCAGGGATACCCAGCATGGCTGCATGGGTTTTTAGCTCTACCTCAGCCCATGCTGAGGACTCCAGGTCATTTCCAAGCAGACAGTCCACTGGGATATTTGAGGAGACCACCACCTGTTTCAGGCCATTGACCCCTCCCCATTCTAAAGTAACCATTGCCATGGGATGTACTTTTCTCTGATTGTCAGCGTTGGTGACTGTGTAAGTTTTTCCAGTCAGGTATTGGCCAGGGGAAACCAGTTTCTCTGTCACCATGGTGACACTGGCACCTGTATCCCTCAGGCCCTCTATTCTAGTCCCATTAATTAAGAGTTGCTGTCTGTATTTTTGCATGTTAGGCGGCCAGACAGCTAGTGTGGCTAAATCCACCCCACCCTCAGAAACTAGAGTAGCTTCAGTGTGGACCCTGATTTGCTCTGGGCACACTGTTGATCCCACTTGGAGACTAGCCATACCAGTGTTACCTGGATGGGAGTTTGGAGTGGAACCTTTCTTGGGACAGGCCTTGTCTCCAGTTTGGTGTCCATGCTGTTTACAGCTATGACACCAGGCCTTTTTGGGATCAAAGTTTTTACCCTTGTACCCATTGTTTTGTGAAGAGGCTCTGGGCCCACCCTCCTGTGCAGGTTTTTGGGGGCCTGTAGAAGACTCTTTACTATTTTTAGTTTTGGTTGTCTCATCACCCTTCTGCTGGGGAGTCTTTGTGACCCCTTTCTTTTGGTCACCCCCTGTTGAAGTCTTGGACACCCTTGTCTTGACCCAATGGTCCGCCTTCTTTCCCAATTCTTGGGGAGAAATTGGTCCTAGGTCTACCAGATGCTGATGCAGTTTATCATTGAAACAATTACTTAACAGGTGTTCTTTCACAAATAAATTGTACAGCCCATCATAATTACTTACACCACTGCCTTGAATCCAACCATCTAGTGTTTTCACTGAGTAGTCAACAAAGTCAACCCAGGTCTGGCTCGAGGATTTTTGAGCCCCCCTGAACCTAATCCTGTACTCCTCAGTGGAGAATCCAAAGCCCTCAATCAGGGTACCCTTCATGAGGTCATAAGATTCTGCATCTTGTCCAGAGAGTGTGAGGAGTCTATCCCTACACTTTCCTGTGAACATTTCCCAAAGGAGAGCACCCCAGTGAGATCTGTTCACTTTTCTGGTTACACAAGCCCTCTCAAAAGCTGTGAACCATTTGGTGATGTCATCACCATCTTCATATTTAGTTACAATCCCTTTGGGGATTTTCAACATGTCAGGAGAATCTCTGACCCTATTTATGTTGCTGCCACCATTGATGGGTCCTAGGCCCATCTCTTGTCTTTCCCTCTCTATGGCTAGGATCTGTCTTTCCAAAGCCAATCTTTTGGCCATCCTGGCTAACTGGATGTCCTCTTCACTGGAGTTATCCTCAGTGATTTCAGAGTTGTTGGTCCCTCCTGTGAGGGAACCAGCATCTCTGACTATTATTTGTGGAGTCAGGGCTTGAGAAGCCCTGCTCTCCCTAAGTAGGACTGGAGGGGGGGAATTTCCCTCCAAGTCACTATCTTCATCCTCTGAGTTGCCATCCTCAGAGGGGTTGGCCTTTTCAAACTCTGCCAAAAGCTCCTGGAGCTGTACTTTGGTAGGTTTGGGGCCCATTGCTATTTTCTTTAGTTTACAGAGTGACCTTAGCTCTCTCATCTGTAGATGGAGGTAAGGTGTGGTGTCGAGTTCCACCACATTCACATCTGTGCTAGACATTATGCTTCTAAAAGTTGGAATACTTTTTAAGAAACTAAAACTGGTTCTAGAATCTAATTCAAACTTTTACAAACTTTTAAACTCTAAAAGAAATGCTAAACAGGATCTAACACAAGGCCCTAGCAGGTCTTTTAAGAATTTAGAAAACTTTTCAAATTGCAAAAATCAATTTCTAATGACAATTTTGGAATTTGTCGTGTGATCAGGTATTGGCTGAGTAGTCCAGCAAATGCAAAGTCTTGTACCCCACCGCTGATCCACCAATGTAGGAAGTTGGCTCTGTATGTGCTATTTCAAAGTAAGGAATAGCATGCACAGAGTCCAAGGGTTCCCCTTAGAGGTAAAATAGTGGTAAAAATAGATAATACTAATGCTCTATTTTGTGGTAGTGTGGTCGAGCAGTAGGCTTATCCAAGGAGTAGTGTTAAGCACTTGTTGTACATACACATAGACAATAAATGAGGTACACACACTCAGAGACAAATCCAGCCAATAGGTTTTTGTATAGAAAAATATCTTTTCTTAGTTTTTTTTAAGAACCACAGGTTCAAATTCTACATGTAATATCTCATTCGAAAGGTATTGCAGGTAAGTACTTTAGGAACTTCAAATCATCAAAATTGCATGTATACTTTTCAAGTTATTGACAAATAGCTGTTTTAAAAGTGGACACTTAGTGCAATTTTCACAGTTCCTAGGGGAGGTAAGTATTGGTTAGGTTAACCAGGTAAGTAAGACACTTACAGGGCTTAGTTCTTGGTCCAAGGTAGCCCACCGTTGGGGGTTCAGAGCAACCCCAAAGTCACCACACCAGCAGCTCAGGGCCGGTCAGGTGCAGAGTTCAAAGTGGTGCCCAAAACGCATAGGCTAGAATGGATAGAAGGGGGTGCCCCGGTTCCGGTCTGCTGGCAGGTAAGTACCCGCGTCTTCGGAGGGCAGACCAGGGGGGGTTTTGTAGGGCACCGGGGGGGACACAAGTCCACACAGAAATTTCACCCTCAGCGGCGCGGGGGCGGCCGGGTGCAGTGTAGAAACAAGCGTCGGGTTCGCAATGTTAGTCTATGAGAGATCTCGGGATCTCTTCAGCGCTGCAGGCAGGCAAGGGGGGGATTCCTCGGGGAAACCTCCACTTGGGCAAGGGAGAGGGACTCCTGGGGGTCACTTCTCCAGTGAAAGTCCGGTCCTTCAGGTCCTGGGGGCTGCGGGTGCAGGGTCTCTCCCAGGCGTCGGGACTTTAGGTTCAAAGAGTCGCGGTCAGGGGAAGCCTCGGGATTCCCTCTGCAGGCGGCGCTGTGGGGGCTCAGGGGGGACAGGTTTTGGTACTCACAGTATCAGAGTAGTCCTGGGGTCCCTCCTGAGGTGTCGGATCTCCACCAGCCGAGTCGGGGTCGCCGGGTGCAGTGTTGCAAGTCTCACGCTTCTTGCGGGGAGCTTGCAGGGTTCTTTGAAGCTGCTGGAAACAAAGTTGCAGCTTTTCTTGGAGCAGGTCCGCTGTCCTCGGGAGTTTCTTGTCTTTTCGAAGCAGGGGCAGTCCTCAGAGGATGTCGAGGTCGCTGGTCCCTTCGGAAGGCGTCGCTGGAGCAGGATCTTTGGAAGGCAGGAGACAGGCCGGTGAGTTTCTGGAGCCAAGGCAGTTGTCGTCTTCTGGTCTTCCGCTGCAGGGGTTTTCAGCTGGGCAGTCCTTCTTCTTGTTGCAGGAATCTAATTTTCTAGGGTTCAGGGTAGCCCTTAAATACTAAATTTAAGGGCGTGTTTAGGTCTGGGGGGTTAGTAGCCAATGGCTACTAGCCCTGAGGGTGGGTACACCCTCTTTGTGCCTCCTCCCAAGGGGAGGGGGTCACAATCCTAACCCTATTGGGGGAATCCTCCATCTGCAAGATGGAGGATTTCTAAAAGTTAGAGTCACCTCAGCTCAGGACACCTTAGGGGCTGTCCTGACTGGCCAGAGACTCCTCCTTGTTATTCTCATTATTTTCTCCGGCCTTGCCGCCAAAAGTGGGGCCTGGCCGGAGGGGGCGGGCAACTCCACTAGCTGGAGTGTCCTGCTGGGTTGGCACAAAGGAGGTGAGCCTTTGAGGCTCACCGCCAGGTGTGACAATTCCTGCCTGGGAGAGGTGTTAGCATCTCCACCCAGTGCAGGCTTTGTTACTGGCCTCAGAGTGACAAAGGCACTCTCCCCATGGGGCCAGCAACATGTCTCGGTTTGTGGCAGGCTGCTAAAACTAGTCAGCCTACACAGATAGTCGGTTAAGTTTCAGGGGGCGCCTCTAAGGTGCCCTCTGGGGTGTATTTTACAATAAAATGTACACTGGCATCAGTGTGCATTTATTGTGCTGAGAAGTTTGATACCAAACTTCCCAGTTTTCAGTGTAGCCATTATGGTGCTGTGGAGTTCGTGTTTGACAGACTCCCAGACCATATACTCTTATGGCTACCCTGCACTTACAATGTCTAAGGTTTTGTTTAGACACTGTAGGGGTACCATGCTCATGCACTGGTACCCTCACCTATGGTATAGTGCACCCTGCCTTAGGGCTGTAAGGCCTGCTAGAGGGGTGTCTTACCTATACTGCATAGGCAGTGAGAGGCTGGCATGGCACCCTGAGGGGAGTGCCATGTCGACTTACTCGTTTTGTCCTCACTAGCACACACAAGCTGGTAAGCAGTGTGTCTGTGCTGAGTGAGAGGTCTCCAGGGTGGCATAAGACATGCTGCAGCCCTTAGAGACCTTCCTTGGCATCAGGGCCCTTGGTACTAGAGGTACCAGTTACAAGGGACTTATCTGGATGCCAGGGTCTGCCAATTGTGGATACAAAAGTACAGGTTAGGGAAAGAACACTGGTGCTGGGGCCTGGTTAGCAGGCCTCAGCACACTTTCAATTGTAAACATAGCATCAGCAAAGGCAAAAAGTCAGGGGGCAACCATGCCAAGGAGGCATTTCCTTACACAAGCACATACTGTTGACAAAAGGCTTCAAGGGTGTGCAGCCATTAATTGTGACTCAAATATCTTAGCATATTGTAGTAGGGACATAGTGGCTGCAGAAGCCCATTATCGTGCATCTTATTACAAGGGTTAAAGCAAAGGAGGAAGATCAAGCATCTAGCATTCAAACCAATGATTACTACAAAAATATAAGAGATGAAGCATCTGATAAACTATTTCAATACATTAGAACTGTGAATATTCCTAACAAAGATGTGACGACTCTCACTGAAAGGCTTGAAACCATTCTGACATGCAGAGGAATACAGGGAATAGACAAATCAACCATGAAGCATATTAGATTAAAATTGGACTCTGAGTTCGGTGACAGACTCCACATAAATTAATTGGCCCAACCTGATAGTGACATGCTACAGGATGTTGTAAGAGAAAACCAGAGTTTGAAAAGAGAATTATCAGTTTTAAAGGTGAAGGCAACATATATAGACAACATCATTGATCAAACATCATCACACATAAGAACAATTATTAAAAAAAACTTGACATCAACACCATGGCCATATCATCCATCAGAGGTTGATATGGATTTATTTACAGTGCCTGATTACCTTAAATGGTTCCTATTAGGACTTCTGACTGGAGATCTAGAAAACACAAAGCCGTCCAAAAGGGTCACCGTACTTATGCAAACATTCACTCAGGAAATTAGATCTGCAGTCATAAATGGCCACCAGAAACCCCCTAAGCAATTGTTGCTTCCATAGGCCGTAAAAACACTGATGGGCAATGTTGAAATCATTCACACTCTAAACAGACCTGGTCATGGTATTTTATACTTGCAACTGGAAGACAATGATACCGCCTCGTCTCTTAAGAAACTTGCTGCCACCTTAAATGAGCAAACTGTTCTTCCAGCTGACTTTTAGCCTCATGTCTTCACTAACTTAGCAGCAGTAGCATTGATAGGCTGGAAGAGACTGTTATTGGGAAGAGGACAACTCGAGTCAACAATATAGCTTTGCAGCCCAAGTTGTTTGGACTAAAGCCTTTTACAGGTGCTTTCTCAAGCATTGCGAATCAAAAGCAAGTATCATTGACCACCACGGATAATGAAGAATTGTTCATGCTTGTTTCTGATGAACAAGTTGGGCCTCAGGCATTGATGGCAAATACCGAAGTCAATCCAGAATGTGTTGCCCAATTGAAGTTTGTACAAAATAAGATCATAATCAGGGTTGTTATAAGACAAGAAGTGCGCCTTGCATAGATAATACAAAGTTGGTCAGGATTTAACTTCAGCGCTACAGACGTAGTTAGTGTATAAGCTACTTGCCCATCATTAATGCCTCTGCAACTGAGTTGACAGCTGTTTGTGAAACTTTGAAACAGTCAGAGCTGATAAGGGAGTCACTGCATTTGGCGAAAACTGTAGTGGCCATTGTTAGAAATGGTGTCTTTGGTTGGCAGTGAGGTTACTCCCTGTCCAAGCAAGGACCCTCACTCTAGTCAGGGTAAGTCACACACAATTCAAATTATCATATGCCCACCCTCTGGTAGCTTGGCACTGAGCAGTCAGGCTTAACTTAGAAGGCAATGTGTAAAGTATTTGTGCAATAAATCATGCAGTAACATAGTATAGCACCACGAAAATACACCACACAGTATTAAAAAAAATATCGAGTATTTATCTGGTTAAATGCAGGTCAAAACGACCAAGATTTGATAAGTACATGTTGAAATATCACTTCAGAGAATGATAAAGAGAGTCTTTAGTCTTTAAAAAGCAACAAGTGTCTCTTGCAAGCACAAAGTACCCGGTTTGTGTTGAAACTATCCGCAAGGGGCCGTAGAGGAGGAGATGTGCGGAAACGGGAAGGTGTGCAACGTTTTCTCCAGACGCACACAGACGGTGTGACAAATATTTTCTACGCAGTCAGGGCCAAGCATCGATTTCAGGCGCGAAGACTTGGATCCTCTTCAGGTTGAGGAGTATTTGGACGCCTCGTGGACGATGCTGAGAATTCCTGGGTGTGAAGGATGAATTCACAGGAGCTGCGTCGATCCGGTGAGTGATGCAGGGAAATTTCTGTCGCACAGCAGGTGCTGCGTCACTTTCTTCTTGCAGGAAGTCGGGCTGCGCCGTTCCGGCTCGGCTATGTGTCGATCCAGCGGGCAGTGCGCCAAAGTTCTGGTCGCAACGCTGGAGCTGCGTTGATCTCCTCTCGGGGAGCTGGACTCCATCGGTTCGGTGTGCAGTGGTTTTCTCACCACGATGCAGGCTGTGCACAGTTTCTGGCAGGCTGTGCGTCAGATATTGCTGCACAAGGAGTTCTTTGCAAGATTAAGTCTTTTTGGTCCTGAGACTTCAAGGAACAGGAGGCAAGCTCTATCCAAACCCTTGGAGAGCACTTCTTAGTAGAGCCAGAGGGCAGTAGCAGGGCAGCAGTCCTTTGCACAAATGCAGTCGGGTGAGTCCTTTGGGCAACCAGGCAGTTCTTCTTGACAGGTTGCAGGTTCTGGTTCAGAGTTTCTTCACCATTGTTATCGTGCCCAGAAGTGTCTGAGTTGGTAGGGTCAAAGGCCCTGTTTAAATACCCAAATGTGCCTTTGAAGTGGAGGAGACGTCTAAGAGTGGCTTAGAAGTGCACAAGATCCCCTTTCAGTTCCATCCTTTCTAACAGGGTCCCAGTATGGTGGCAGTCCGTTGTGTGAGGGCAGGCCACTGTCCTTTGACATGTAAGTGTCCGGCCTTCTACCCTCCCAGCCCAGGAAGACCCATTCAGTATGCAGATGTGTGCAGGTGTGACGGAGCATCCTGTGTTTGGGGTTGTATGAGTGCAATGCACAAGGGAGCCATCAACTAACCCAGCCAGACGTTGACTGTAAAGAACGGAAGGATTTAAGTGTAGAGAAATGCTCACTTTCTAAAAGTTGCATTTCTAGAATAGCAATATAAAATCCAGCTTCACCAATAAGCCAGAATTTCTATTACCATTCTGACCATACTAAATATGACCTGGTTACTACTTTCAGATCAGAGTCGGCCACTCAAACAGTATATGAGGGTAACCCTAATGCTATCCTATGAAAGGGGCCGGCCTCACAGCAGTGGAAAATGAATTTGAGTTTTACACTACTAGGACATATAGAAAACACATGTTCATGTCCTGCCTTTCACCTATATAGCACCCTGCCCTATGGGGTACAGAGGGTCTACCTTAGGGGTGACTTTTATATGTAGAAAAAGGGGAGTTTAAGGCAAAGCCATTACTTTTAAATGCCAAGTTGAAGTGGCAGTGAAACTGCACACACAGTCCCTGCAGTGGCAGGCCTGAGACATGGTTAGGGGGCTACTTATGTGGGTGGCCCAACCAGTGCTGCAGCCCACTAGTAGCATTTCATTTACAGGCCCTGGGCACATGTGGTGCACTTGACTAGGGACTTACAAGTAAATTAAATACGCCAATTGGGTATGAGCCAATGTCACCATGTTTTAAGGAGAGAGCATATGCACTTTATCACTGATTAGCAGTGGTACAGTGCGCAGAGTCCTAAAACCAGCAAAAATGAGGTCAGAAAAAGAGAAGGAGGAAGGCAAAAAAGTTTGGGGGTGACCCTGCAGAAAGGCCATTTCCAACAGCAGTCATAGATCAAGCTCTCTATGCAAAAGCAACTGAGATCGAAAGCAACGTACAACAGAATCATTCGTCAAATGGGCACCTTTCAATCCATTTGCAATGCCATGTCCATTCTTGGAAAAAGCGTTCAAGACGCTGACCTTTGCATTGAAACAGACATGATAGCAAACGGATCAATATCATCAGTACTAGAAGGTTGTATGTACAATTGTGCAGTTCAAATACCCAGGTGCTTGTATGAAGCTATGTTGAGTCTGGCTTGGTTGGAATTTATCCCGTGTGGAGAAGAATTCGAAGAGAACATTCAGGTAGTCTACTTCATTGAGGATGTTTATGACTTTGCAAAAGACCTATGCCAACAGAGATTAGACGACCTCTTGCAGAATGCTGCCTTTGCTGAAGCAAAACAGCTTTGGGGTGTATTCCTAGAATATCTTCGTCATGACGATGGAGAGCTCTCTGCATTTTGGAAGTCATATGTGGATATTGTTCAAAATGTCTTGCTGGCTCTGCTGCATGCTGCTCGCAAAGGAAATTGGCATTTGCATCTTACCGCCATATGGTGTTTTGTGTTTGATAGGATGAACTACACTAGATATCTTCCTGTATACTATGCCGAAATGACATTCATTTAATTGAAACGTCCAGCGATACACCACAACTTCATCAATGGATGCCTTTCAGTTCAACTGTCAGATATTAATCCATTTGGACCAATAAAGGCGATAGAGGTAACGGTCAACAAAGACACACAGACTCAGGGTGGTATGACAAGGTTCAGTCTCAAGTCGGGTGCTGCAAAAACAATGTTATTTGGCGGCCGAACACAGATGTGCCTTTTTGAGTCAGATAAGGGAAATGGTTTGTAACAGATCAGATCATACACAGACCTACATAAGTCACAAATTGAAAAAGATGACAATTCTGTTACAAGAGCTGTTAGTCTGGTTCAAAGCTGGATAAACCCATTTGTTAGGCCACATGATCTCATTAGTCTCTCCACTGCAAAAAAGGCATCTCAAGACATACTACCTGACATAATCAAGATGCATGATCTACGTGAACAGTGCAATACAGATTTCAAACTTAAGCGACCTAAGTATAATCCACCTATTAAGAAGTTTCATGACCCAGTGAAAATGGACGAACTAAAAACCTTCACCAACCTGTCCAAGAAGAAGGCAGTGAACAGCAATGGCATAAAAATCATCATGAAAGCAGACAAAGCACTAATTGGTCGAATCATTGAGACAGCACTGATTCAGAGCCATCAAATGTGAGATGCACTCTCTCATCCCTTAGGACCTTTACTATGGGCTTTAGCAACTCCAGAAGGTCTGTTGTGAAAGACAAACAAAGCTGTTTTAGTAACATACTTGCAGAAAAACGTTACTCCTGCTGGGGAAATATCTGGAAACAGTCTTGCTAATTGGTATGGTTCTTGTTCATAGAGTTAAAGGAGAAGAATCACACTTTGGTGAGGTTGCTATGTCTGTCTTGTCCATGGTTTTGCGGGAAGGAAATAGGAGTCAAAAAATTAATTTTGTGTTTGATACGTACAATGAGACGTCTAGTAAGAACAGCTAAAAGACAATCTGAGGGGGAAGAACTCTGCACCAGTTACAGAGCATCTCACCTTCCCAGATTGTCAGACAGTGGAGGAAAGTAATAAAACAACTCATCGCATTTCTTGATAATGAACAGAGTAAACCAGAGTATTTTGTAAATCTTGAGAACTCAAACTGTGAAGGTAAATGCTACAAAATCACATCCAAAGGGAGTCACGAAGTGCTGGTCTCAACAGTACACGGGAAGAAGCAGATTGGTCATTTGTTGCTGCCTGCTGCACACGCTACTAGTAAGGGTTATGTGGCAGTAATGATGAGCTCAGATGACACTTATGTGTTTGGGATTCCACAACAGAATCGTAGCTAAATTGTTTCTGAAATGTTGTACTAAAATAAGCATGCAAGTTCTTGACATTAGAAAATTAGCTTCAATTCATTCAAAATCCTGTCAGCCAACAGAAGTACACTGGAAACATTTTCGCATTTCGGAGACAAATGGGATCTCTCTGAAGAACTAATGGACACATCGGAGCAATTTTCGTGCGTGCTGAATGCACCAAAGTCTTCGGTTCATCATGTGAAAAACTTGAGATATCACCTGTTCTGTGCAACGAAGGGTGAGATAGACATCAACTTCCACTTTGCAGGGACTATCTGAAGAAGCATGCAGAATGTGCACATTATCAAGCTGCTATAATGAACAGATGTCTTCTGAAAGATCCACTGATACCTAGTCCAATTGGGAAAGGGTGGAAGTTGGAAAAACAAGGGGGAGCAAAGCAACTGGTAGTGGATTGGATGGAGGGGCAGCCAGCACCTCAAGCTGTTATATCTACTAGCTTGCAACTGTATTAGGAACTGCAAACTGCCAAATGTTTCTAATGACTTCAAGTGCACTTACATGTGCAGACTTTCTGCCTGTGGAAATCAAACCGTTACAGAGAATGATGACACCTATTCAGAAGATGTTGACAAATGTGTATGGTAAAATTGTGTTTATGTTCACTCCTGACATAGTGTGGCTATGTAAGTTGGGACAACTGTTATTTGAAATTATAAGTGAACATTATGCATATAATTTATATTAATATATGAGAAATACAGTGAAGTTTTATTATTATTTTAAGGACTATATTGCAATTAACATTCATAATTATTTTAAAATTATATTGAATATATTTAATCTGGAATTAAATTCATGTTTCCACGTATGATGAATTTGTATGCTATTTATCAAAAATATTAAAATCATATTTTTGGCTATGGTTGCTAATCCAATAATATAAGGCAAAGAGTGACTTGCTATTACATATTTTCCATCTCTAGGCATCCATAATTTGCAAAAACCCATGTTAGAACCCATCCTCCGAGTGGTACCAGTGGCCTAAATTAGGGGTCATGGCTCATGGCCTATTAAAGATGCAATATTAGACAGCAATTGGAACTGCACTGTAGAATCGGCAGACACTAGGGTTGTTGCAGCACGCCTGGATCCCACAGTTTACATTCTGATGGTTAGTTTAAGAAAATCCGTCCTGTTTGCATAATCAATTCATCCTAAAAAAGCCAGCTGCAGGTGGTGCCTTCCACAGTTTTTTCTTCAGTTTGTCAGCAATGAGTGGTTACTGTTAGCTACTATATTGTGTGTGTGTGTGTGTGTGTGTTAAGGTCACAGGGCAGATTGTTGTAAATGGTTGATCAGTAAAAATATACCTGACCCATGGCTTGCATTGACCAGCAGCCAAATAGTGTAATGGATGTTGACTGTGCAGAGGATGAAAAAAATTAGGTGCTTGGCCTGGGAGTATTTAAGATAGGCTTTCTTCTCCTCCAGTCAGAAATTGAATGTTCGCTTAGAATTGTAGAAGTGTGAGGCAGCAAGCAAGGCCCTGCTTGCTTCATCCTGTGACTTGTACTGCCTTTCAGCTTTATACCAGATCGGCTTTCAGCATTTGTTCTTCTGGGTATCTGCATGAGAAATTGTTTTAATCTTTTATTTCTTTTTCTGACCATCTAAATCCTTATACCTGTTTTTAGAAATTTAACAATATAAAAACAGTGTTGTGATGCTCTCTTCATTTAGCAGATATTTACTATATATGATTTAAATAAATGATTTTCATTTTGTTTCCCGTCATGCTTCATTTTTTCCCCGTCTGATGCTATTAGGTGAACAACTGAAGAACAAGAAGTGGCAACCCTCCATAAGATCCAGTAACCACCATGGCAAGCTTTCTGCGCACAGTAGCCACGAGTTGCTCAAGTCCCATTTTCAGCAGTGTGACTTCACTTAAGTTGCAGACTGTAAAAATACCATGTTTGCGTACATTTCGAACACATCAAGTGCTTTGGTGCCAACAGCCTGTTAAACCTGGTAAGTCATATTTAGCTTTCTGGACTTAAAGAAATTTGATATGCACAATAAGCCTGTTTTTCCATATTCTGCATTTTACTATCACTTTCATTAGGAATGAATGGCATTTCATGAGGTATGTTCAGGTATTAAGTTCCATTATTGGACAGATTCCCAATCTAGTTAAATAGTGTATATAATTTTCTGCTCCAAGATATTATGAGTATGGACGAGTTTTTCTCATACTATTCATAAGGCTAAATTTAGTGAAAGTAAGGGACCTTTTTTCCTATCAGTCTCTTTACTGTTGATGTACACCGCTTAGCACACCAGTATTAACACAGAGACAAGGATGAGTTAGTTGTCTGGTGCTGTGCAACCTTCTCTGAAGCACTTGGGGCATGTGCATTTAAAAGCAGTCCTAGAAGTTTTGTATTTGTGCAGTGCTCAGCTATATAATGACCATCGTATTTGGGATTTTCCTCCCATTACATGCCTAACACATGTCTGTCCTAAAACACTAAGCATCTGATATAGGAAAAAAGTCTGCCTTCACGCCAAAATTATAATGGTCTTGACTGCTTTTTGACCAGGCTAAGATATTGCTGTAGAAAGTAAGGACTGAAACATGATTGCAAATAATCTTCATAGAGAAGGTGCTGTAGAGGTGTGGACCATGTTTTACAAAAGGGCGAGTATCCTTTATGGTGAAGGTTCATTGCCCCTTGTACTGTGAGCGCAGCAGCAGTAAACAACATAAATTATAAAATGGTAATGATCATTACAATTTTATAACATGAATGAGGGTGCAGTGGTGGAGCATGACTTGCAGACAATTGCCTAAAGCATAAAATGCACTTGTCGGACTGTCCGGCTGTCTTGCGACAGCTAGCCCAATATGCGTACTTCAGTAGTATAAAAGCCTGGCGTACTGCAGACACAGACCCCTAGTCTCAAAAGGAGCTCTGCCATAGTCTGCTCTGAACAATCATTGCGCTACTCTCATGCTGAAAATGGCATGAGAGCGGCTCAAGGATTGGCTAAGTTTGCTTGCTCTTTGCACTCTTCACTAAATTCTGATTCCCCTCCCTCCGTGGTTTCTGGGAACAGTCAATGGTGCCTTCTTCGAGAGAGATAAAAACGGATGGTGGTCCAGCATGGCGGGTCTTCCAGACCAGGAGATATTTATGCCTGTCTGATATTATGATAAAGGGGGGAGATAGGTATCTGGCAAACTTTCTCACACATCCCTGGGGCACCCAAATGCTGCTTATAGCCTCAACTCCTCCGGGATCTTTCCCTGCCCATGTGAATCCAAACTTGGTAATTGCTTTTGTTGCTATCACGTGGGTGAGTCATTTGTTTTTATTTACTTAAACAATGTACATGTGTCAAACTGTTAGTGAAAGTAAGTTGACTGGGGTACATAGTGCCTTTGTGTTGTCCTGAAGATATTTTTTTCTCAGTTTTAAGTGTAGCTGGACCTGTGGGACACTTGTAGTGTTCTTCACAGAGCCATATTGGAGCCCAAGGTCCCTTGATAAGACTACAGAGAGGTGCTCCCACTTGGCTCCAGTTTAAAAGTGATTGAATGAAAACTCTATTATACAGAGTGTGTATATGAACAGGGGTCAAGTGTACCTGGATACTCAGATTGATAGAAACCCTGACTTATGACAGGTAGGGTATAAAAAGAACAAGAGTTCCTGATGAAGGCTGACTGACCCTTGGGGGCAATGAAAACAGCCGACACATGTTGAGTGGTGAACAGAGACTGGTGTGAATAGATAATGATTTCCTGTATATCACCACCAGAAATCTAGTTTTAATCTTGTCCAGGGGGTCCTTTAATATAATTAAGGAGTGGACACCCATGAGGAGTTTTAATGTATTTTGTATGTTCAGATCCCTGTTTTGCTTGTTCTGTTGCATATTGTGTTATGTTCCCCGCCCTTACTGCTCCATTTCGACGTGGGTATACGTAGGAATGTGTTAGCAGAAGCCCAGTGATGAAGCAAGCCACAATAAGTGGGTGAGGGCAGTTTTTCAAACAGTTGTTCTGTGTCTAGATTTTGGTGGTTGCCCACCCACGTGGGTTGGGGGGGGGGAAATCTATCATTATTTTCTTGTCCCTTTTGTGATAACACTTATAGTGGTGCCTGTGGTGGTGGTGTTAGACACTGTGAGCCCTCCCAAGGAGATTTTGGTTTACCCAGCGCCGCCTGTTGTGTGACAGGATTGAACAGCCTGAGCCTTCCGGAAGAGGTTTGATCGGTGCCACTGGTGTGCAGACCGAATGGACCCTTCTTACCCTCTAAAGGAGATTAGTACTGTTGCTCTGTCCTGCGATCTGATAGCGCAGAAGTGATCACGAGGAAGGAGATTTCGTAGGAGGAAGCCCACCTCCTTAAAGGCCTTCAATTATAGACCAGCACCTTTATTTTCTTGCAGGATATAAACACTAACATACAGACAGAACTGCCTTATTTAGGCGAAAAGGAGGACTTTTCGCATCCTACAATTTTAATGAATTTTCAAGTGCTACAATATTGATTAACTTTCCTTTTTTCTAGAGTGTGGTGCTTTTTGGACACATACAACAGGAGTACAAACTCGATATCAAATGCATCATATTAAGTTAACTTTTGAGGATTACATGTTTATAATTTATTAAGTATATATACAGGGCTATACAAACATGTCCCTGTTAGCCGTGAGCCCCGAGACCTGCTGCCACCCCCCCACTTTCAAACGTCGCTAGCCGGCACTGGCGAGTATACTGTCCAGAATTCTAATGCACTTCCTGAGACGCTCCATTATCAGAAGCTTACTCTACCCCTGCTCAAAATATTTCTCTAGATCCTTAAAGTCACTTTGCAAAGTTATCGCCCTACACCTATCCGATAATGACAAACCACTTGGCTTCCCTTTGGTACAATCTGTACCCTTTCACTCAACAGATCGTACGCATCAGGCCTTTTGATTGCCCTTGGGACCTGCTATTTACTGTTATATGGATGCCTTTTTTTTCCTAACTACTCGTGTTCTCGACTTGGGCTAAAAGGTGATCTGTCTCTGCTAGAGGCCCAGCTGCAGTGCTACTCTGGTTCAAGGTGACTGCTGTGGAAACATGTGCAAGTGTTATCTGGAATGACTTTCAGTAATTGGTGATTCAAATTTCCATTATCGATGTAGCTTAACCTGTTCTGCAGTCGTGTTTCAATGACAATGTGAACGAAGGGCTATTTTAAGTCTAATCTACAGTGTAAAAGCAGTGTGAACTTCTGCTGCAAATTCAAGATTTATAGTTTGACATTTGTATTTGTATTTTTATTTATTTTTTACACATTTTGTGCTGCATTTAAACGGCAAGTTTAAGTGAGAGCAATGAAGAAGGTTATGAAGTTATTGGTTTGTTAGGTTCTAACGTGGGTAAAAGTCATTACTTCCTGCTCCCTTTGTCTCTTGATCTAGTCTCGTCTGCCTGAGACAGCTTCCGTGGACTTCTTTGTTGAAGTGACGTGTGTTAATTGTACGTTGTCAAAGAGAAAATATTAAAGTCTGATAAGCAGGGTAGTTAGTTTATTATTAAACAGCATTGCACACAGACTGCCTTTTTGGAAGCCAGAGGTATTAGTTCAGCGTTGACAAAAGGGCACGGGAAGGGTAAAGTGTTACTATAAATTAATGGTACCAGAGCACAAAAGTGTTAGAGATTTCATACGTTCTTGCTGAAGTCACATAATTGCTTTCAGATTCTTGTCTTAGAACTTGCCTTTTCCGTCATCCTTGCAGTGCTTTGAATAAAAATTCATTATCCATAAACCAGCATCGGTGTCTCTTCAAACGGTTCATTGTAGACATGCATTAAGTGTGACCTTCAAATACAGCAACTTTTCCCCTTACTGAATAAAGCAGTGGCACGCTGCTACAGGGTCTGTTCAACATAACCTTTTCCAGGCGAGTTGGCACAGCTGCCAGTTGTTTGTCTTTGATCTGCTGAGTGGTACGTTTGCTCTGCAGTCACGTTTGTTTATTTTTACAGATTGCTCAAAAGTGTAGCGTCTTTCTATCCTTTTTTTTAGAATCTTTTTCATTTGTATCTCATCTTACTTTTTGGAGGAATTACAGTTTGCTACTTCTTGAGCTGTTCACATGTGTCTAGCATTGAAAAGGACCGTAGGCATTGGGTGCCGCTACCGTTAACCAGGGTTCACCAATGTTAAACCAGCACTATTGGCATTTATGCCCTTTTGGCCTGAATCTCCTTGTTTCCAAAGCTTTGTATGTGTCAACTGGGAACACTTAACTGATGATTAACTAATCAGGGCTCGTTCTAGCTGAAACATGGAAAAGCCCACTCTCCTGCTGGAGATATTCTGTAGCCCCCACATTTGAGTCTTCTCTTGTTCAAAAGGCCACCTGAGGGCCTGGTTGGTCAGTGATTGGCCTATCCCACAACCTACTCCTTAACGATGCTACTGAAGTTATCACATAGACCAGGGCACGTAAAAAGCCAAGAAGAAACTGCAGCTCCTTCAAAGCACTGTGGCTATGCTGATATGTCACAATAAGGAAGTAGGTTACATGTTATTTAAGCTGTGAACCGTTTTTTCTTGAGCGAGGCTGGATCTGCATACCTAAGGTGGTAGTCTTCTTTGATGCCCCCTACATTGGTATACAGATTTGCAGGTCATCCTGTTGTGTGGGGTGTGTAAACACCTCTCCCAGAGCAGGCTTTGTTCATGACTGACCAAGAGCAAAGGCCCTCACCCTTGGGCAGTCAGAAACGTGTCTGGTGGTGGCAGGCTGGCTAAAACTAGTCAGTCTGCACACTGATAGGGGGCTTTTATTAATAAATCCATCACTGGCATCAGTGATGGTTTATTAATACGAGGTGTTTGATACCAGACACCCCTATCTTCAGTGAAGCCATCATGTAGCCTGGTAACTCGTATTGACCAGTGTCTAGCACGTACTTAAAATGGCTTCCCTGTTCACTGTTCACTCACTAGGTCTAAGGTCCACAAAGACCTAGCCTGGGTATGTCTGCACTTGCAGATATGTCCTCCCACATAATATATAATATGCACCCTCCCGTGAGGCCTGAAAGGCCTGCTGTTGGGGTGACTTAGATTTTTTGCTCACATTGTTAGGAGACCGGGCACGCAGGCTGTGTGCCATGTCGTGTTTTCACTTTTAGTTGCACCGAGACATGCAGCCTGCCTGTGCTAGGTAAGGGGTCCCTGAGTCAGGCATAATACATGCTGCAGCCCTTGGGTCCCTCTTTGATACACATGCCCTAGGTACAAGGGGTACTATTTACTATGGACTTAAGGGAGAGCAAAGAGATTGCCAGTTGGGGTAAAATTGTACAGTTTTAGGGAAAGAGGTCTGGTAGCAGGAACCCAGTGCACTTCCTCTCAAAACTGCATCATATACCAAGCAAAAAGTAGTGGGGGGTGACAGTGTCAAAAAGGGGTACTTTCTGGCAATCATCCAAAGTTCTTTTGTACATATTGCTCTTTAAACGGGTATGCCATTAGAGCTATGAATGTAAGTGCAAAATAGCTTGAAATAATACGAAGCGTCTTTACTGCTGTCATGCATAAACCTCTGTAGGTAAAGCGACCATGTGTTTGGAACATTGACCCTTATCCATACACTTGATGGGAAGTTGAGTTAATGTTGACTAGGAACCATAGATCAAAGGGTAACCTATCCTGAACATGGTGTTCAGTTAGTATGCAGGTGTTCAGGGAAAACCAAGTTCCTCCAGATACTCCAGCCCGGTTACATAACTAATACCCTACTTCGAACACTCTTGACATGTATCTAACCCCTAACAGTCACTGAACCTACTTTGAGAAATTGAGTGCATATGAGTAGAAAAGTGGGTACTGGTAACACTATTTTGTGGAGAGAGTTTACTCTGTACCATACTGTTTGCAGACAGCGAAAGCCTCCTGAGAAATACACCACAGAGTATTAAAAAGTATATTTTAATCACATTGTACACTTTATGCAAAACTTGTCCAAAGAGAGACTATTCACTTAGAACAAATAACCAAAGGTCTGAAGGTGCTAAAGTTAAAACTACCCAAAGTTTTCATACTGTGGTGAAAACTTTACATATAGCCATCTTCTGAAGTTAAACGGGCACATGTATATAGGTCAGTACCTGGTGCACACATGACAGTAGAAATTGTCATGCTGACACAATTCTGTCTAATAACTTTAAGGCTGCTTACAATACTTGGTATTTAGTACGTAGAATCTTTGCCCTGCTGGAAACCTTTTCTACAGTACCAAAAAACTTGTGTGGAACACAATGAACACAAGTCTTCTGTCACCTGCACACAGAGTTACTGTTCAGTACAACGATTTATAACGTGTTCAATACCTCTACACTCCTAAGGTGCATTAGTAGCACATGGGTTTTGTAAACACATTTACCGATTTTATCTTTTTTTTGGTAGTTCAAATTGTTAATGTTTTCAGTCACAGATCAGCTAACTATAGTGTTACTTTAACCTCTGGTTTTCTCAGTGAATATGGCAGGCCCAGTCATTTTCCGTGCAGGTCTCATAGGATCGGAAACCACCTTGTGGCAGGCTCAGTAATTTTCCATGCAAGATAGCTGCTGTATCAAATGAGCCCCAAGCGGCAAGCTTCACTCCCTGAAGCTTGCATGCTACTCTTAGGAGTATCTCATGGGATCGCAACAGATTTAAAGGGAAGTAGTAGTAAATGGAAGGGACTAGCCTCTCCTGAGAACCCTTTCTTGGATAATGGGTGTCCACACTAGGGACTGTCCTCTCCTTTCAAATATCTCTCTCTCGTTCTGTCTCTCTGATGATAGATATGCATAGTAGGGGATGTGGAGGAGCTGACATTTATGCTGAGAACTCTCTTGGATGACGAGTATAGTAGGGTGGGGAGGGACTGGCCTCTCAACTCCGACCTCTCTATCAGCTGATGCATGTGCGTAGTAATGAGTGCGGAGGGACTGCCTTCTCCCTTGAGAACTCTCTCACATAACATATATGCCTAGTAGGGTGTGTGAGTGGACTATTCTCTTCTTTGAGACTCACTCTCTCAGATGACGGCTATACATAGTAAGGTGTGGGGAGTAACTGGCCTCTCCTTTCAGACCTCTCAGATGACGAGTGTATGTAGCAAAGAGCAGGGAAGGACTGGTATGTCCTTCATAGCTCTCCCTCAGATGACGTGCATAGTATGGTGTGTGGATGGACTTGATTCTCCTGTCCGACCTCTCTCGCGGATGATGGGTGTGTGGACCGCCAGGCTTCTCCTTTCCAACCTGTCTATCACATGATGGGTGTGCGTAGTAGGCTTTGAAAAGAGCCTTTATTCTGCTCATAACTCTTCCCAAACCAATTGGAGTAAATAGTAGACTCTGACGAACACAATCTCCAATAAGACTTCTTTTTACAATAACAAGTGTGCATACCAGAATGTATTCAAAGATCACCTTTTCTTTCCTACTTACTTTTCATAACACTTTAAAAAAAATAAAAAAAAGAACTTATAGCCTATGCACCTCCTTTCAATACAATATACATTCCTACTAGTAGAGTGTATTGAGATTGAATCTACTCCTTTTACTATTCACAATCCCGCAAGAATCTTTCGAGATCATGAACAATTTTTAAGATTAGCATTCATTTATTTTTTATCATAGTAGTTATCCCTTGGAGACCGCCCCTCTAAATCTAGGGATACAACATGCCTTTCTGCTGACACTTAATTTTCTCTTTAACTTCCTTTCCACACCACCTCCAGTTTTTCACAGCAATGGTGCCCGTTCCATTTTGTTAAAATTCCAACAGTCACAGGGCTCCATTTTTTAAATTAACTCTCTCGCTGGAGGCTCGCGAGACTCTTGCAAGCCCAACTGCCAAAATAAACAATTTATTTTCACCTTTAATTTATCAAAAACTACGTAACGGATTTACACCAAATCACAAAAAGCGCAATCTGTGGATCAACATCTAGCTTCCTGACAAAATTGGTGTAATTCCGTTCAGCAGTTTTTGCATGAGGTCTGCCTAGGGAAGTCAATGGAAAAATCCATGGGGGTTTACGTTTTGGGACCCCCCCCCTGTTTTTTCTTGGCCAAGCTTCACGGATTACCTCAAAACTTGCCATGCACAAACAAGTCAGAAAGTAGCCCTTGGGAAGTTTTGTGGAGATTAATCGAACGGTGGCAAAGTTATTAGCAACAGAAACCATGCTTTTCATATGGAAGAGCAGGCCTAACTATAACTACCAAGTGGCGACCACCACTAGGTAATAAATCTATAAAATTGTGTGTGATATATATTTATATATATATTTTTTTTCTTTTTTCCTGGTGTACCTGGAGCTGCAATGGAAAGAAGGGTAGAGTTAGATGATCGTTTTGAGCAGGACCCTTCAAGTTCTAGTTGTGAGGCGCACTCCCTCTGCCAGGAGAGGTACTCTTCAACAAAGGAACACAATCACTTTAGGCAACCATATATGAATGGTTTACAATCACCTTGAACATGCTTTTCTTGCCACCCCTCCCTTAAGTTGTTTGTGGCTTACCTCCCCAATCCTTAAGCTCACTTGTGGTCACAATTGAGTTTACCCTTCTACGTTCCGTAAGGTAAAATTTAGGGTTAAGCAATTAATTTCTAAGGTTAATTTAGAGATTATTTTTTTTCCATGCAAGTCCTTTAGATCATATCAAACAAGAATTACAGAAAGAAATCTGAGTCCACCTGTGGTTCCTTTTCTCTATTTTTTGTTTCCTTCTAAAACGTCCACCTGTAAATAAAAAATTTGAGTGCCTTCATAGAAGGAAGAAACTAAATACTAAAGATGCCCAGATAGTGTGCTAACCTGAGCTCTGTGTACTGTCAGAAGCATGTTATGTTATGTTATTGAGACTTATATAGCGCCAGCTACCCGGAGGCCCCCGTAGCGCTGATCAGTTTGAAAAGTTTAGAACATACTGGAGGAATCTCAAACTTCCCTGGAGAGGGGGAACTTAGAAGAATTTAGAATAGCCAGGTTTTAATGGCCTTCCTAAATTCTGTCTCCTGATTCATCATGCGAATATTCGTGGGTAGGGAGTTCCAAAGTCTGGCTCCCTGGTACTTCAGGGATCTTCCTCCCCATGAAGTTCTCTTTACTTTGGGTACCACTACCAGGGCTTTAGAGGCGAACTCAAAACTCTTGTGGGTGTATATAGTGAAATGAATGATTTTAGATAATGAGGATCCTTTTTATATAGAGCTCTGTGGAAGAAGCGAAGACCCTTAAACATTATCCTTTTTGCCACTGGAAGCCAGTGCAGTTCAATCAGAGCTTTTTTTAGCTGATGTGGTCCTAGGCAGATTAAAGAGCAGACGTGCTGCAGCATTTTGTACCACCTGTAGTTTGTTAACCACATAACCTGGAGATCCCAAAAAGAGGCTGTTTCCATAATCTAATCTGGATAAAATCAGGGCTTGTACGGCCAATCTTTTGGCCAATGGCGGAAGCAGACCAATAATCTTCCTTAGTAGCTTAAGAATCCCAAAACAGGTGGCTGACGTTCTCTTGGCTTGATGTTCCATGGTGAGTTTGGGATCCAACCAAACTCCCAAGGCTTTAATCTGAGCTTTTGGAGGGGGGGGGGAGGTGTAAGTAATCTAAACGTATTACTGGTCCTATATTTTTAGCAGGGTTGGCCAGTTTTCCTAAAAACATAATTTCTGTCTTTTCTTCGTTGAGTTGCAGCCTGCTTTCTGTCATCCAGGCAGCAATCGCTTGGAGACAGGCACGCAAGGCCGAGTTGTCCGCCTCCTTATTGGGGGAGAAGGAAACCACCAGCTGTGTGTCGTCCGCATATGACACCAGGGATACCCCAAAGGGTTCTATGACTTCTGCTAGGGGGGACATGTAAATGTTGAACAGAGTGGGACTCAAAGATGAACCCTGCGGAACTGCGCGTAAAAGTTTCAACTGGGCTGAGAAAAAAGAACGATCCAGGACTTGAAAGTTTTTATTTTGTAAGAACGAGTTAAACCATTTAAGCGCCCTTCCTTTAATCCCACTATTTCCCATTCTATGAATGAGTAGATCATGATTGACCGTATCAAATGCCGCGCTCAAATCTAGCATTATTATTACAGTTGCCTGACCTTGGTCCATTCGTTTTCTTGCTTCTTCCATAACCGCAATCATGGCAGATTCAGTGCTGTGGCCAGGTCTAAAGCCCATTTGAGTTATATGCAAAATCTTATGTTCTTCCAGAAAGCGCGATAGTTGTATATTTACGTGCTTATCAATACTTTTTGCCATCATGGGAAGGAGCGAGATATGGCTGTAGTTTTTAAAGACCGCTCCTTTTAGATTAGGCTTCTTAAGAAGGGGCTTGACCACTGCATGTTTCCAGGAGTCCGGCACCATCCCACTTTGTCTGTATCTCGTTGATGACACTATGATCTCTAGCATCTACAATTAAAGACAACATCTGCAAAACAAGACCTTGGACTCCAGTCTACCTTTCACTTCATCAATATACTATCAGGGATATTTATCCCTGTCACACCATTGGACTATATACTCTGTGTGCTGTGGCCATCTTTTTCAAGTCCATCCCACTTTGTAGCGAGCTGTTTAACAGCTCGGTTATTACCGGATTTAGCGCTACTCTTCCCTGCATAATGATATGGGGAGGTGCGGGATCAAGTGGAGAGCCTGATTTTAATTTACTGAGGATCCCCAAAGCTCCTTCCTCAGAGATGGGAAGAAAACTCTGTAAAACATTGTCACCTTCCTTCTTCTCCATCGCATGCCCTGCAACTCCCCCTACTTCCCCTGAGAAGTTTTCATAGATGTCCTCAATCTTCTTTAAGAAGAAGGAGGCAAAATTGTTACTATGTTCTTCTGAAGCTTCCATTGCTTCCGGGCATGCAGGAATATACAATAGCTCCTTGAGCACACCAAAAATTTCTTTAGGAGATCCTGCCGCCTTTTCAATTTTATCTCCATAAAAGGTCGCTTGGGCTAATCTGATCTCCTTCTGGTACATCCTAATTGAACCTCTGTACTCTTCTCTGTCCTCCTCCTTTAGTGATTTCCTCCATTTCCTTTCAATGTTCCTACAGTTCCTCTTTAATGTCATTAAGTGGTTATTGAACCAGGGAGCCTTCCTCCCTTCTTTTGCCCAGAGAGGGATGTATAGGGCAGCACTCTGTCCAGACTATCAGAGATCCACTCATTAAAAGAGGTAGGGTCTATCTGCCGGTCCCTCATAAAATATTTTTTATTTCTATTCAGTGAATTGACCCATTCTGTTGTCTTTAGTTTATTCCACTTCCTAATCTTACTGTTGGAGTGGTGGTGGTGTCCAAACCTATTAGTTATATTAGCCTTTAAGGTGATAAAAAAATGATCGGACCATGCTACAGGGGTTGGGGGTAGTGCGACCAACGATGAAAGATTACTAAACACCAGGTCTCAAGTATGCCCTTTCTCCTGTGTGGGGCCTCTGATCAATTGGTGTAATCCCGGAGCTTCCAGATCATTCACTAACCGCTTAGTTGCCATCAGTTCTAAATTATCAACTTGGATATTAAAATCTCCTAATAAAGTAAAATTCGGCCTACTGCAAATGAGACTTGTCATCCGCTCTGGTAATAGGTTCAGGAATTCATCATAAGTCCCTGGGGGGCGGTAGAGTAGTACTCCTGTAAATATAAACGTAGGATTGAAGGTAATGGAAAAAATCATTCCCTCACACCCTGCGAGGTCAAGGGGACTATAGTTAAAAAGAAAATCTTGTTTAAAAATAATTGCTATTCCCCCTCCTTTCCCTTTATCTCTATCGGTTCTTGCTATCACATACCCTTTTACGGCGGCAGTGAGAAATGAATGGTCTTAGTCATGTAAGGGGGGCATGGCTTCACCTGCTGAACAGCCAGGTTCCAGGGTTCAAGGCTGGATTCTGGAACTGGATTCCAAGAGCAGTTGCAAGCCCCCTGGTTCAAGGTGCCAGAATCCAGGTTGCTTTTGACACAGGCAGCGGGGCTCGTAACCCACAGACGTTACTGGCAGAAAAAAACGCTTTCTCTTTAGGCGGACTGACAAAGTAAGGCCAATTGCCATGCTGTAAACGTGATATTTATAGCCCGCCATTCACTTGGAGAATGGTGTCTGTCATTCAGAAGATCGTGTCCAGCAGGAAACGCAAATCTTTTGATTAGTCAGCAGTCATTGTTCAAACAAAATGCCAGACACTTTGGAAGGAAATTAGGACAGCAGTAAAATTAGGTCTTTAATTGCTCAGTAGTGTACAATTAGTCAGCAGCCGTTGTACAAAGAAAATACGAGGCACTTCAGCAGGACGTAAGGACAGCAGGAAGCGGAGGCCTTTACTTGATTGCTCAACAGTGTATATTGTTTTAACAAAAATACCAAACACTTATACTTCATTGACCATTCTTGTTTACAGTGAAAACGAGCTAAAGTGCATAGCATGCCTTTTAAGTTAAACACTAAAAAGCAAAGTACAGGGCACCTGGTTCATTAGAAAATAGTGATGACCGTCTGGAACATACAGCAGAGGCAGACAGGGATATGACAGGTAGTTTTCATTCAAGTGAGGGTGAATAAGTAAAATGTGAGGTGAGGATGGGTTAGTGAGAAAAGAGGGTGGGTGGTTAAGTGAATGTGTGGAAGAAAAGGACAAGGAAGAAGAGGATCTATGTAAATCAGAGAGTGACCTAAGGAGGTAAACAGATTTGCATGACAGGTTTGCTGTTGCATCCTCTCTACCTTTTTTGTACTCTTGCTGTACCTAGAGTGTTCAGGATTATGGAATGTTAAGCATCTGTACTTGTTCTAGGGAAAGCATGCTTTAGAAATCCACCTGTCTCCGCCCCATGTTGTAAGGTGAAATTTGTGCACCACTCTTATTATGTCAGAGCTTTGATAATACCCTCTCATATTATGCTGGGGCTAGGAGCGAGGTTTGGATTCTAACTAGGTAGTAGTTTTGCCACCTTTCTGCAACTTTACATGCAGGGGTTGAAAGTAGGCGGGAAGCAACAGTTTCAGGGTTGAAATAACCTGTGAGTTTGTGCACCTCCCCATATTAACAAATACCGAAGAGTATTCACCAACTTCTCTTCAGTTCTTTCCCCCAAACTTACTAGTGGCAAGGGCACAACTTTTACTGTGGTGGGTATCAGGAGAGGAGTAGAGAAAGTGAATTAACAAACGCTCAGCAGATTTTCACATGAGCAAATACTAACATGTAAATTTACTCATCCGCAAATCAAATGCAAAGAAATGTACATGGGTGTGAGAGAAAATTATGTGGTAAAATATAAAGAGTGAAAATGGGTATCAAAGAAACCTATGTATTTCTGAAATAGACGCCCAATAAAGAGTTTCTGAACGGTGGTTATTTGTACATCTCTGAATTTGTGGGTACTCATACTACCATGTGATTTAGAGAACATTTCTCAAGATGTCTTCTTCCGTACACACTGCCTTACATTGTGAAGGTACAAAAGCAGAGAAATACAATTGATTTAAAAAAAAAAAAAAAAAAAATCTACTATTCTGTGTTCCCACATATCCTGATAAAAATGGTACTTCACTTGTGTGGGTAGGGCTATTGCCTGCGACCCGAAAGGCCCCTAAACACAAAATGGATACATCACATTTTTTCCACTTAAAACTGGTCCTTTTTTTGCAGTGTAGGTAGCTGTGGATTTTGCCCCATACCTCAGCAGGCACCTAGGGAAACCTAGCAAACCTGTACATTTTTGAAAACTAGATACAAAGGGAGATTCAGGATGAGGCAACTTGCTTATCCAGAAACCTTTGCAAACCTTTACTAAAAAACACATCTTCATATTTCCAAGAGGGAATCCTCTGGGATCAGTGGGAGTCACAAAATTCCTACCACCCAGCATTCCCCCTAGGTTTTCTGATGAAAATGGTACCACACTTGTGTGGTTAGGTCTAGTGCCCACAGCAGGAAAGGCCCCAAAATACAATGTGGAGACATCCGCATTTCCTATCACAAAAATGATCTCACTTGTCAGTGGGGAAGCTATGTTTTTGGACAGAGATAGATGGCCACCCAGTGAAACCTAACAAGCCCATACATTTAAAAAAACTTGACACCAAGTGGAGTCCAGGGTGATATGCTTTGTGTGGATCCCACAAAGTTTACTTATCCACAATGCACTGCAGACCTCCAATGTTGGCTAAAGTTGCAAATTTTCCTTGCATTTATATGATGTAAACTTCCTGCCTCAGCCGGAAATCACCAGATTGCTACCTCCCAGGGTTCTCCCACCTGTCTTGATTTAAAATGCTACCTCACTTGTGTGGCTGGCCGCATCAAACCAAGGTCAATAGGAAGTCTTGCTGTGGGACTCTTAATTGACTCTGGTTTGATTTGTGCCTGTCGAGGCCAGTAGGCCAAGTCAAACAAGTGGGGTTTGATCTTTATCAGGATTAAGTAGGGGAACTCTGGGTGGTAGGAATTTTGTGGTTCCCTGAGGTTTCTGGAAGTTTGTCACAGAAATGCAAGGAGTGCAATTTTAGGCAAAATAGAAAAGTGCAATTTTAGGCAAAGTTTTTTTTAGATTTGCACAGCATTTTGGTTAACAAAATGTTGTGGAATCCACACAAGGCACACCGCCTTGGACTCTCTTGAATGTCTATATTTTGTAGAAATATCTGGGTTTGGTAGAATTCCCTTTGTGGCCGCCGAGCCTGGGTCCAAATACTGGAGCTACCCCTACTGGCCATTTCTCCACTTGAATTTTGGGGTCTTTTATATCATGGACAGCAGGCCCTGCCACACTAGTGACGTAACATTTTTATCGGGGCAAATGGGGGAAGGGAGAGTGGTGGGGACTTTTGTGGATCCCTGAGGTTTCTGGTTGTTTACGTCACAGAAATGCAAGGAAAATCTGCGATTTAAGTCAAATGTTGAGATCTGCAGGGCACTGTGTGTAAAGATAAATAAAAAAATATTTTAAAATCTTATGGGATCCACACCAGGCACAGCATCTTAGACTACCCCAGGTGTTTAGTTTTTAGAAATGCCTCCCTTTGGTAGGTTTCCCCGTGTGGCAGCTGGCCTGGGCCCAAAAGGTGCAGCTATTCAGCATTGAAGTAGGATGATATTGTGGGGGTGGATGGGCATCAAGACTTTTGAGCCTGGGGGAGGGAGTGGGAGCTCTAGCTGATAACGAGGGGACAGCTCCCCCTCAAAAACCAAACAAAAAAAAAAACAAAAAATTGTCCTTGGTGTCTTGTTGGTAGATCCCTGCTTGGGGATTGGCCTCCTGTGGTGATCCCCAAACAGGGATTCATTAGGGAAAGGTACCATTTGAAAGGTGACATTTTCCTCTTTTTAATCATACCTCGCTTGTCTGCATCGGTGCTTGGGGAGGTTGAGATATGCCCCAAACACCGATAAAATGAAATGAGCCAATCTGCTCATTTAACTTTCACTTTACCAGGAATGTCAGTGCATCATGTGCACAGATCGTCATTTCATAGTAAAAAAAAAAAAAAAAGCCTTGGGAGCTCTTCTCCAGGTTCCGAGATTGAATTCAGTGAAAATAAATCCCTCTGCTGTTTGGACTGGGGGAATTTCTTTCCTCTAGTGCCAGAACGTGCTGGAGCACTCCTCAGCACTGGTTCTTATGACGTCTACAGCATGCCCATAGCACCCAAGAGGTTACGACCTAAAACGTTTAAGGCACCACAAAAAGAAAAAAGTGAATAAAAAGTTGTTTACTGTCGGACACAGTTATTACAAAAGCATTACCTAGTTATTTAACATTACTTCAAATGCAGCCAAATACGTTAAGAGCATCTACTATGCCTGCTGCTGGCACATGTCCTGCGGCTAGAAGCCATTCCATGAAGTGCTGTTCTGTACTCCAAGTAATATTCGTAATACCAAATGCTTAACTTGTAAGCAGTCAAGATGGTGTCCAAGTTGTGTTTCTGACCTTTTTTCAGAGGCTCAGTGTGGCTACTTCCAGATGATACCCTGTAAGCGTCAACAGAGTTGTGGGGATTGCATTACTATTCAAACCCTGTAGACTCTGGGTGCTGTCTACATTGTGACAGCATCTTTAAGTCTCACTGACTTCTTTCTGTGTTCCAGGAGACCCTTTCATTTTGAAGTCAATGTAACTTTTTTTTAGGCCTGTCACACTACTGCCTCTGACGTTGGAGGCCTGTTGGCCATGTGCTTGTTTGTAGTAGTTCAAGCCCAGGAATGATCCAGATGCAGATGCTTCTGCCCTCTAGTTGTGTCAAGATGCCGAAAATCCATCCATGTCCCATGTGAGCCAGAAAAGGGGGGGGGGGGGGTGGTCTAAATTTAAGGAATTTCTCTATAAGAACTTAATGCATTTCAATATTCACATTTTTCTTCTTGAGGCTAATATTCCCTTTTCCCACCAGGGTAAGTTTTTGAAGCTGAAGGCTGCATATTTATTCTAGCAGCATTTGCAATCCTCTTTGGAAAGCACTCAAGCCAGTAATCATTAAAAATTAAACTCTTTTTAACTTCTTAAGACCTTGTGTAAAAGAGCTCAGATCTTGTACTTTAGCAGTGGTGAACTTAACTACTTTGGGGTGGAATCTGCAAGGTATATATTGCTTATAATTCTGAACTGCCATAACTGATTTTGGTTCTAGTGCACATGTAAAGTTTTCTTTTGAATGCTAATTGATCGTATTCCTTGAGCAATCAAGGTACATGTTGATTGATCTAAATCCAGGTTTGGGTGATTGACCTAAAGGTGGCTTTTGTGGGCATCAATTTACCTTGCCTTTGTTGAGCTATAACCCTCCCACATTGCTGGCTCTTTTGCACAACTTGCTTCTATGTCATGCCAACATATCTGAAAGCTGACCTGTATCTGTGATGTCCATATTGTTAATCCAGCAATGATCTTCTCCACTACACTCTAAGCTTGGAACTTGACCTGTCATTGTCTCTTATTGTCAGTAATCCAGTGCATGAAGTACAAAGATTTGTAGAGGAGATTTCAGACTGCACTGACTTCATTTCCCTACTGCCAGTCGTGTACTGACGACTGACGGTCCATGTCATATACTGTGCCCCCCTGTCTCTATATCTTCTCTATATATTAAGCACTGCCTTCAAACCAGACAGTGAGGTAACGTGCATGTGGAGAGAGAGGGAAGCAGGTACACTGCAGTGATCAATAATCTCTCATGTTGAGCTGCTCCCATTCCTCAACTCTGTGCATGCTTCTGGCGTGGACGGCTGGATATCTCAGCAGCCTTAGAATGCAGGCAGACAATGGTAAATATAATGAAGTAAGGTTGGGTATATTGTGTAGCGTGATGTCAGTAAGGTGGTAGGAATCATTAGGATACAGAAGAGTCGGATATAGTATAACCAAAATAATCCAAAAAACACCTAAAACTTTAAATCTAGCAGTCAAACTGAATGCTAAAGATATCTGCAAAACTTCATATGTAGGAGATAGAAAATACTTCATAGTTTTGTTTCATTAGTACAACTGAAATGGACATTAAAAAATTGGTTAGATCAAAGCTATTTAGAAAATTGCTCGTATTTCAAAGGTAACTAGATGTAGGGAATATATCTAAGAATGTATTTTTACCATATTGCTAGTAATTTCCGATAATAGAAACACTAAGAATTCTGTATTTACAAATTTGAGCAAAATATTATTGAGCACATCTGTAATGGTCGTACCCAATCCAAAAGCCTGCAAATAGGGTGAACAATAAAGTAGCTTTTGAGGTCCCACAGATGACCTCGTCAGCTAAAAATAAGACTGTGAAAGAGGAGGGACAAAAATGGATTTCAGTGTTAGGAATACTTTTCAGAGAGGCAGTTGCTTGAAAAACATAAATCCTCTCCCTCTTTCAGTTAGCCCCTTTGCAAACTGATCGTCGATTTGGCAACTTTAATCTTTTGAAAAGTTATTTATCATTGAAGTTTTAGGAAGAGGTCTGTGGGACAAAATCATTGCATTTTTATTTTGAGAAGTATAGTTATAAGCATCAGAGCTTGGTCTTCTGGATTAGTAGCGTGAAGAGAAACAGGGCTCAATCTTTCTTTGGTAGTTAGGAGCAAGATCTGCCTACCACCCGTTTGCAGCATGCCACCTCCTGGTGTTGTAACTCCACTTTTTAGACACTTGTTGCTATTTCTCCCAAAATACTGCTTATCTGTCCCGTTTCCTTTATAAAAAAAAAAAACAAAAAAAAAAAACATATTTTTGATCGTAGGCCCCCTTGTGCATCGTTTACTCCAGACATTTTGATAATTCAATCTTGAAACTAGTTTTTTTTTTTTTTTTTTTTTGACCGATTGGCTATAAATGTATTTATTACTGAAGAAAGTGGGAGATTCGTTTTATGAAGCCCTTTAGTAATGAGACACCAAGCAAGACAGTAAGTTCACTCCATCCTTAATGCAGCACAGTGCACAAACGAAATATTTTTTTTTAGGATCCCTGCGGCACAGCAGTGTGTGGCATTCTAAGGAAAACGCAGGAGGCAGAATCAACTTCCTTAAGTAATCCAGGCCAGCTCAGCAGGCGTGCTGCTGGCTCCTCTTGCAACATACAGTCAGCTGCCTCTACACCTGCATTCTAAGCAGAACCCAGGAGGGCTCCTGAATGAAGAAATGGAGCTCAAGCAATTAACCCATATTACTCAACTCCATATTTCCTCTTCCTCCACCTCCCACCCCTTGACCACCACCTCCACAAAAAACCTACCCTCCAGTTTTATTCAACTATACATGAAGATACTATATATCATTCAACAACGTATAAATTCAGCTGAAACACCATAAGTACAATGTGAACTCCTTAAGGGAATATGGTATTGCTCACAAATAGTCATCCAGCCTCCTTGTTTTAACTAGTTCTACAAAATCTTCCCTTAGCTACTTGGTCATCACTCGCACACATCATTGATGGCTTTGTAACTAGAGTTCACCCTGCCATATCATCTGACTGCGTTCTTCCATAGTAGCTTCCTCGTCCATCAAACCAAGATCACTGCTGGCGTGGTAAGTGTTGATTAGCACGTCACCGCAATGCCTGCATTTCATTAAACGACTTTCGCGTCAGGCTCTCCCATTACTCAATAATATTGAATTGAACAAT
Organism: Pleurodeles waltl; assembly: GCF_031143425.1. Taxonomy (NCBI): domain Eukaryota; kingdom Metazoa; phylum Chordata; class Amphibia; order Caudata; family Salamandridae; genus Pleurodeles; species Pleurodeles waltl. The sequence goes on from NC_090436.1 coordinate 255,704,858, forward strand.
ATTGTTCCTACAAACAGGGCTGAGGAGAAATTGCTTTTCCATCTCTTCACTATGGCACCTTTCATGACAAAATCTCCTGCCCCAAGATCTATTTGTTTTTTTAATACTCTGCATACTTTATCATACCTACTGTTGTGTGCTATTTGGGCCTGACTAATTCTCTTCTTGAATTCCTCAGGCAAACATTCAATAATCCTTGACATTACATCTACCTATGATTCTCCTTTTTAGGGGTTATCCTACCCTTCATCAATCCAAAAAGGATATGACTTGTACTTTCAATGTCATGTAAGCCCAAATCATGCATGTTATTTCTTTTTTCCCAATTCCGCGTATTCTTACTGTTTCTATTATGGCTTTTATCATTTGATTAAAGTGCTCTACACATCCATTGCCTTTAGGGTGATAAAACAGTCATTCTGTGTTTAACACAATGCAGAGATGGGTAAACTAGGAAACTTTTTTAGATGCAAATTGGCTTCTGTTACTTCACCAAGGACTTATGCAAACCCTCTGTCTAGAATACTGAGTTCCCTCACTTGATTTATAGCATTGGCGTCTGCCTTACACATTTGTCAGCGTCTGGTCACTTAGTGAATTGCTTTACCATAATAATCAAATATCTCAGTTCCCCTTCTTGATGTGACCTACAACATACGTACCAACACTTTCCTGTGGCATGCTCTGACAATGAATTGGGTGCAGTGGTGGTCTAAAAGTGGTTTGAGATTTGTCCTAAAATAATGCATTCCAAACATTTGCGGATCATCCGTTGCCCATCCACTCTAGGGTACCACTACACATCCTTGATGCTAGACTTAGTTTTGATTATACCCAAATATCCAGAATTTTCCCTCCTACACTCTGGGAGTCCTACATCCATCTCTCATCAACCAGCTGTCCTCCACAGATCCCTCAATCTTTACCTCCCAAAACACATCCAAATTACTTGCCACATCCTTTGTTTATAGCCAGGCACCCTTTACAAAATAAATGACTCTGCAGTACCTTGTCTTTTTCACATCCGTCCTTCCGTCCTACCTCACTTAATACCATTTCTTTCCATTTTTGCACTACCCTGTAGCCAACATTTATCCCACTCAACCTTGGGAGTTCTCCATCAGAGGCAAAGGCGTATGTCTTAAGGAATCTCCGACCTTGTTGCTCACTACCGGAATGTACTGCACTTTTTACGTGTAATCAGGCAGGCTTATAGATATGCAAGCAAAACGGGAGGATGCCCCATACAACCCTTTCATGGTTAGCATTTTAGTTAGAGGTTTATGGTCGCAACACAATAATCCAGGAAAACCCCACACAACTTGACAGAAATGTTTTAGACAACAGTTCTCTTCCTTTATACCACCCAATGCTGTTTTTGTTTTGCACTCTTGGGACTAAGCAAATTTAGAGTCATGCTTCAACTTATGCTATATAGTGTACATTTTGTCAGAAAAGTAATTTACAAATTTCCAATAAAATACTGTACAGGCTTTGTTGTTAGAGGACCCTGATTCATTCAACCAGCTTTTTTTTATCTGATCTCTGCAGAATTGATTTCATGGAAGTATGTGTAGGAAGTTGGCTCTGTATGCACTATTTCAAAGTAAGGAATAGTATGCACAGAGTCCAAGGGTTCCCCTTAGAGGTAAGATAGTGACAAAAAGAGATGATACTAATGCTCTATTTTGTGGTAGTGTGATCGAGCAGTAGGCTTATCAAAGGAGTAGTGTTAAGCATTTGTTGTACATACACAAGCAATAAATGAGAAACACACACTCGGAGACAATTCCAGGCCAATAGGTTTTTGTATAGAAAAATATTTTTTCTTAGTTTATTTTAAGAACCACAGGTTCAAATTTTACATGTAATACTTTAAATGAAAGGTATTGCAGGTAGGTACTTTAGGAACTTTGAATAATCAAAATAGCATACACAGTTTTTAAATAAATCACATGTAGCTATTTCAAAACTAGACAGTGCAATTTTCAACAGTTCCTGGGGGGAGTAAGAGTTAGTTAGTTTTTGCAGGTAAGTAAACCACCTACAGGGTTCAAGTTTGGGTCCAAGGTAGCCCACCGTTGGGGGTTCAGAGCAACCCCAAAGTTACCACACCAGCAGCTCAGGGCCGGTCAGGTGCAGAGGTCAAATTGGTGCCCAAAACGCATAGGCTTCAATAGAGAAGGGGGTGCCCCAGTTCCAGTCTGCCAACAGGTAAGTACCCGCGTCTTCGGAGGGCAGACCAGGGGGGTTTTGTAGGGCCCCGGGGGGGGACACAAGTTAGCACAGAAAGTACATCCTTAGCAGCACAGGGGCGGCCGGGTGCAGTGTGCAAACACGCGTCAGGTTTTCAATAGAAAGCAATGGGAGACCAAGGGATCTCTTCAGCGATGCAGGCAAGGGGGGGGCTTCTCGGGGTAGCCACCACCTGGGCAAGGGAGAGGGCCTCCTGGGGGTCAATCCTGCACTGGAGTTCGGATCCTTCAGGTCCTGGGGGCTGCGGGTGCAGAGTCTTTTCCAGGCGTTGGAATCTGAAGAACAGGCAGTCGCGGTCAGGGGGGAGCCTCAGGATTCCCTCTGCAGGCGTCGCTGTGGGGGCAACTCTGGCTACTCACGGTCTCTCAGTCGCCGGGGAGTCCTCCCTGAAGTGATTGTTCTCCACAAGTCGAGCCGGGGGCGTCGGGTGCAGAGTAGCAAGTCTCACGCTTCCGGCGGGAAACACAAGTTGTTTTAAAGTTGCTCCTTTGTAACAAAGTTGCAGTCTTGGGTGAACAGAGCCGCTGTCCTCGGGAGTTCTTGGTCCTTCTAGAGCAGGGCAGTGCTCTGAGGATTCAGAGGTCGCTGGTCCCTGGGGAAAGCGTCGCTGGAGCAGTGTCTTTAGAAGGGGGGGAGACAGGCCGGTAGAGCTGGGGACAAAGCAGTTGGTGTCTCTGTCTTCTCTGCAGGGGTTTTCAGCTTAGTCCTCTTCTATTTAGGTTGCAGGAATCTGAGTTCCTAGGTTCTGGGGAGCCCCTAAATACAGAATTTAGGGGTGTGTTTAGGTCTGGGAGGGCAGTAGCCAATGGCTACTAGCCCTGAGGGTGGCTACACCCTCTTGGTGCCTGCTCCCAAGGGGAGGGGGTCACATTCCTATCCCTATTGGGGGAATCCTCCATCTGCAAGATGGAGGATTTCTAAAAGTCAGAGTCGCCTCAGCTCAGGTTGCCTTGGGGGCTGTCCTGACTGGCCAGTGACTCCTCCTTGTTTTTCTCATTATCTCTCCTGGGCTTGCCGCCAAAAGTGGGTCCGTGGCCGGAGGGGGCGGGCAACTCCACTAGCTGGAATGCCCTGGGGTGCTGTAACAAAGGGGGTGAGCCTTTGAGGCTCACCGCCAGGTGTTACAGTTCCTGCAAGGGGGAGGTGATGAGCATCTCCACCCAGTACAGGCTTTGTTACTAGCCACAGAGTGACAAAGGCACTCTCCCCACACGGGTAGTTGGTTAAGGTTTCAGGGGGCACCTCTAAGGTGCCCTCTGGGGTGTATGTTACAATAAAACGTAAACTGGCATCAGTGTGCGTTTATTGTGCTGAGAAGTTTGATACCAAACGTCCCAGTTTTCAGTGTAGCCATTATGGTGCTGTGGAGTTCGTGCATGACAGACTCCCAGACCATATACTCTTATGGCTACCCTGCACTTACAATGTCTAAGGTTTTGCTTAGACACTGTAGGGGCACAGTGCTCATGCACTTGTGCCCTCACCTATGGTATAGTGCACCCTGCCTTAGGGCTGTAAGGCCTGCTAGAGGGGTGACTTATCTATACTGCATAGGCAATGTGAGGTTGGCATGGTACCCTGAGGGGAGTGCCATGTCGAATTACTTGTGTTGTCCTCACTAGCACACACAAGCTGGCAAGCAGTGTGTCTGTGCTGAGTGAGGGGTCCCCAGGGTGGCATAAGACATGCTGCATCCCTTAGAGACCTTCCCTGGCATCAGGGCCCTTGGTACCAGGGGTACCAGTTACAAGGCACTTACCTGGATGCCAGGGTGTGTCAATTGTGGAAACAAAAGTACAGGTTAGGGAAAGAGCACTGGTGCTGGGGCCTGGTTAGCAGGCCTCAGCACACTTTCAAATCAAAACTTAGCATCAGCAAAGGCAAAAAGTCAGCAGGTAACCATGCCAAGGAGGCATTTCCTTACAGTATGTGAATCTGTCCCTTGAATCATGTTGTCCCAATTACCAGAATGTCAGATTGGACAAATGTAACATTGCCCATTCCTCTAAATATATTGTACATAAGCCTCTGGAACATTGTTGATGCTTACTCAAAAAGGACCCTGTAAAATACAGACTCACCCGATGGGTCTGAAAAACGTGGTTTAGCTCTCACTGTTCAGATGCAGAGGTATCTAATTGTAAGCAGCAGTTAAATCAGTAATAGAAACCCAACACATACCTTTTGGTTATTTGTAAAAGTTCATTAATCCTTGGCAGAGAAAACTTAACAATTAGAATGTACTCATTGAGATCTCTCGGTTCAGCACACTATCCTATCCGGCTGTTGGCCATGGGTTACCATCAAAGAGGTCATCCAGTCAGAAGATGCTATTTGCTCTATTACTTCACCATCCTCCAATTTCCTTAGCTACAGTATGAGTTTCCCCCCTTATGCCCATGGGAATACACTTTACTTAATAACACAGGGCTCGATATCCTCCTTCACTATAATCCTAAACTTAAACCGATCAAGTTACCCAATTAGTCCAGAAAACAAATAAAGGGAATTATCCTAACCTATCCCTTCCAGTTTGGTCCCACTCACCCAGCACTAATACTGGCTCAGAACTGTTGGGCTTAGCTATAATTCCCATGTCACTATGATCCTAACAGTGGAACAGAAGTGGGCCTTTTACCACAATCTCTGTTTGTTAAAAAATGAGTTGCTGAAATCCTAGTATCTCTGTGTACTCACCTGTAAAACTGTGGCTTAATATCAGCAGTTTCTGTCTCCTCCCACAGTTTGTCAGCCAAAAGCTTTTTCCACTCATCCGTGTTTATTGTGTAAGGAGAGCTGTAGTCTACTAAGATGTGCACCTTAACTCCTCCTGATACTTCACAAACCTAATTTTCCTAATGGTGGGAGGGGTGGGGGGGGGCTGCATTAAAAGGTTTGGAGACCACTGCTTTATTGTGAGGTTTTTACAACACAGATGCAACAACATTGCATATTAGCAATCTAATGTAAGCAATATAACACTACTTCAGATCTGATACAATCACAGGGCATTCTCTAGACTGACCAACTTCCCTCCTGAAAGGATGATGCATACTCTGCTGATGGTGGGCTGACTGGCTTGTGCATGCTACAAGCCATTTAATGAACCCTCATCAGAGTTCCCCTCTGTGATTGAAGCCATAAATTCTTGAAGCAAACCTGCCCACTCAAAGCACGCAACCTACGCTTTTCAGCCAGGACCCACTATCCCATATCCCTACACCATCGCTTATATGTAGGTGCTCTCGCTGATATCACTTTAATAGCTATTCTGCGATTTGCTAACACAAGGCCTAGTAAGGCAAATTTATGATATACTTAGCTCCTGCTTGGGCTTAGTATAAGATACAGCAGGCAATGGCGAATGGATTACAATATGTTTACGTTGGTGATGTCCCAGAGGCTGCATGTGATTTTGTGCCAGTATTCACTTCGTTCTGGGCACCCCCAAGCCATACGTAGGAAGTCTGCCTCATCTTCTGCATACCTGCGGCAGGTACCTGACTGATTCCTGTAGATGGTGCACAATTGCTTCTTCGAGAGATGAGTGTGATGCAGGACATAGAAGTGTGCAAGCTTTAATGTGGCATTGCTGGAGGCTCCCACAACTATGGTGCAAGCTTTCACCCATTCTTGGTCTGTCAATGGCTCCTCCAAGTCCCTTTCCCAGCCCTGTCAAGCAACCATCAAGGTGGCCGCTCTATCCTGTTTCAGCACTTCATAAAATCTCAACAGGTCTAAACAGCCCTCCCCCTCCTCCCCAACTACACCTCCAGTGTTTGCAGCACCTAGGGTCTGTCGAAAACATGTCCAGATGTCCCCAGCCATCCTAGTAATTTTGGCAAATTGCAAGAATTGGCAAGGGCCCACTCTTAATACCTCCATAGCCTTTTCAAATGTTACACACCTCATCCTGGGATACAGATCTCCCAATGTTTCGCAACCTCCTGCGATCTGTCTCCTTGGACATAATCTGTTTAATCTGCATAAAGGGCTTCAACCACCACAAGGGCAGCTTCACAGAATATTTAAGTCTGTGCAGCACTTTTCTTATGGCCATCTCACAGGTCCGCGCTGTCTGCCACACAACATATGGGTAGTCTTGGTGCAATCCGCCCCACTTTCACTAGGCATATGGGCAGTTGATCCCCCCCACCCTTATGTACCTACCAACAACAGTTTCTCACCATTCAAGCCTTCTGAGCACCACTGAAGGGCATGCTGTAATAGTGCTGCATTGTAGTATAATTCTATATCTGGGAGGCCTAGTCCCTCTTCCTCCATTCCAGCTTTAAGACCCAAAGTCCCACCCGACTGTGCCTGCCCTCCCAGACCAGTGTAATCAGAAGGCTATAGCCCCCAGTTTCAATTTAATTTCATGCACATAGCCTTTCAATTCACCCATTTCCTCCCTAAACATATCCTTAGCTCCACCCAAAATATCCGCTAACGAAACTTCATCAATAACTGTGACCTGACTGGGGGCACACAGATTGATTGACAATACGAAGATCGTATTGATGTTGCCAACCCAAAATAGGGGGACCAAATTCTGCCACATAAACTTTGCCTAAAACCTTCCTTCCTTTGAAAATTATGTCAGTGAACATGTAACCAACGATGTCAATTTGTTCACCCTGATAACCCCCAGGATTGATGTCCTTGGGCAATAATCTGGTTGAAGGCCACTTCCGAAGGAACAGATCTTTAGGAATGATGGTGTATAAGGAGCAAGAATCTACCATTAACTCCACTGGCATATTCTTTATAATAAACTCTGCCCTAGGCCTTTGCATCCTTCTCACTTGCACCACTGCATTATCAGCCTCAGACACACATAAAACTCTCTCAATTATGTCACCCTTGAATGGGTCACCTACTGCAACTACTACCTTGGCCACTTTCCCTTTAATATGTTCCTTCTCTTTACAAACCCTTGCAAAATGTCCTTTGCGCCATCATCTCAGACACTATTTTCCCCAGTGCAAAACAGTTCTTAGATTAGTAAGTGTAATACTTACTACCACACTTGGTACACATCCTACCGTTAACCCTACTATTGCTGGGAGAGGTATTGTGTCTTCCCCATGACGATTTATTAGTGACCGCTACGTCACCCTCAATCGATGATAATTCCTCAGAACACTTAGCCTCTCTCCTCCCATTTGTTTCATACAAAATTCAGACTCCTCAACAAACTTTGCAATCTCTATACCATCCTTCAACTTAGGGTCCTTTGCTGCCCACAACCTTTTCTGCATTTTCTTACTCCTACACCGTACAATAAGTTGTACTATGATTAAATCCTTGGTAATCGCTCCAAATCTGCATTTAACGGAAAGCTCTCTTAAACGAGCAACAAATTTATCTACAGATTCACCCCCTCTCTGGGGTTGTGTGTAAAACTTAAACCTTTGCATGACCACATTTTCAGTTTTAGCAAATCTCAATTCCAATCTCCGCCTAGTCTCTAAAAATGCATCATCTATAGGCTGTCCAGCTTGATCAACAACCTTTGGCAAATATTTGAACACATGCTGTCCTTTGCCTAAAGAACTAATTAAAATGGCTTTTTTTTTTTATTGGAGGAGAATCCTAGACCATTTAGAGCTTCAAGATAATTATCAAACATATCTATCCACTCCTCCCATTATATTGGTGGACTCCCAGGTTGCATCAAAAACAGAGGTGGAGAATATACTGCAGTGGTCTCAATATCCATGTTTTACTATAATACGATTAAAAAATAAACTTGTTTTAATCAACTTTTTTAAGGTGTGCCTATCACCGCAGAAGGCACGATAATTAGTATACACAGTCCATCGCATAAGCAAATGATAGACGTACTAGTTCATCAATTTGACTCGTTAGGTTTCCATGCAAATGCCGTGTTGTCAAATGAGTTTTCCCAACTCTCAAAAATGGCCGCTGATCACGTCATTGAACGTGCGCCTGACTTAGTTTTCTTATCTTTCCAAGATGGCCGCCGACATCCTTTTAGTGTGTGCCTGATGTCAGCACGCCAAGCGTAAGAGATCAGGCTTGAAAGGAAGCAGCGTTACAGCAGCGCGCTCCCAGGAAACCGCTAGCTACGAAGTTCGCGCGCGTACCAACCCAACCCAAGACCAGACAAAGTCCAAACAACCGTACGAGGTAAGCACAAATCCTTTAGTCAAACATTACTCAAGGTGCCGATCATGAAAAAGCAATTTGCATATTACACTGAATCTAGAAACCGTGGGTCCGAAGCATCCACATTGAGATTCGATCGCATTTCCAACTGCGAGGAGAGAGAGAGAGAACACTGGTTACACCGTTTTAGCACGTTCGCCTCGAGGCTAACAATACAGAGCAGCCTCGAGCCACATTACAACACGGTACCACTCTGGTTCTTCACAGTAAAGAAAGCAATCAAAGTAAGAATAAGTTCCAGCTAGTGTTTTATCCATAGCAGCGGCTGCTTGTGGGAGGGTAAAAAGGGTGGTGCAGTGCGTTGCAGGTGGAGGGGGGAGAATTAGAACAAAAAATTAAAAAAAACTGACCTTTAATTCTGCGCCTCTCTGCTTCACTCCTCCAACCTAGAGCTGATTGAAGGCACAGGCTCCCAGCCTGCCCCGCAGCCAATCCGGACGCTCCTCAGAGGAGCGTCGCGATTGGCTTGGACTGCCCAGCCAGGGTGCTCCCAGGAAGACTGGGAGCCTGTGCTTGTTCTCTCTAGCCCTGCAACACAGTGCCTACTGCACATGTGTTTGGCCGGCCTGAGACAACTGGCCAAACATACATGGGCATTGAGGAGAGTGCACATTGCACTGCCCTCTGTGCTCGTCACAGCCTGTGGCCCGCCCCTTTTTTTAATACAAAACGATAATAAACAGTTTATTATCGTTTTGTGTTCAAAGGTGTTCAGCTGCTGCCAGGGGGGAGGAGCCGCACCTAGTCAGTAGGCACTCATTCCCTGAGTATTCCTTTCCCAATAAACAGCAGGAGGCTATGTCGGTGGGGTGACCACCTGTGACTGGGCACCCTCCACATCACTGGCCAGTGCGTCCTCCAGTGGAGCTTCTGCCACCACTGCCAGTGTGCTCTCCCGCTACACCTCCGCTGGGATCTGTCCGCAGCATTCCCCCAGGAAACCATCCTCTGCGTTCAGTCGATCCACTAGGTCTAACACTCCTATTTTTTTTGTTTGTGAGCTCCGAGCCCTCTTCTGCATCTCGCAGATGTATCTGTCCAACCAGTTACACACCTCCCCGGGAATATTGAAGAATTGGGTCTGGCCGCCATGCACCGCCCGTAGTTTGACAGGGAACAAACAGTAAAATGTATCTGTAGCCCAGGGGCCGGAAACTGCTGGCAGCCAGGTTCGTGCCTGAACCCTGTGATCTAATTCGGGAACATCCGGATCTGTATTCCCCGCGTAGGGAGTTTTTCCAGGCGTTTGGGCCCATTGTAGGGTGGTGCCTCGGTCCGTGTGGTTGAGCACCTGTGCGCTCACTGTGTGGCGGGGTCATTGCGCGGTGCTCTGGTTCCTTCACGAACACGGGCGACAAGCTTGAGCCTAGAATACGCCGGAGCCAAGGAATACGTCCGAGAAAGGCCTCTGGGTGGTCCCCCCCTGACCCGCTCGAAACCCAAGAAATGCTGGTTGCACCTTCGAGCACCCCCACGGACTCCAGCCCAGCACAAGCGCTGCTGCTCCTGCTGCACCATGGAGTCAGCTGCTTCTAAACGTGTAATCTAAAGACCACCCTGGAGTGCTCTAGAACGCAGGAGTGGTGATCAAGCAAAGGAACGCGCATCACACAGCTGTACATAAGGAAAGACGAGAATAGGTGAAGAATCTTTAAATAGGAACAATGTGCCGTTAAAGTGACTTTGCAGGCTTTCGCCTGACTGAATAATGGTGTACTACTGCCATCATGTGGCGAAAAAGTTTTGAGTAAATAAAGCACTTTAAATGATTCTAAGCAATACGTTTTTATTGTTTCCTGTAGAGATAATACGTTTACCTTTGTTTGGTACGTTTGTCCACATTCGCCTATTACTTAACATGCTATGCTGCCTTTTATACTTCCCCGCCTTATTAATTATCTGAAGTTCTTCTGCCATTTGCACAATGTAGAGGCTTTAAAAGACTGGATAGTTTGCCAACTTGCAATTAAACTTTGCCGAGAATGTCTTTAAATAGTGTATGTTTTTCTGTGTTTATGTGCGGGTAGACTTTTCATTGTTAGGTTCAGATTTTTTTTTGGGGAGTTAGCATGAAGTGAATGAGTTTGTTGTAGGAATATGTTAATTATTTGTGTGTGTATGGATTGGGAGTGACGAGGGGCTTTTACTTTTTCTATAAAAAAAAAAAAACTATCACTTTTTATCAGTTGCACATTGCCTGGTTAGAGTAGATTCAGGGCGATTGATATTGTGCTGTGGGAGAAAGCCCAATAATTGATTAAATTACGCAGCTTCTGACAGTTCTTCTTACCATAAGGAGATCAGAAGTAAGGCCAGGACTGAACTTGTACCGTTTTACTCTTCGACCGCTGTTTGCTGCGTGGATGGTGTCTGCTGACACCTATGTTACCTATCATAAATGAGTGTCGTGTTCCTCTCGTAGTGTTAAGTGGCCTGTCGCCCTAGATATCACATGCTGGCGCTGAGCACTATTCTGGAATACTGCTAGCAAAAGCAGTAGGACCATTGCCAATGATGTCATGTCTAAAGAAACCTACTGGGGTATTAAATGAAAAAGCCCCACCCATTTCGTATCTAACATGTACAAGCACCCGGGGATGAAATGTTTTAGGAGCCAATGAAGTAACCCATATCTTCAGAAAACCTATCAATATCTCTTCTCTTATTGCATCATTATCCCTTGTTAAATGCCATGGTTTAAAGAGAAAATTTACAAATTATGTTTTGGGTCTGGCCAGGTTAGGTAAGAACTTATGATTTTGCTAAAAATGTATGTACAACATACATAAGTGGCATGAGCCAACCCTCTTCTCTCTCTTTTTCTCTCTCTCACGCACTCTCTATCTCTCTCTTAATGCAGTATCATGAATTACATTGTGTCTTCACTTAGGTTTGCGACCAGTCCCTGTTTCATACATAGTTTACATGACTTAAGTCTTTGTCTTCTGTATCCAATTTACCTGTCAAGTGGTACGCACTTGACCTTAGGCTCATCAGTGGTAATGTAGGACAAGCCCTTTGCCAGTGCTCAAATCCCTACAGGTTCTCAGATTGCTTCGCAAGGCTGCTTTACGGGGGAAGCAGCCGTATGATACAAGTCCGGATTGATTGAGGATTTGTTTTTTTTTTTCTGCAGTGATCTGCTGTACTGTTATGGGACGACAAGTAACTCTTATGTGATCTTGTATTTGCCTTTTTTGTCTAAGAGGGATTTCAGTGCTTTGTTTTCTTTCTGGAGAGTTTACACAAAAGGCTTTCCTTTCTTTTGCAGGTGTTCCATATAAACAGTTGACAGTTGGTGTTCCTAAAGAAATTTTCCAGAATGAGAAGAGAGTGGCCTTGTCACCAGCTGGAGTCCAGGCACTGATTAAACAAGGCTTTAATGTTGTGGTTGAAAGTGGAGCAGGCGAAAACTCAAGATTTTCTGATGACCACTACAAGGAGGCCGGTGCAAAGATCCTAGGGACCAAAGAAGTACTAGCATCAGACCTCGTTCTCAAAGTATGTTACTGCCCATGTACATTTCTGTTGCTGTAAAAGCTTAATGAGGTTGAGCATTTTTTTTTCTCTAGCTAGACTGTTGCCACTGCTAGCCATTTCCATAATGACCCTCTGGCCTGACATTGCCATGGTTAATCACTTTAGCTTCTTCTAGAGCTCTGCAGTTTCCATGCACCTTCATCTGGTCTATAGGAGTTGTTAACATGCCCCTTTGATCCACAGAGCATAGGTCCAGCAAAGACATTTAGGAGAAAATCGGCCATGTAAGTGTTACCCCCGCACTTGTGGGTGCCAGAAAAGCAAGTTTAGAAAGCGTGGATGGTGCTCTGCACGCTATCTATAGTTATTGTCATAGGATTCCTTAAGCCCTGTGCTTTAGTGCCGCTAAGTGGAATCTGTCCATCTTTCACGAAGAATCTGATTGAAAGTAGATCGATCTTTTACTTAGCCCTACATTTCTAAAAGTATGCTTTCATAGTAAGGCAGCAATGTTGAAAGTCTGTTTAATGCACTTTTAAGAGTGACTATAAAGAGTGAGATTCATGCAGTGGTTTCTGCTGCACGACGAGCGGCCAACATATTTATCCTAAGGGATTCTAGCGTATTCTCCAAATATTGGTGTTTTGAGTCTTGAACCGATCTTGTTCTGCAGATTGGGTTGTAAGCTGAAGTTTTAGAATTTGAGAAATACATGTTTTAAACTGAACTAACATCTGTAAAAAACGTACAAATTGTTATGTTAAGGATTATGAAGATCCCCTCTTAAGTTCTTGTGAAAATGCAGCCCTTGCAAGACTGTGCAATGCTGCAAAATATTATAGTTTCAGTAGACTAATGATAATATTCATCAATTTCTATATAGGGATTACTTTTATGTAGTTAAGTTATTTTTGTCTTATTTAGCCATTCTGGAAAAATCTAACTGCATTTTCAGTGTTTGCAAATGACGCAGATATTTTTAACCAACCCCAACATGCTATAAACAGTTTAAAATAAGAACATCATTAATTGTAAATATTGCGAATAGTTACTGGAATGTGGGCGCATGATTTGCCTTACCTTATCCATGTCCTTTGTCTCTGTTGCACAGGTGAGGGCGCCCATGTTAAACCCGGCCCTAGGTGCCCATGAGGCAGACTTTTTGAAACCTGCAGCTACAATTATCAGTTTCATCTATCCAGCTCAGAACCCAGAGCTGCTGAATAAACTGGCTGAAAATCGAAGCACTGTCTTAGCCATGGACCAGGTACCCCGCGTCACCATCGCTCAGGGTTACGATGCTCTCAGCTCCATGGCCAATATTGCAGGGTATGATTTGGCATTCTTGTATGTTACAGTCACTGTTTTGAGTCCTTGGCTCTCAGAAAATATATACTTTGTATAAATGAGCATAGATAAGTAAAAGTTACCTTAAAAGTTAAACAAAGGACCAGGACTCTAATTTACTTGGACACACATACTGTATGAAAATGCCAGAATTCTATGCAAATATACAACTTCTTTTCAAAAGTAGTTAACTTGAAGAATAAATTTGTTAAAGCAGAGTCGGCATGTCGTAAAGCGTTTAGGGCCTGACTGGGAGTGTGGTGGTTCTCAGACCACCACTCTCGGGGTGGCTGTTGGACCGCCACATTATGAGGTTGGCGGTACCTACCGCAGGCATCTTCGATCCTGACGGGGCTGATGGTGGCGGTGGTCGGAATCAGCCAGGGCAGTGCTGACCTGGTTCTAAGCCAGCCATGAACAGGCTTGTGGAGAACAGGTGCAGAGGGCCACGGGGGGGGGGCAGACAGTGAGCATTGCGAGGGTGCTGACGCACCCTGCGGGTTGCAGTATTACTGCCGGCTTGATTATGAGCTGGCGACCATGCTGTCACCACTTTCCCATTGGTCTGACAGGCAAAAGCCAAGGTTTCTGCCCGTCTGCTCAGCAGGAAAGTCTTATTGGGCCCGGTGGGGAGGTAGCCAGTATGGCATCAGCCTCCCCGTCGGAAGTTCAACGGACGGGTCATCCCATCTGCCGAACTCGTGATGAGGCCCTTAGTTTTGAATGCTGTGCATTGTGTTGGTCGTGGTATATTGCTTTATGAATTTATTGTCTTTTGTTAGGATTCAAGTAATTATATTTTTAACTGGTGTACAGACAATGGACAACTCTCATTCAAAAATAAAGGAAGCTGTTGTATTTGACCTTTTTTTTTTTTAGCATTATTACGTGTACTTTCAGACAAGGCACTTTAAAGTGCAAAAAAGAGAGCCACAGGTGTTTGCTGAAGTTGTTGGCCTTAGTTTTAAACACAGGAATACCTGGGTTTTCTGCAGCGATGCCTTTGTTACAGTAATTATCTTCTAAATCACCATGTACCCTGGGAATGTCCAATTCCCTTGGGTTGAACTATCTCTGCAGCTCTGTGGCTCCCACAGACCTTTGCATGTGTAGTGTCTGATCATTCCTTAGATCATTCTGGTTTCCTTATCTTGCTCCAGGACTGCTCCTCTGTTCGCTTGAGAGACCCATGTATCTGGGATGTCTGCTCATTTGTTGGCTTGCTCCTCTGCTATTCTGAGGTGTGCTGTTTAAAGAAAATTGTGTTTTTAGTTGTATAATGCCTTTTCCCATGGGTCTGTCCACTACTACCCCTGTTTGGACTCCTCAAAGCATATACTGTTTCTGGTAGCATTATGTCCTGCACCTGGAGAGACTCCATAGAGCATACTATGACAGGTAGTATTTTGTCCATTACTGATATTAATATAGATTTTTAGGGAAGCAATGTTATTTACAATATTTGTGATCTTAATATCGTTTTCACTAAAATAGTTGCAAAAAATATAATTTTTAAATTCTTTGTGTTTTAGTTATATTTTATTTGTATGTGTTGTATATTGTTTGTATAATTGTTGTTAATATTTTTAAATATATATTGAAATTAAGTTATTTTTTTTAATTTCATTATTTACATATTCATTTTTAATAGAATTTTTAATTAAATTAGAATTATGAAAATTGTTTAGTAATTCTTCAGGGACATATAGCAGTTGCAGGTTTGGTTTTTAGGGTATGGGATGGGAAATTAATTGTTAATTAAGTGTTAATTAATTAATTGTTTTTTATTAAAATATGTAACTGACTTATTGCATTTACATATTTGTATTTTTCTTGTTCTATATTTGTGGGTTGTTGGGTTTGTAGGGGAATAGGGTGGGAGTTTAATAATTGAATCTTAATTGTTAATTTCACCTTAATTATTTAATTGATTAATATGTCAACATTATATTTAAATTATTTTTGTATATTAGATGTGGGTTTGGTTTGTAGGTGTATAGGGTGGAAAGTTAACTAAGTAATAATTACTGGTTATTAATTTGTAACAATATTTAATTGAGTTACAATTATGTACATTTTTTTTTATATTTGTTTAATGTTATACATTAGTTATAGGTTGTGTTTGTAGGATGATAGGAAGTTATTTATGTAATAACGTTTTTAATTATATTTTATTTGGGTTGGTAGGTTTGTGGGGAATATGGTGTGGGAATTCAATTAAATCAATTAACATTTGTTTAGTTGATATTTTAAAACATGTAATTATATAAAATGTGTAAATCATGTTTAAAAAAACAAAAAAAATATATACACATACAATTTCTATAATTTTTGGTGAATTTAATAGTTATGAAATTATGTAGTGTTTTAAGTGAACGACATTCTTCTTTCCAACACTTTCCCTGCTGTTGCACAGACTGGAGTGGGAAATATACATTTTACATCTTTGAAGTATAATGCTATCATTTGCAGAGTTCAATATATTGAATTTCTGTAATATTGTTTAGTTTTTAAATTTTTTATATATATATATATTTAAAATTTATTTTGTTAAATTAATGTTTTTTTATATATTTATATAAATACATGTTTTTATATTAATACATTGAAAAAAAAGTAAAAAATGTATGTTTTTTTTAATAGTATATTATGTGTGGATATATAAACACATATTGATGTGTGTTTATAGAAGTAAATATTTTTAATGTTACCATGTTTATTGAAGTAAATATTTATTTTAATGAATAAATGTTACTTATTCATTGAATATACTTCGTTATGTATTAAAATATTTAGCATTTACTATTTTATACTGTCTAATGAAAATTGATATTTTGACCTGTTTTTTACAGTATTAGTGTGAATCGATATTGTTCAATAATTTTGTATTTTCCATTATATGTATAGGGAAACCGTATTTGTGTCAACGATATTTTTGGCACAATCTTGGTGTATCCCAATATTTGTGATCTTGATTTTATGTAACTACTCTAAAAAGAGGTATGCCCAGGTATTCCCTTAGAAGTGGACCAGGCTTTCTCTAAAAATCCCAAGTGCTCCATATGTGATAGTGTGGTCGAGCAGGTTAGGCTAATCAAGGGGAAGTGTTAGATAATTTTTGCATACACAGTCAATAAATGATGCACACTCAATGAGGAGATCCCCACCAATTTAGAAAAATAACATGTATTTGTATATATTTTTAACACCAATAATTTTTTTTTGGGGTAAGTCTTTTAAGTTAGCAATTTTTAAGTATATAGAAATTACACTTGCGTTGACTTTAACGCGGTAATGTTATCCTATAGGGAAATAAACATATATATTCCATTTGGGCACCTAGCAATGTCTGCAGGACCAGCCTTCAGGGGTTAAGGTGCGCATGGGGCAAGGTCCAAGATATTACCAAGTGTTCACTTCGAGAGTATTGGAAGCTGGCTCTCTATGGTGCATTAAAAAGAAGTACACCATCCAGATAGTCCAGTGGATCACCAGTTGGTTTGCAGAGGCAAAGGTAGATAGGAGTAATGCTCTATTTTGTGGTAGTGTGGGCGTGCAGTTAGGCTTATCAGGCGGTAGTGCTAAACTGTTGTACTCGCTGAGGCAATAAATGAGACATGCACTCAAAGAATAAATCCCAGACCAATTAAAAATAATACTACTTTTGTGTGTGTGTGTGTGTGTGTGTGTGTATGTATGTGTATATATATATATATATATATTGTGTATGTATGTATGTGTATATATATATACATATATATACACACCCTGCATTAGTCCACCAAACTAGTGGTTGCAGGGGATATGAATTGCACTTTTGAACCCTCTTGTTTAAGCAGTGACCTAACGGTCGAAGAAGATGAACTTTGGGGTATTCCACAATTGATTAACCGGCAATTATGTACTTGCTCCTGTGTTGCTTTACAGCTGACATCCTTGTGTCTCAAATATGGACTTAGGGGCTGCAATGGCCATACCCGCTCTGACTTGATTACTGCATTTACCTTTAAGCAAGGTCAGTCCTTAAGTGTTATTGATTACTTTCTAGTGGATGTCAGGTTATGGCCATCTTTAAAAGACATGAAGGTGGACTCTCATTACGAGAGCGATCATAATTCCCTGCTCCTCACTTTATACAGTGGTGCATTTAGGAGATCGCAGAACATTCATCTTACTGAGGTCCTGGAGCCTCTTTTGGATAATAGCCCTATTCATGTCAGCTGGCCTTAAGTAATGTCCAGTCCTTACTTGATCAAGGGTAGGGGTACTGTTTGATGCTGTGGCTGATTACGAGGAGCTCGAAATCAGCAACATTCCAATTCTCAGCATCCACGAAGAAATGATGAGGGAATTGCAAAATATTTTCTATAGGAAGACTACCACTAAGCGCCTTGATGATAACCATAAAACTAGCGAGTGGTTTAATAAGGACTGTTCCAAGGCCAAATTAGCATTAAAATCAGCCATTATGTCCCGTTCACAGGAGGTGATAAAATCAGCCAGATTTACCTACAATAAGACCATAACACAGGCCAAAAAAAGCTGGGAAGATAAAACCTGGCAGAACCTGCTTGATGCAATTAAGCATAATAATAATGCGCCATTTTGGAAGTTACTGTACTATAGACACAGAGGGGGCAAGAGTACAAACCGCACTCATATTCAACCTGAGAGCTGGGTGGATAACTGTAGTGCTTTCCTCTTATCTAGTTTCTAAGCACTAACATAACACACCAGAAATGCACTTCTGAGTTCAAAGGAGACTTTTATTGTTGTTCATTCTTCCCCAACCACACTTTTTATGTTGACGAGTTAGTAGCTTTCACGCCCGCGTTAATCAAACAAAATATATCAGTTTGCAATATACACAGCAGGTTATATTTATAAGATATTGAATGCAAAGCAAAACAAATACTTCACCGTGTGGGAAACTATTTACAGCTTCATCTTTCTAAGGTCTGCAAGCTGATGACCCCCCGTCAGCCGCGAGAAAGAGATTCATCTACCCACACGGGATTGCTGGCAGCTGGCGCCAAGCTCCAGCACGAGGTCCGGCAGATTCGAATCTGACTCTCTGCAGCCTGTTACATTTGTTACAACGGTGTGCCCCCTCCTCTCAGACCTGGGAAACTGAGCAAGCCTTTTGGAGACTGGCCAGGTCTCCAAGACTACTCCTGTTCCCAAGCTCAAGCGAAGAAAAACAACACCCATGTACCCTCTCTTATCAGGTCTAGTCTACTGTGAGAAAAACATCTTGGTTCTCTTGTGCAAAAACACAGCTTGGAAAAATACAGCTTGGATTCTCAACTGCAATGTCTAACTCCACGTTAAAGGCAATAGGCAGCTAACCTAAATATCAAATGCAATGTCATGTTAAAGGCAATAGGCAGCTAACCTAAATATCAAATGCAATGGCTAGTGTCATGTCAAAGCCAATAGGCAGCTGAGCTGAATACAAAATGCAATGTATAATATCATGTCAAAGCCCATAGGCAGCTGAGCTGAATATAAAATGCAATGTATAATATCATGTCAAAGCCAATAGGCAGCTGAGCTGAATATAAAATGTAATATATGATATCATGTCAAAGCCAATAGGCAACGGAGCTGAATACAAAATGTAATATATGATATCATGTCAAAGCCAATAGGCAGCGGAGCTGAATACAAAATGTAATATATGATATCATGTCAAAGCCAATAGGCAGCGGAGCTGAATACAAAATGTAATATATGATATCATGTCAAAGCCAATAGGCAGAATATCTAATAGCATGTCAAAGTCATTAGGCAGCTAAACTGAATACATCATATCAAAGTCAATAGGCATGCAATGTCAAAGCCAATAGGCGGCTAGACTGGAGACAGCATGTCAAAGCCAATAGGCAGAATACAGAATGTAATGACTAATGCAATGTCAAAGCCCATAGGCGGCTAAACTGAATACAGAAAGTAATGGCTAATGCAATGTCAAAGCCCATAGGCGGCTAAACTGAACAAAACATACAATGTGAACATTGAGCAACTAATATGCGCAGTGGTGAAACACAAAGTCATTGGTCAAAACAAAACTTATCAAATGGCAGTACAATCACTTTACCAAACTTTATGCTCCACCTAGCAATCTCTTAATTTATGACTTTTGGATAAGCTATTGGATTGGGCTCAAGATAATCAGGTGTTATCTCCACTCCTGGCGGGCTTCCTCCCAAAAATTAGTACAGTGGACCAGGTTTTCAGGCTGATGCTTTTATACTGGAAATGTGTAGTCCTTGCTAAGCAAAATCTATATGTTGTCTTTGTGGACCTTCGGTCTGCTTTTGATATGGTCCCCAGAGAAAAGTTATGGGATGTCCTGCATAGAATGGGCACTCCTGCCAATATAATTCACTTACTACAATGGCTACATGAGGACACATATGCCCAGGTGAGATGGGGTAACCAGGGAGAATTAACAGATCATATTCCCATTTTGCTGGGGGTTCGCCAAGGATGTGTCTTGGCACCTACTCTATTCATAAATGAGATGGTACAAGCTGTGTCTCTGTCAAAACGATGCCCTGTCCCTGAATGCACAAAAAAATCCTATTCTACTTTTTGCAGATGACTCCTTCCTCATCTCTAAGACCCCAGTGGGTCTTCAGATTCTTATTGACCGGTTTAAAACATTCTGTGCAGATTATGGATTGGAACTAAATGCTAGCAAAACAAAACTAATGGTGTTTAGTTCTGGACCAGCAAGGAGATGTACCAACATTTTTGATGGGGGGCCCCCTTGAGCAAGGTCAGTTCAATAGACTATTTGGGAGTGAGGATCTCGACCAACTTACATTGGGAGGATCAGATTAGCAAAAGTGTGTCACTTCTTCAACATAGGTCAGGCACTATCTTGCGCTTTTATCAAAATACTGCCACGAAAGCGGTCTCCCCGGCTAGTCAGATCTATTTGGCAAAAGCGCAGGTGCTGTTGCCTATGGTGCTGAGGTGCGGGGATTTTGTAATACTAATAAATTGTCTGTGGGCGAAAATTGCTTTGCTAGAGCAATACTTGCGTGCCCACATAGTACACCCTTGATAGCGGTTTTCTTGGACCTTGGGTTTAACCCCATTTCTGATCTGATAGCTCTGATATCCCTACTCTTCTGGGTAAGGATCTGGACTACTCCAGAGCTTGCCATCTACAGGGACTCCCTTCTTGACATCCTAAAAAGACCTAATGCAATCTCTATCCCATGGCTTAGGCATGTGTCAAAATGGTTTTGCATTCTGGGACTTGAGTTATTGGAACAACCCACAGAATTTAGGAAAGGCCTAGAAACAATTTCTGAAATCTGTCTACTGGTCCTGTCTAAGAAATAATTACTTCTTTGTATATCACATAGTCAATTGACTAATCAATTTCTTAATTTTAAGTGGTATCCTCAGTTTGAATCTTATTTAGATCTTATTCCTGATTCATTGGGCAAGAGGCTCTATGCCTGTTTTCGTTTCGGATGCATACCGTTATTGTATTTAACCGGCAGCTGGAGATCATCATCAACATCCGATTTATGTCCTGGCTGTAATGACGCTCTCAAATCTGTTAAAATGTTATGTTTTTTTGCCCAGTGTATGCCCTTCCCTGGCATAAGTGGATTTGTTCAGTTTGCCAGAAATTGGGCTTAAGACATTGTGGTATTGCTTTAAGGACCTTGAAGAGTGACACTTCGACTCCTATAATCTATGCAGTTAGAAAGTTCCTTGTGGCTGTATGGCACATACGCACCCGTCTTTTAAATATTTAGAAATCTGTAAATATGTATATTATAGGATAAGAAATAAAAGGTTTTATCTTACTGTAAATGTTCACCCATGATTTTATTTCCTTCTTAATATTTTAAACTCTTGGATTAATGTGCTTTTCTTTATTGCTTTGATGGTTATTTATGACTGAATAAAGCATGTGTGATGAGATATATATATATATATATATATATATATATATATATATATATATATTTTTTTTTTTTAAACCCAAGCACTTTGTTATAAAGTAAGCACGCTTTCAAGCATAAATACTTTAGTTGAAAAAATCTACACACTGCAATTTCATAGTTCTTCTTTGTTAACCTTTGGAGGAAAACAACGTTCAGCAAACACATGGTTAGCAACGACTTACATGGCCAATTTCAAAGTTAAGGTAAGTACTGAGCACTGATCAGAACAAGGACTGTGGCTTGAGATCCAAGGTGCAACAGCAGTTAATGAACATCACTTGGGATGACGAGCATCAGTTGATTTCCCCCAGGTAGACCAGATGTTAGAAAAATTAAAAAGGACACGGATAACCCCAAGCCTGTGTGTGCTCTACAGTCTCCCTGTCGCCGAACTTGCTTTGTAAGGCAGTTGACCAAGATTGGTACTAAATCAGCTGGCTCAGACCAGAGACTCTGGTGCCAACAGCACTAATAGGACCCCCAGTAACACAATACCATCCAAAGGGATCCTATACAGGAAACAGAGAGAAAAGGGAGAGGTGGTTCAGCAAGGAGTGCCTCCACCAGCAAGAACGGAAGGCTGAGGAACTTCTGTCCTCAGGGGAATGCCACCACCTAAGATCGGTGGTCCCTCGCTATTGTGCAAAAAGGGTACTGCCTCGAATTCCACACAATCCCCCCTACTGTGCCACCCTGGTGCCACATCATGGCACAGACTATCTATACCCTCTAGAGGAAGAGGTTCAAGTGCTCCTCACAAATTGTGCCACCTGCATACCAACGAGGGACAGAGTTGAACTTCCTGATCCTCAACAAGGTGGGCTCAGTCTGGCTTATCCTTGACCTTCAAATGTTGGAACAGGTTCATCCTCTCGTAACACTTTCATTAGGTCATCCTGCTGCTCCGCCATGAAGATTTTGTCGGCGCTGGATCTGAAAGCTTGATACTTTCTCATCCTGATCTATCCAGCACATTGCCAGTACCTTCCATTGCGGTAAGTGGACGAAACTACAAGTTCAAGGTGTTTCTTTCTGATTTACTACGACTCCGAGGGTGTTTACTAAGTGCTTAGTTGTAGTGGCACAGAAACACCATACAGGTCTTTCCATAATAAGATGATTGGCTGAGGCCGGCTGTCATGTCTGTCTGCTTGCTAATGTCCGCTCCCTTAGCAAGCACGCTTATGAAATTGATAATCTCCTTGAGGACCAAAGTATTAATATTATGTTTCTAATGGAAACGTAACTTAAAAGTTTACCTGGGACCTGTGCTGGACATTGCCATCCCCATGGCTATGCTATTAATAAAGTTTATTTAATCTTCTCGAAGTGGCAGAGGAGTTGCAGTGATGCATAAAAAGATTCTTGTGGTATCTTCTTAGAGTACATAGCGACTAGTAGAGGCAGAGACAGTTGGTAATATTCTTACCAATATGGTAAAGATTACTGTAAGATTTAAATTAATTTATAACCCCCCAGGATCGACTAAGTTATTTAACTTCATTTTAGGAGGAAATCTTTTCTGACTTTCTGAACATCAATAACATTTTGATATCCACTTAAATATTTTCTCTAACCTTGAGACTACAGACCTTTTAGGCTTGTTTTTTACTTTTTATCTGATTCAATACGTCTTATGCCTTACCCACTTGGCAGGGCGTACGCTTGATCACACCTTTGCCAAACAGACTCTTATTAATACCACAGTTTCCTGGACTTTCTGTGGACTGATCACACGGCAATAACCTTTAATATACCTGGTGATGTATCGCAATCTAAGCTCTCTCCAATTATGATAAACTTTGAGGATCACTTTTTGTCTATCTTAGACTTAAAGATACTTTGAAACTTTCTCAACCAACGCTATCTCAGGAAGTTCCATCACCAACTGACCTTTTGAATAAATGGGCCTCTGATGCACTTGAAACTCTGCCCAAGAAATCTGGTAAATCCTTCTACTCTATTATCTCTGCACCGTAGTATATACACAAAGCTAGAGAGGAGTTGGAGGCTAGTGTATAGTTCTGAGGCTAACGGGGAGTACAAAATAGAACTAAACTACAACTGTAATTAATTAGTCTGCACAGCTTAAACTAATTTCTTGCAGATTCTTATTCTCACAGCATCCAATCAAACCAAGGAATTTATTGGTGTCATTAATGCTCTGACCAGGTGTAGCATGTAGTCTTAAAACTTCACCCATCCAACATCTGTGCTCAGACCTGGCAGCTGTTTTTTCAGGATAAGGATTTGCTTATTCTTTCTTCCTCTTACCAGCTGTCCCTCCTTTGCTTTACTCTAACTTCTGGCGTGGCCCCCTAACTGATTATTTCACTTTGATCCTGTTTCTTGTGAGACTGTTAATACTAAACTCTACTAAAGTCTCCTTTGGATCCCGTACCAGCTAAGATCTTCATTGAAGTGGACAGTCCTTTAAATACAGTCATCTGCAACTAGTCTCTGATCTCTGGCATGGTGTGTTCATTTTGCAAAATAACACTTGTTTTTCCTTTGATGAAGAAGCCCACTTTGGATATGAGAACTGTTTCTAACTATTGCCTGATTTCCCTTCTTCTAGCAATGACGAAAAATTATGAAAGCTGGGTCAACTTACAACTCTCATAGCATATTATTGTTATGACTAGTCTTCTTAACTCCTTCCAATCTGGATTTAGATCAGTGGCCTCCAACCTTTTCATTAATATGACCTACTTATGTTAAAGGAAAATCATTCCACGCACCTAATATTATTTGTGTTGCACACACCAGGCAAGATTACAGTAATGGCCACCATATGCAGGCTTAACAGCCATGATCACTTAAGTGCAGGATTGCCAGCATTAATGTACAATCAACTTTGTGAATTTGGAATGCCTCTACAAGAAGAATACATAGCAGCCACAGCTACAATGCCCCTGGCACCAAGGTAATATTAGTAGTAAGTCTCCTAGTGCTTCCTAATTTATCATCTAGATATCTGCTTTAAATATCTGTTTGGGAAATTTATGAGTTATGAAATGCAATCATTTTCATTCCTGACGCACACTTTTCAATTTATAAATTACATTTGACCAAGCAAAAGCCTTTAATTTAGTTACCTGGATTGCACACAGGAGAGCTACTCACAGGTAGAGAGCTACCAGTAGCTCACAAGCTACTTGTGTTAGAAGCCTGATTTTGACCATCCATGAGTATGAAAGCAGTGTTGATCGCTGCCTGCAACATCTGCCTGATCATGGACAAGGAAAGGGCTCTGCTGCCCTCATCCTTCTAGATCTGTCCACGGCTTTGACACTGTCTCCCATGACATCTTTTTGGATAGACTCTACCATGCCAGACTGTAGGGAGCAGATTCTGAGTCGTTCCACTGTTTTTGGAGTTCTTGATCACAGGGCTGTGTCATTCAACTCTTTCCTTTCCCTCTATGACTCAAAGCTGTGGTGTACCACCGGGCTCAACCCTCGGGCCCACTTTATTAAACCTGTACGTGGCTCTCCTTGCTGTGCTAATTCTGTCCTTTGGCTTTCTTGTATCCTATCGTCAAGGTGGCTTTACTCTCTCGGGCCTTGCCCTGTACGTGCTACTCCAGTTCACAATTTGGCTGTCATTGTTTATGCTAACCTGACATTTGCTAACCTTATTCTGAAGATCCTAAAAAGTATTCTCTTTTGGATTCCCACTGCTTTGAAGCAATAGGTAGTCCAGGCACTGGTTCTAAGCACATTGGTTTATTGTAACACTATATATGTGGGTCTTGCATGCTACCTAGCACACAGGTTACAGATCATCCAAATGGGTGTAGCACAGTTTCTCTTCTCCATCACTAAACATTCTTGCATCTTGATGCATATTAAAACTTTGCTTTGGCTTCTCATTCAACGAAGGTGCATTTTCAAATGGTTCTGCTTTTATCCCAATGCATTTCACTCAACTGCACCGAAGAACTAGATCTCTGCTTTATTTTTGATACATTACCTTCCAGAGCTCTTCATTACTCTACTGCTTTCCTAGATTTGGTTCTGAGGTTCAGCAGATAGGTGGGCGTGCTTTCCCTGTAATCATGACTAAGGCCTGGAATGCTCTTCCATTCACCATCCGCTCTGAACCCCATTTCCTTAAATTCCATAAAATGCTAAAAATACATCGGTGTCAGTAGCCTATGTCTCATAGAAATTTTCTTCCCTTACAGTCTTAGCGCCAGGACATCATCAGGTAATCTCGTTCTTTACATATTAAATGACATAACATAACTTGACATCAAGAGCAGCACAAATGTAATTTCCTAGCACACACTCAAAGCACAGTCTAAGTTTTCCCAATAGTAGAACCACAACAGGACAAGCTCTCCTGGCTGCATTATAAAAATGATGAGTGGGAAAGCATGACCCTAACATCACATCTGGCCAAATGTTAGGCAGCCGTGGGCGAATGGGCGCTGGGCCTTCCGCCGTATGTAGGAGGTTGGCATACTTGTGTGTGGTAAAAAGCAAACAAAGTAACATTATAGTTGGGTATGGTAATAATCTCTTACTTCACATTTAAAAAAAAACAAAAAAAAAAAACCCTTAGAAGTTCACAGAAATATCCAAAGATTAAAGTGCTGCTATAGTTAGGTGAAAATGTCAGTTAAAACATAACATTTTAAATTGAAAAACTGAAACTCACAAGTTCTAGTTAACTCAGGAAACTTTAACTCTCACCCTCGCTATGCGCTGCTTATGACCTCACATATTATAACATTCATGACATGGTGTGACATCACTGATCACATCAGTGGTGACAGCTGAAGTTAAATCATTGATGATACTGCATGGCGGAGGTGTGAATTCTAGGTTATTGAGTTCACTATAACTGTATTTTTTTTTTTTTTTTAGTTTAAAATGCTGTGTTTAATCTGTCACTTTGACCTTAATTTTTTTTTTTTAGGCAAATTTGTGTGTGTTTGTGTGTATATGTGTGTGTGTGTGTATGTGTGTGTGTATATATATATATATATATATATAATGGAGAGAGATAAGAGTATCAGACAATCAAAGCTTTATTTCAGTGTGAAGGTGTGCATTGTAAAGTCATCCGTGATATTGCAACTCGACGTTAAGGTCAGCGCGTTGTAATGCCCGCGGGGTAAAGGAATGCTGCGTAAAGGCCTCTGTTTCAATGTGTTGTATGCCAGATTACACATGTACCCCCTTACAAGAGTTCCTCTTGAGACAGTTTGATCAGGCGGAAGGGCATTGGGGAAATTGATCTAGTATTGGTAACAAATATGTCTCAGCAGTCTCTGAACTGGAGGAACTGCAGCAACCTGTTGCTTGGCAGTCCCTCTCTAGACTCCTTCTGCAGGTGACCACACTGATGTGTCTCTTGTGGAGTGGGGGAGCTCACCTCCAGGAGATGACTGTTAATGGCACCTGGACCTCTCAGCACCAGGAGCGCCACTTAAACTAATTGGAGCTGCTCCCCATTAGCCTTGCACTCAAAGCATTCCTCAAGCGCATTCAGGCAAGATGGTACTGATAAAAATGAACAACATGACAGCCATGTACTACATTCAGAAGCAGGGTGGCACCCACTCCCCCCAGTTCTGCAGTCTGGAAATTTGACACTGGGAAATCTGCAACAACATGCACCTTTTGGAGGAGCATTTGCTAGGAGTATAGAACAACTCAGCAGGACTAAACAACAAGTCTATGAGTGGTAAGCTCCACCCCCCAAGTCCTTCACAGGTAATTCAGCAGTGGGGAGTATTCACAAAGATCCGTTCGCCAATCTCATACGCAAAATGCCAAATCATAGCCTCTAGGTAGTCATAACCGCATTATGGATGATCTAGTTAGTGATTTTTGCCTATGCTTTTCTGTCTCTCCCCCATCATCCCTTACATGGTGAGGAAGATGATGCAAGTGTCCATGATCCTCATTCTAATGGCTCCAACCTGAGCAAGACCGCTCAGTACTGAACCAGGTCCACAAAAAGCACCTGATTGGGTAGACCCTCTTGATCGCAGCTAGCTCAGACACCCTGAATCTGGAACCTGGCTTTTTTTCAAACAGGCTACCTCAAACTTCCATAGGAATGCAAGGGTATCCTGTTGGAGGCATGTAAGCCTACCACGGATCCCAGTTACGCAGTCAAGAGGAAAAAAGATACATGCACAAATGTCTCTCAAATCAGTTAGAACTCTTTAAGGTTTCTGTGCTGGTGATTGTCTGCTACCTTTTGCACATATTTGAGTCAGACCTTGCCTACCTCTTGTATGCCTTCATTTAACCATACTTGCAGCATACTTAGAAAATAGACAACTTTCTTCTCTGTTTAGGGCTGTAGTCATCATGGCCTTCTTGTAGGGCCGTAAGAGAGTAATACCTTCAAGGACTCTCCCTGTACCTGTTTGTAACTTGAATGTGGTCCTCTAATCACTAATGGGCCTTCTTTTTGAGCTTATAACACTCCTGTGACCTAAAATTGTTGTCTTGGAAAGTGGCATGCCTAATTACAGTTACCTCCCTCAGATGCATCAATGAACTTCAAACCGTTGCAGTACAAGAACCACTCTATCAAGTGCACAGGGATAGGGTAGTTCCCTATACCAACTCTAGATTTCTGCCAAAAGTAGTCACCTTTTCACATGAACAAGACCATTGGGCTGCCCTTTTTTCTCAGAGTCCATGGCGAAAAGAGCCCTACACTCTCTAGATGTTAAAAGGGTACTCATGTATTATATTGGTAAAGCTAAGCCTTTTAGGAAATCCAGTCAGTTTTTGTAGCAGTCACCAAACCTCAGAGGGGCCATGCATTCTCTAGAACTAAATTTGCAATACAGATAGTTAAATTTTACAGATCTGCTACGCTAAAGCCAAGCAAATGCTCCCTGTGCCCCTAGAGACCCCTCCACACGTAAGAAGACTGGGCACCCTAGCCTTGCTGTGTAATATTGCTTTAGTGGATGTCTGTAATGCTACTATTCTGTCAACACAACACACCTTTCCCAAGCATTATGTAGAGTATATCAACTGGCATTAATTGGCCAAGCTATATGAAGGATACCCTTTGAACATCTGCACTGTGATCGCTGGAAAGGGACAACAGATCTTGTGACATTGGCATCTTTGAAGAAAAACAATTTGCTAACTGTCCATGCCCAATACAAGATGGTAGTAGTATGCAAAGGGTGTGAATCTCTAGCATGACACGCTGTAAATAGATGGTTTCAGGATAAGTAACCTTTTCCAAGAATATGATCTATTTATCTCATGAAAAGGTGTCACCAGGATGCACCTAAGATATTAGCATGTTAGGGTACCCCTATCTGATGGATGGTTTTTTTTTTTTTTTTTTTTTTTTTAAATGTGTTTTGTTCCCTCCCACTGAGACACAAACTCCTATCGTTTGGGGATGTTTGAAAGAGGTTTGCTGGTGCCTGATCTCTTCTGTGCAAGGGTCAACCCCTGAACGAGGTTATCTCTGTGCTCAATCCCAGGCTGTCTCGTTAATAATGCATGCAATGTTAAACACACATAGAAAATGGACCTGGCTAGGTCCCTAGCTCCAGGTCCTTCCAGTCTTCAAACTGTGGGTCTAAGGGCAGCTGTTACTATTACTGTACTTACCTAGCAGTGGTCATGTGCTTGATCCATATTTTATTTGTAGAAGGTGAGGCAAGGAGGTGAGAGAGGGTGGGGTCCCCTAACCACCGTCCCATCACCCATTGATTCTACTTATAGAGCAGGTCAACTGGGAGATGGATATTGCAAGGGGAGGACTAGGCTTGATCCTGGAATCTTTCAATCCCAGCTCACTGGTCATTTCATTCAACTCCTTTTGCCACAAAACAAATTTGTTTGAGGATTAGTTGGGTATTTTTTTCTTAAGCGAAGAACACATGCAGACAAGGTCTGGCTGTTTAGTGGGACACAGAACTGTGTCTGTGCCTCAGCACAGAGCTAGAGGCTTATTGGATTTTTATCATGGCCTTAGAGAAATCCAAACTCTAACTATTTTTTGTGACTCGGATTGAAAATGTTGTGCCCCAGCATGGAACCAGATATTGTTTGTATTTTTTCATACCTTAAAAAAAATCCAAACACCATCTAGCTCATTGCTGGGATATAGACGTACAGATCCTTCGTCCCACAATGTTACTCTCTCCATGAGAAGCATTGCGAAATGAAGGATTCATACATCAATGCCCCTAAAACAGAGCCAACTGCTTTTTACGGGCGAGCGCAAAGCGCTCCGTTCTGTGTTATCTCTCTCTTTGGGCTTCAAACCACGCCCATGTCATGTTAGTGTCTTTCATTGGTTTGTGGGCTTGCCTTTTAAAATCTGCTTGCTTTCATTAGTGGAAGGCATGCATTAGTCATGCCTTTTCTGGTGGTTAGCCCTCCTCAAGTGCATCGACCAAGTACTGAAAACATAAACGAGGCTCGCTGTTTTCCGTCCGGTTTGTGGACTAAGTTTTCTCTTTTTTCGCAGCGGGATCACGCTTGGCAGAAGTTGAGCACTTTGCATGACATCGACCCTGTTACATGGTTAATAGCACTTTTGCTGGTTACGTAGATAATTGCACTTTTGCCGATAGGTTTCACTACGAGTGAACTTTTATTTCTGTTTGTGTGTCTGCTTTGCACTGATGGCGGCTCGCTTATGTGAAACTTTACTTTTCAGTTTATATGGCAAGAAAAGTCCAGTTAGTTATGTGAAACTGTTTTATGTTCATTTTCAATTTATGTGGCAAGAAAAGTCCGGTTAGGAGTTTACAATGCTAATTGCTCGAGCTCAAGCAAATGCGAGAACGGTTGCATTGCAAATGCTTATTGTATTTTAAAATCTGGCTTCTTTCTGAGGCACAGACAAACATCTGCCATCCCCTTCCTACTATTTTATTTCTTCTCCCTTGCTCTCTGATCTCTCTCTCGCCCTCTTTGTCTCTTGTCAGAGCTCTCCCTTGTTATGCCTCTGATCATCTTGCCCACCTGCACTTATTTTCCACCATCTGTGGCTCCTGCTTGTGGTGCACAACTGGAAAACCAGTGCGCTGCTGAAGAAAAACAGTGATCAGTACAGTAACAAATTGATGCCCAAAACAGGGAGACAGAGCCTGATGGACAGAGAGTGGAAGCAGCAGCAAAAGTAGCACAGCTGGAATCTGTTAGACATCTAGTTGCAGATTCCTTAACTTAGAATTTTCCCCAGGCGTCTAGTGTGGATTCTGAGGTTTTTCTTGAGCAGTACACCTGTGTGCCATTTGGTAGCGTCGATCGGCTTCTCATCTGTCGTTGGCAGTCTGCATGCCGAATATGACGTCACGGGTCCTATATATGCACCACCGCGGGCGCTAATGTCAGTTCTTTTCTTTCCACCCCAGCCATCGCCAAACCGAAGAGAGCTTCCCCTCAGTATTTTTGACTGGCCTTTATTCGACTTTTTGTCTAAGTTTTTTCAAGTTGGTTAACTTCTGGTGCATCGAGAATGTCATCTAAGAAGACTGGGTTCAAGCCCTGTGGATCCTGTCATTGGGCGATAGCTGTGATGGATCCGCACCTTGTGTGCCATTGGTGTTTGGAGTCCAACCACAACCTGGAGTGGTGCTCCAAGTGTCCGGCAGTGCATCTGAAGGCTTTGAGGGAGTAGCCCCTGAAGCTAATTGTGGTCTGACGCTGGACTCTGCGGAAGTCGAGAGGAAGGTCTCGGGGGCAGTTGCAGAGTCCTCCATCGTCATCCCTCTCCAAGTCCTCGGGCTGATTGGGTAATTTGAGGCACAAGAAGTTGTCGAAAGCGAAACGTTCTTTGACTTCATCTCGTCCATCGGCTGACGAGACGACGGAGGGGGGAATGTTGTCCTTGGAGGCCTCAGTCTGCAGAGCCTATGTCTGGACTGAATTAACGCCCCCAGAGTTTCCGGGACCCGAATTGACCCCTGCCCAGTTCAGAGTTTTGAGCCCATGCTCCTCATTTTTGTGCAGTCCACACAGTAGGAGTGCCTGTGGGCCCCGCATAGTCAAAAACTGACCCCTTCGGGTTCCACACCGGCAGCTTCGGCTCCTAGGGGCACTCATGGATCTATGCTTGGATCCAGGATGGCATTGTTCATACCATCTCAACCTTCCCTGACGCCGATCCTGACTTCCATGCTCCCAGCACCCCTTGTACTCCTGATTGATGACCCTGACACGGAGCCGAGTGGTTGTTGTACAGTGCTGATTCCGGCGCCTGCTGAAACTGTGCCTCCTATGTTAGATCTTGAGCCCCTTTACTATGGGCTAGGTTATGATGAGGAATTGGAGAGGTCGTTGGATCCTTTGAAATACCAGCACGAAGACCCTATGTTCTGGCGTATGGACTAGGGTGAAGCCAGTGGCCTGGATACCTCCTCAGATACCGGCATGCTTTCTCCCCCTACCATGGCTACAGAGGAGGGAGCATCCTATTGTATTGACAGTGGCCCTTAAGTGCCGTACCTGGTTGAGAACACCTGGCTTTTCAGGGAATGTACAGGTCAATCTTATAGACATGCCTTTTGATGGCACTCATCTCTTCAGAGAGAAAGACTCCGTGCTCGAAGGCTTCAAGGATTCTCGTGCTATGGCCTGGTCCTTGGGCCTCGTGGTGGCCTCTCGTCCCCGTCGGACTACTTTTCACCCCTTTCATGGCTACGGAAGGGGAACCCATCCAAATCCGTTCCGATTCAGTCACCATGCTGTGCATGCTGCCCAGCCTGTGCTTGGCCGAGGATGTGGTATCCACCAACCTTGTGGATCAGGGAGCAAGCTATCTGGCCAGTCCGCCGTCGATCAGATGGAGGATCACTTGTCACTTCTCCGAGAGAAAGTTAGGGCTCTCTTGGCCAAGGGAACCAGAGAGGGTCCCAGTGCAAGTAGTAAGTCATGGTTGCTATTCCCGCTACTTCTTGGCCTTAAAAGGAGACAGTCTTCCGCCCTATCCCAGACCTTCTGTCCCTCAATCTCTTCCTCAAGAAGGAGAAGTTTAAAGTGCTTACTGTGGCTCAGGTTTCATCTGCCCTGGACCCAGGAAACTGGATGGTAGTGTTGGACTTGCATGATTCCTATTTCCATATTCCTGTCCTACCTGCCCACAGACTTAACTTGTGGTTCACGGTAGGCCACGAGCACTTTCAGTTCCCCGTGCTCCCTTTTGGCTTTACCAGCACCCTTTGGGTGTTCATCAAGATAATGGTCGCATCTCATCTGCGCATATCCAGGGTTTTCCCCTATCGCAGCGACTGGCTGTTGAAGGCAGGTTCGCCTCAGGCTGTCACCTCCCACCTCCCAGACTACAACAAACCTTATGCGCTTGTTTGAGTTTACTATAAAAGTGGCAAAGTCACACCGGACTCCCTCTCAGATGCTTCCTTTCATTGGAGCTGTTCTGGACACAGTGCAGTTTTGGGCTTATCCTCACGAGTGGCAAGTCCAGGACATTCAAGCTATGATACTGATGTTTCAGCCTCCTGGATTGCGGTGAGAATGACTGAGGATACTGGGCCTCACCCTCAAGGTTCATTTGTCTGCAATCTCTGCTTTTTCAAGGTTCCCGGATCAACCTTCTTTGTTTACAACTCCTATTAGTAGGTTCTTAAAAGTCTTACTCACATGTTTTCCCCGTCCATTACGCCCCAGTGGGATTTGAATTTGTTTTTGAAATTTCTGATGTGCACTCCTTTTGAGCCTCTCACAGTTGTCCTCTCAGCCTTCTCACTTTGAAAACCACATTCCTTGTGGCCATTACATTGGCCTGTAATCTAAGCCACCCTACCTTTCCATCTATCCTGATAAACTGGTGCTTTGCACTAGGGCTTCCTTTTTGCCAATAGTGGTCATGCCTTTCATGTAGGGCAATCTAGAGACTCCACCCCCTAGACCCAAAAAGAGCATTGGCGTTCTACCTTGAGCATACAAAAGAGTTCCAGGTGGATGATCAACTCTTTGTCAGGTATATGGGTGCAAAGAAAGATCGG
This sequence comes from Pleurodeles waltl, assembly GCF_031143425.1. Lineage (NCBI taxonomy): Eukaryota > Metazoa > Chordata > Amphibia > Caudata > Salamandridae > Pleurodeles > Pleurodeles waltl. Next base: position 255,738,086 of record NC_090436.1, read on the forward strand.
GCATTGCAGAAGTGAACCTTTTTTCCAATGCGTTGTATTCTATATTAAAATCTGCTACACACTGGCCAAGAAGCAACTACCGGAAGGTTTGCGTGCTCATTCTAAAAGAGCTACAGTTGCAACTACTGCATTAGCACGTGGCGTTTCAGTCCTTGACATCTACCAGGCGACAGCGTGGGCATCTCTGCAAACGTTTACCAGACACTACTGCCTGCACAGTCAGGTCCTTTGGGGACGGGTACTTTCCCCGTTCAGTCCTGTAAGACTTCCTAATATGATCTTAGTTCACAGACCCGCCTCTGGGGATGGTATTTCTTGGGTTTCTATTCAAAGGAAAAGAATTTGCAACTAGATGTCTCTATCAGATGGACAAGTTACTTACCTTCGGTAATGCCTTATCTAGTAAAGACAATAACTAGTTGCAGATTCCTGACCGACCCACACATCCTTCCCATTGTGTGAACTGATTTCTAGGGACAAGGACTATCCTTTCAGGTCCTTAGATTTGACGCACCAGTAGTAAGTTTGTTTATGGCTCTCTGCTTCTGATGTGGAAAGCCATGAAAACAAATGTCAGCACTCCGAGGTGGTGCCTACATAGGACCTGCCACATCATTTCCCACACTGACAGTGACAGACGTGGAACTAATCGACTCTACCTAACGGCGTGCAGGGGTACTGCTCAAGAAAAATCTCCAGATCCAGACCGACGCCTGGTGGAAATTCTAAGGTAAGGAATCTGCAGCTAGATATTGTCTCTACCAGATAAGGTGTTACCAAAGGTAAGTAACGTGTCCTTCTGATCTGTGCAGTACACACTGTTGCTTCTGCTTTCTGTTTACATTTTTTTCTTCAAAAAAAGTGTTCTGCTTAATGGTTGCGAAAGAAGGACATTCCTTCGAGGGGCACACCCATTTTGGTTCCTTGTACAAAGAGAAATGACTGCAAGATCACAGATTAAAGGAAACCGAACTTGTAACCCTGAGCTTTACTGCAGATTGAATAGCTTTCATATTTTCAGATTGAGTTCCTTTTGACACCCATATATTTGTCACATTCATCTTTTAACATTGGATCTCATGGCTATTCAAATATATGGGTTTTAAGACTCTAGTGTGCTGGAAATGACTGACCATTTCAGGACAGCACCCAGAATGGCTGTCACATGCATGGAACGGCAAAGCAAGTCCCTGTGTTTATAATAAGAACTTTGTTTCAATATTGGGAATTAGTAAACATTAAACATGGACGTTAAGGTTTACCACCGCCCATTCATTCCACAGTGAAATTCAACTTCTTTTTCTGAATTTTGTGCCCTATGATGTGCAAGTATACTGAACTGTTTGTGTTCCTCAACAGTTACAAGGCTGTGGTGCTAGCAGCAAATAACTTTGGTCGATTTTTCACTGGTCAGATCACAGCTGCTGGCAAGGTTCCTCCAGCTAAGGTATGTCTTGTTTGTGTGGAAAACATTGTGTCCCAGGGTGCTAAGGCTTCTAATGCTAAGCTTTCCTTCTACACCTTGCACATGTACACATTCACCCAAAACATATTTTTGTGAAAGTAGCTTTTTGCTCTGCGTAGGAGGAGCTTTTGGTTCGGCTTAAGTGTTTGCAGTTTAGAAAGGTGGTGGTTGGTGTATACCTTCCCCATTTAGACGGTGTGCCCCCCAGGCTCCCTGAGAACTTCTTTTTTTTTCTTTTCCAGTAACTGCCTCTTTTTCACCTTCCCCCTAGTACTAATACTTAGTGTCAAAACTGACTCCAGTATAGCTTTTTACTCCGCTCCTCCTATATAGCACTTTGGTCACGACAGAGTTTGTGTAACAGTCTCTTATTCAACTGCCAGGGGTAATCCCTCTTTCTTCATGCGAAAATCAACAACTGAACTGTTCACATATTCTTAGCTTTGCTTAGCATACTTCGATTGTCCCTAAAAGGACCACGTTGTCTGGCTTGCTTGCTGTCAGCAAAACATACAAAATCCTGTCCCAGTACATGCTCAGTATCCCCACCTGCTCCCTCCGAATATGAGAGTTGTGCCTCTTAGTGATAAATGCCTCTCCATGACCATTGTAATCTGATATAGCTGATTAAGGATATGTTTGACAAACTCTGTCCACTCCAGTCATCCTCAGGTGCTTTCAGCTTCTGGGTCCCTTCCTCGAGAATGCATTGTTTTTGTGTTCTACTGCAGGCTAAATCCTCCCTTGTTGCTTCTAAGTCCACCATTAAATCCCACCTTCTCAGTCTGAGAGAACTGCAGAGCTTACCTTCCTTGGCACTTAGTTCTGCCCCACTTGCCTTTCTTGCTCTTGTTCTTTGCCTTGCTTGTGTTTTTGCTCAAGTTGCTTCATTCTAAATTGAACAAATTAATATTGTGTAATAGCGAAGGAACTTGAACTGTGCTGTTTTGTTCAGTGGGGTTCAGAAATGGTCATATCTCTGTCATGTTTATGTTTGGAAAAGACCGATGCAGACATTCATACAGTGGTATCTGTAGATACTTAAATAAATTGTTAATAAAAGTTGTATTGCCTTAATGCACTTCCCTTGGTTATCATGCTTCTTAACGTGTGGGAGTACACGTTATGTTGCATGTAACAGGTTAAAACATTTCACTGAAATTCCTGTACATTGGCTATATGTTGAACACAGAAACCAAGCAAACATGTTAAAGATATAAAATGGTGTTTCGTGGTCATTGCCTGAGATTCCCAAGAGAAGGCCAGTGCTTAGTCCTTGGTTTTGAGTTGAACAATTGGTGTAGGGGCTGCAGACTCTTACTGACCAGCACATCCTTCAAGTTAGAGCGGACTGTCCGACCCAGACACGTATTCCCATGGCACTCTTCCAAGGACCCATATACTTGTTTTGAATTTTGGAAAATGGCCCCCGTTACTTTTTTGCTTCATGTTGACATGAATTGATGACGGACCCTTGCCATGATCATCTCTGCCAGAGTGTTGCATGTCCCAAGAGACCAGACACGACTGATCTACAAAGGATACAATCCAGACTTCGGAGAATAGAGTTGTTGTCAGAGTAAACATGAAACTGCAGTTGTTTTTGCTAGGCTGTAATGAAATGCAGAACTATGCAGTTCTCTGTTTCCAGTGTGTTTCGCATAACTCTAAAAATGAAACGACTTTAACGAGATATAGTGTTGTCGAAGCTGTTTGAACTAAAGTGGTCACATTGAAAAATTAATCTTGGACATTGTGTTCCCTGAAGGTTGCATATTACTATTTAACACATTTGAAATGGTTATCATATTATACATTTGAGCTGCGACCCTTCATGCAGTAGGTATTGATTCTGATGCAGAGACAAAATTGTAACTTTCAGTTGGACAAATAATATCTCACTAGTACAATATAAATTGTAAATCTTTGTCTCTCTTGTTTTTGTTATTTGTTGCTTAATAAATTGGAATACTGCTGTGTAAATAAGAGCTAGTCGATTTGTTTCTTTTTTCTCCTCAATAATAGGTTCTCATCATTGGTGGTGGAGTTGCTGGGTTAGCTGCAGCAGGAGCGGCTAGGTCTATGGGAGCAGTTGTGCGTGGTTTTGACACCAGGTAGGGGAGACTTTTTTTTTTTTTTTTTTTTAACACATGAAATGTAGCTGGTATTATAGATTGGGTTTCTAACTGCGTACATTTAGAGCTGCCTTGTATTACAGCCTTTTAGACTCTCTGTGCCTCTGAGAGATTTATTTTCTAGGGTGTCAGCAATACTACATGTGCCACTGGGCTGCAGTACTATGGCCTGCCTATCACAGCAATAAATCCTATTTTTTTTTTTTTTAAATGCAACATTAGAGCTGCTGCTTTGGAGCAGTTCAAGTCTCTTGGTGCTGAGCCATTGGAGGTGGACCTAAAAGAATCTGGAGAAGGACAAGGAGGGTACGCCAAGGAAATGACCAAGGAATTTATTGAAGCGGAGATGCAGCTCTTCGCTAAACAGTGCAGAGAAGTTGACATTATCGTCACAACGGCTCTCATTCCTGGTATGATTTGTAAAGCACCCTTATTTTTTCTTTCTTTTTTTTTTTTTAAACGTTCTTACTGACTTTTAGAGAAAAGGGAAATGACATTTTCAGACACGTCTGGACTTTAAATGATTGTGGTTATTTTTCTGAAACACTGTTCTCCATTGTGGGACCTAAAAAGTAGTAATCCTCCAACCAGTTGCATATGAGCTTCGGGTTCTATTATTGGACTTAGGCCCTCATTATGAACATTGGCGGCTGAGCCCGCCATGCCGGTGGTGGCGGTAATGACCGCCACCGGCATTTCGGTCTCAGCCTTCAAATTATGAAGGTTGTGGGGACTGCCACAGGCGGCCTTCCACCGCCGCCAGGCTACCACTGACAGGCAGCCTGACGATGGAGGAAATCATTATCCGACAGGGCAACGCTGCAAGCAGCGCTGCCCTCCAGATAATGATCCCTTTTCCTCCAGCCTTTCCCTGGCGGGTTCCCCCAGGGACAAGCTGGTGGAAGGGGTGCTCCGGGGCCCATGCACTTGGCATGGGCAGTGCAGGGGCCCCTGTGCAGTGCCCCGTCACGTAGGTCACTGCCCGATGGGTGCTGCTGCACCCACCGCACACCAACATTGGCAGTGGCTCCATTTGGAGCTGCTGTCAATGTTAAGGCCCTTTACCCTGCTGGGCCGGCAGCCGGAAACACTGTTTCCGCCCAGCGGCCCAGCAAGGAAAACATACGGCTGGCGGGGAGGTCGTTACGCTGGTGGTCTTCTGTTGACCGCCAGCGCTGATCTCGGTGTTTTTTTACCGCTGAGATCATAATGAGGGCCTTAGTCTTTTTTTCCAATTTAGACCTGTGTGTGGGGAAAAATATTTTGTGATGTGAGTAAAAACTTGGCGTGTAGGGTTAAGATGTAGTTAGCACTGTTGCCTATAAGTGTTAGGGTGTGGATACCTAATAAAGTTTCTTGCTGAAGAGGGCAGTCATATAGCTAGTCACTGGTTACTGAGGACATTTTACTGTTTTCATCATAGGAAGTCTGGGATGTGAAGATGTCGTGGCTCTCACCACCACTGTGGGAAATACGAGGTGGTTCCCCGATGGCAGCCAGGTTAAGGGGTTTGGATGCTGAAAACATGGAAAGAGTGCCAAAAGATGCTGAAAGCTTAATTTATGGACACTTACCTACAGAGGATCAGAGTCAGGGGGAGTGTTGATGTTGGCAGCAGTGGCAGGCCCATTCATTGGTGGCTTTGGTGGGGGAATCCTAGCTGTTAGCAAAAGGTGAGTGGTGTTAGAAATGGGGTGTCTAGTTGGCAGTCAGTTTACACCCTGTCCATGTAGGGACCCTCACTCTAGTCAGAGTAAGGGAATCACACAACTAAGATAAACCCCAGCTCCCCCCCCATGGTAGCTTGACACAAGCATTCAGGCTTATCTCAGAGGCAATGTGTAAAGTATTTGTACACACACAGTAACAGTAAAAACACCACAAAAGTACTCAACGCCAGTTAAGAAAGATGGTCAATATTTATCTGAGTAAAACAAGACTAAAAATACAACTTACACAAATAAAGCTATCACTTTTTAAAAGTTAAGAGTATTAATCCTGAGAAATAAGTGGTTGTCACCTTATAACTCAGAGTACGGTGGATGCGCCAAAAACAAAGATGATGCAGGCCGCAAAGGAGGCAATGCATCGGAAAAGCAAACAATGCATTCTTTATTTTCATGAACGACAGGCGATGCATGAAATCTCCCCACCCTGCTGGCGATGCATGGATTCTTTCCCTGCTGGAGTAGAATTGTCGATTACTGGCTGCGGAGCAGCGTCAACGAAGAAAAATGACGCCCACGGATGAGGCGTGGAAAATCCAGACGCACAGCAACAATGGATCTGCGCTGATGCAGGCAATGTGTCGATTTTTCAGCTGTGGTGCAGGCACTGCATCGATTTTTCTTCCACAACGGCCTCTGTGCGTTAATTTTCACTCCAGTTACAAGCCTCCACTTCTAAGGGCCCAGGGACTGGATTTTACACTGCTTAGTCAGGACTCTCAATAGAAGAGCCCAGGCACAAGCAGATAGTCTTTGATGTCCCTAAGACTTCACAACAGGAGGCAAGCTCAGTTCAAGCCCATGGAAACTTTAGAAAGCAGGATGTAGAAAGCACAGTCCAGTCCTTTCACTCCCAGGACAGAAACAGCAGGTCAGCACAGCGAAGCAACCGGCAGTGTGGCAGTTCCTCCTACAGCATCCAGCTCTTCTCCCTGGCAGAATGTCCTCAGTCTGGAAGTGTTCTAAATTTGTGGGGTCAGTAGTCCAATACTCATTTCTGCCTTTGAAGTAGGCCAACTTCAGAGGAAAGTCTTTGTAGTGCACAAGATGCGCCTCTCCCTGTCCTGGCTCCAACCACAGTCTAGGGGGTTGGAACCTGCATTGTGTGAGGACAGGCACAGCCCTAATCAAGTGCAAGTGTCCGCTCCTCCCACCACTCTGGCCCAGGAAGACCCATCAGGATAAGCAGGATACACCTCCGCTCCCTTTGTGTCACTGTCTAGAGTGAATTCACAAACAGCCCAACTGTCAGTCTGACCCAGACGTGTATTCGCAGCTCCTCCCAACACTCTATCCCAGGAAAACCCATAAGGATAGGCAGGGCACACCCCAGCTCCCTTTGTGTGACTGTCTCGAGTGAATTCACAAACAGCCCAACTATCATCCTGACCCAGATGTGTATTCCACAGACAGGCAGAGGCACAGAATGGTTAAGCGAGAAAATGCCCACTTTCTAAAAGTGGTATTTTCAAACTTACAATCTAAAAGCCAGTGTTACCAAAAGATATATTTTTAAATTGTGATTTCAGAGACCTCCAAACTCCATATCTCGATCTGCTCTCAACGGGAAATTACACTTAAAAGATATTTCAAGGCAATCCCCAAGTTAACCTATGGGAGAGATGGGCCTTACAACAATGCAAACTGATGAAACACATCAGTACATGTCCTACCTTTTAAATACACTGCACTCTGCCCATGGGCTGCCTTGGGCCTTAGTGGTGACTTACATGTAGTAAAAGGGGAGGTTTGGGCCAGGTAAGTGGCTGCACTTGCCAAGTCGAACTGGCAGCTTAAAACTGCCCACACAGACTGTAGTGGGAGTCCTGAGACATGTTTACGGTGCTACTCATGTGGGTGGCACAATCAGTGCTGCAGGCCCACTAATAGCATTTGATTTACTGGCCCTGGGCACCTCTAGGGCACTTTACTAGGGACTTACTAGTAAATCAAATATGCCAATCATGGAGAAACCAAGCAACGATCCAATGCAGACAGAGTGCATTTGCACTTTAGCAATGGTCAGCAGAGGTAAAGTGCCCAGAGTCCTAAAGCCAACAAAACTAGGAGGAAGAAGGCAAAATGTTTGTGGATAACCCTGCAAAAGGACGATTTCCAACAAGTGGCGCAATGGGTAATGGTAGGTGAATAGTGTGTGAGTGAGAAGGGATTTATGCACACCTCTGTGTGGCTAACTGTGGACAGAACTATTTTATACAATGCTCAAATTATGACACATTTTTTCCAAATGAACCCTGGGTGCTACATATGCTATCTTTGATATTTGTGTGTAGCTCCTTGTATACTTTCCCTTTTGACATCTTAGATGTTTTGAGCACATTTTACTGCTTGATATGTGAGCATCTTTCATAGATGTTGATGTAAAGAAATGGCTCCCTGTTGCAGTTACCCCCCACTTTTTGCCTGATACTGATGCTGACTTGACTGAGAAGTGTGCTGGGACCCTGCTAACCAGGCCCCAGCACCAGTGTTCCTTCACCTAAAATGTACCATTGTATCCACAATTGGCACACCCTGGCATTCAGATAAGTCCCTTGTAACTGGTACTTCTAGTACCAAGGGCCCTGATGCCAAGAAAGGTCTCTAAGGGCTGCAGCATGTCTTATGCCACCCTAGAGACCCCTCACTCAGCACAGACACACTGCTTACAAGCCTGTGTGTGCTGGTGAGAACAAAATGAGTAAGTCGACATGGCACTCCCCTCAGGGTGCCATGCCAGCCTCTCACTGCCTATGCAGTATAGGTAAGACACCCCTCTAGCAGGCCTTACAGCCCTAAGGCAGGGTGCACTATACCATAGGTGAGGGTACCAGTGCATGAGCACTGTGCCCCTACAGTGTCTAAGCAAAACCTTAGACATTGTAAGTGCAGGGTAGCCATAAGAGTATATGGTCTGGGAGTCTGTTTTACACGAACTCCACAGCACCATAATGGCTACACTGAAAACTGGGAAGTTTGGTATCAAACTTCTCAGCACAATAAATGCACACTGATGCCAGTGTACATTTTATTGTAAAATACACCACAGAGGGCACCTTAGAGGTGCCCCCTGAAACTTAACCGACTGTCTGTGTAGGCTGACTAGTTCCAGCAGCCTGCCACACCAGAGACATGTTGCTGGCCCCATGGGGAGAGTGCCTTTGTCACTCTGAGGCCAGTAACAAAGCCTGCACTGGGTGGAGATGCTAACACCTCCCCCAGGCAGGAGCTGTGACACCTGGCGGTGAGCCTCAAAGGCTCACCCCTTTGTCACAGCCCAGCAGGGCACTCCAGCTTAGTGGAGTTGCCCGCCCCCTCCGGCCACGGCCCCCACTTTTGGCGGCAAGGCTGGAGGGAACAAAGAAAGCAACCAGGAGGAGTCACTGGCCAGTCAGGACAGCCCCTAAGGTGTCCTGAGCTGAAGTGACTCTAACTTTTAGAAATCCTCCATCTTGCAGATGGAGGATTCCCCCAATAGGGTTAGGATTGTGACCCCCTCCCCTTGGGAGGAGGCACAAAGAGGGTGTACCCACCCTCAGGGCTAGTAGCCATTGGCTACTAACCCCCCAGACCTAAAACACGCCCTTAAATTTAGTATTTAAGGGCTACCCTGAACCCTAGAAAATTAGATTCCTGCAACTACAAGAAGAAGGACTGCCTAGCTGAAAACCCCTGCAGCGGAAGACCAGAAGACGACAACTGCCTTGGCTCCAGAAACTCACCGGCCTGTCTCCTGCCTTCCAAAGATCCTGCTCCAGCGACGCCTTCCAAAGGGACCAGCGACCTCGACATCCTCTGAGGACTGCCCCTGCTTCGAAAAGACAAGAAACTCCCGAGGACAGCGGACCTGCTCCAAGAAAAGCTGCAACTTTGTTTCCAGCAGCTTTAAAGAACCCTGCAAGCTCCCCGCAAGAAGCGTGAGACTTGCAACACTGCACCCGGCGACCCCGACTCGGCTGGTGGCGATCCAACACCTCAGGAGGGACCCCAGGACTACTCTGATACTGTGAGTACCAAAACCTGTCCCCCCTGAGCCCCCACAGCGCCGCCTGCAGAGGGAATCCCGAGGCTTCCCCTGACCGCGACTCTTTGAACCTAAAGTCCCGACGCCTGGGAGAGACCCTGCACCCGCAGCCCCCAGGACCTGAAGGACCGGACTTTCACTGGAGAAGTGACCCCCAGGAGTCCCTCTCCCTTGCCCAAGTGGAGGTTTCCCCGAGGAATCCCCCCCTTGCCTGCCTGCAGCGCTGAAGAGATCCCGAGATCTCTCATAGACTAACATTGCGAACCCGACGCTTGTTTCTACACTGCACCCGGCCGCCCCCGCGCCGCTGAGGGTGAAATTTCTGTGTGGACTCGTGTCCCCCCCGGTGCCCTACAAAACCCCCCTGGTCTGCCCTCCGAAGACGCGGGTACTTACCTGCAAGCAGACCGGAACCGGGGCACCCCCTTCTCTCCATTCTAGCCTATGTGTTTTGGGCACCACTTTGAACTCTGCACCTGACCGGCCCGGAGCTGCTGGTGTGGTGACTTTGGGGTTGCTCTGAACCCCCAACGGTGGGCTACCTTGGACCAAGAACTGAACCCTGTAAGTGTCTTACTTACCTGGTAAAACTAATCAAAACTTACCTCCCCTAGGAACTGTGAAAATTGCACTAAGTGTCCACTTTTAAAACAGCTATTTGTCAATAACTTGAAAAGTATACATGCAATTTTGATGATTTGAAGTTCCTAAAGTACTTACCTGCAATACCTTTCGAATGAGATATTATATGTAGAATTTGAACCTGTGGTTCTTAAAATAAACTAAGAAAAGATATTTTTCTATATAAAAACCTATTGGCTGGATTTGTCTCTGAGTGTGTGTACCTCATTTATTGTCTATGTGTATGTACAACAAATGCTTAACACTACTCCTTGGATAAGCCTACTGCTCGACCACACTACCACAAAATAGAGCATTAGTATTATCTATTTTTACCACTATTTTACCTCTAAGGGGAACCCTTGGACTCTGTGCATGCTATTCCTTACTTTGAAATAGCACATACAGAGCCAACTTCCTACATTGGTGGATCAGCGGTGGGGTACAAGACTTTGCATTTGCTGGACTACTCAGCCAATACCTGATCACACGACAAATTCCAAAATTGTCATTAGAAATTGATTTTTGCAATTTGAAAAGTTTTCTAAATTCTTAAAAGACCTGCTAGGGCCTTGTGTTAGATCCTGTTTAGCATTTCTTTTAGAGTTTAAAAGTTTGTAAAAGTTTGAATTAGATTCTAGAACCAGTTGTAGATTCTTAAAAAGTATTCCAACTTTTAGAAGCAAAATGTCTAGCACAGATGTGACTGTGGTGGAACTCGACACCACACCTTACCTCCATCTTAAGATGAGGGAGCTAAGGTCACTCTGTAAAATAAAGAAAATAACAATGGGCCCCAAACCTACCAAAATACAGCTCCAGGAGCTTTTGGCAGAGTTTGAAAAGGCCAACCCCTCTGAGGGTGGCAACTCAGAGGAAGAGGATAGTGACTTGGAGGAAAATTCCCCCCTACCAGTCCTATCTAGGGAGGACAGGGTCCCTCAAACCCTGACTCCTAAAATAATAGTCAGAGATGCTGGTTCCCTCACAGGAGAGACCAACACCTCTGAAATCACTGAGGATAGCCCCAGTGAAGAGGACATCCAGTTAGCCAGGATGGCCAAAAGATTGGCTTTGGAAAAACAGATCCTAGCCATAGAGAGGGAAAGAAAAGAGATGGGCCTAGGTCCCATCAATGGTGGCAGCAACTTAAATAGGGTCAGAGATTCTCCTGACATCCTAAAAATCCCCAAAGGGATTGTAACAAAATATGAAGATGGTGATGACATCACCAAATGGTTCACAGCTTTTGAGAGGGCTTGTGTAACCAGAAAAGTGAACAGATCTCACTGGGGTGCTCTCCTTTGGGAAATGTTCACTGGAAAGTGTAGGGATAGACTCCTCACACTCTCTGGAAAAGATGCAGAATCTTATGACCTCATGAAGGGTACCCTGATTGAGGGCTTTGGATTCTCCACTGAGGAGTATAGAATTAGATTCAGGGGGGCTCAAAAATCCTCGAGCCAGACCTGGGTTGATTTTGTAGACTACTCAGTAAAAACACTGGATGGTTGGTTAACTGGAAATGAAGTGTGTGACTATGTTGGGCTTTATAATTTGTTTATGAAAGAACACATTTTAAGTAACTGCTTCAATGAAAAGTTGCATCAGTATCTGGTAGACCTAGGTCCAATTTCTCCCCAAGAATTGGGAAAGAAGGCAGACCACTGGGTCAAGACTAGGGTAACCAAAACTTCCACTGGGGGTGACCAAAAGAAAGGGGTTACAAAAACTCCCCAGGAGAAAGTGGGTGACCCTAGAAACAAAGAAAAAGAGTCCTCTGTAGGCCCCCAAAAACCAGAACAGGTGGGTGGGCCCCAAGACACAACCCAAAACAAAGGTGGGTACCAGGGTAAGAACTGGGATGCCACTAAGGCATGGTGCCACAACTGTAAACAGTCTGGGCACCACACCAAGGACACTTCTTGTCCCAAAAACAAACCCCAGAACAAAATTCCAGGGGTAACCAGTGTAGCCATGGGAGATGACTCCTCAGATGAGGAGGTCTTCATAGCCTTCAACTGGAAACAGGGCCCAACAGGTGAGTTGGAGATTCCAGAGGGAAGTAGACACTTCCACCACCTACTGGTGAATGGAATCCCAACCACTGCCCTGAGAGACACTTGTGCCAGTCACACTATTGTGCATGACAGGCTGGTGCTCTCGAACCAGTACATCCCAGGTGAGACTGCCAGGGTAAGAGTTAGCCTAGACAGGGTCACTAAGAGGCCTGTGGCTTTAGTGCCCATAGAAGTGGGTGGCACTCTTAGCTGGAGAAGGGTAGTAGTCAGTACAGACCTCCCCCTTGATTGTCTCCTTGGAAATGACTACCCAGAGGTTAGTCAGAGCTCAAGAGAGGAACTGGTCCAGTGCCAGTCCTCTCCCAAGGTTTCTGGAAGTCCTGCCTCTGCAGTAAATGCAAGCAGGCCCCAGAAGAAGAAGAAAAGAAAACAGAGTAGGAAGGGTGGACAACCTTTAGCCAAGGTTACAGCAAGCCAGGGAGATTCTGCTCCAGTAGGGGAGAACTCCAAAAATGGCCCTGATAAAGTCCAACCTGACCCACAAGAAGTCCTGGCTAGTCAGGCAACTGTTAAACCTGAGTGGGTGGCTCCTCAGCTAACAGAAGAAAGAGTGGAAGAAGGGTGTTCACTACAAGATGTGGTAACCCCCCACTCCAATACAGCAGACAGGCAACCTGAACCCAAAGAAGCCTGTAACTTAGCCCCTTCCCTTTTAGGTGAAGAGCTAAAGGTGTGGTTCTGGGCACTGACAGCTGTCAGTGGCCTCTGCTGGGTGTTAGCCTTTATGGCTGCACTATCCTTGGCATGGTGGTCTGACCCCATGCCAAATAACAAGTTAGGCCCCCTGACCCTGTTGGTCATGGTGGGGTTACTCCAGCTCTGGGTAACCTCTTTGGGTAAGCTAGGGGTGACCTTGGCTAAGATAAGATTAGCAGAGGTGGATACCTCTGACCTAAAAATAGAGAGAATGGGTGAAGACATAAAAAGCACAGACAAGAGGCAGTTCAGACTAGGTCCTATCACTGTGGAAGTGGGTCAGTTCCCCAGAGGGAATGACCTGAACAGGAGGATGTAAGGAAGAGTAGGCCCTGCAACAAACCAGCCATTTCCTCTACTCTTCCTCGCCTGGCAGACTAGGAAGACTCTTCCAGCGTTGGCTGAGTCTCCTGGCCTGTGGGCTGGGGGGGGCTTGTGTAAAGAAATGGCTCCCTGTTGCAGTTACCCCCCACTTTTTGCCTGATACTGATGCTGACTTGACTGAGAAGTGTGCTGGGACCCTGCTAACCAGGCCCCAGCACCAGTGTTCCTTCACCTAAAATGTACCATTGTATCCACAATTGGCACACCCTGGCATTCAGATAAGTCCCTTGTAACTGGTACTTCTAGTACCAAGGGCCCTGATGCCAAGAAAGGTCTCTAAGGGCTGCAGCATGTCTTATGCCACCCTAGAGACCCCTCACTCAGCACAGACACACTGCTTACAAGCCTGTGTGTGCTGGTGAGAACAAAATGAGTAAGTCGACATGGCACTCCCCTCAGGGTGCCATGCCAGCCTCTCACTGCCTATGCAGTATAGGTAAGACACCCCTCTAGCAGGCCTTACAGCCCTAAGGCAGGGTGCACTATACCATAGGTGAGGGTACCAGTGCATGAGCACTGTGCCCCTACAGTGTCTAAGCAAAACCTTAGACATTGTAAGTGCAGGGTAGCCATAAGAGTATATGGTCTGGGAGTCTGTTTTACACGAACTCCACAGCACCATAATGGCTACACTGAAAACTGGGAAGTTTGGTATCAAACTTCTCAGCACAATAAATGCACACTGATGCCAGTGTACATTTTATTGTAAAATACACCACAGAGGGCACCTTAGAGGTGCCCCCTGAAACTTAACCGACTGTCTGTGTAGGCTGACTAGTTCCAGCAGCCTGCCACACCAGAGACATGTTGCTGGCCCCATGGGGAGAGTGCCTTTGTCACTCTGAGGCCAGTAACAAAGCCTGCACTGGGTGGAGATGCTAACACCTCCCCCAGGCAGGAGCTGTGACACCTGGCGGTGAGCCTCAAAGGCTCACCCCTTTGTCACAGCCCAGCAGGGCACTCCAGCTTAGTGGAGTTGCCCGCCCCCTCCGGCCACGGCCCCCACTTTTGGCGGCAAGGCTGGAGGGAACAAAGAAAGCAACCAGGAGGAGTCACTGGCCAGTCAGGACAGCCCCTAAGGTGTCCTGAGCTGAAGTGACTCTAACTTTTAGAAATCCTCCATCTTGCAGATGGAGGATTCCCCCAATAGGGTTAGGATTGTGACCCCCTCCCCTTGGGAGGAGGCACAAAGAGGGTGTACCCACCCTCAGGGCTAGTAGCCATTGGCTACTAACCCCCCAGACCTAAAACACGCCCTTAAATTTAGTATTTAAGGGCTACCCTGAACCCTAGAAAATTAGATTCCTGCAACTACAAGAAGAAGGACTGCCTAGCTGAAAACCCCTGCAGCGGAAGACCAGAAGACGACAACTGCCTTGGCTCCAGAAACTCACCGGCCTGTCTCCTGCCTTCCAAAGATCCTGCTCCAGCGACGCCTTCCAAAGGGACCAGCGACCTCGACATCCTCTGAGGACTGCCCCTGCTTCGAAAAGACAAGAAACTCCCGAGGACAGAGGACCTGCTCCAAGAAAAGCTGCAACTTTGTTTCCAGCAGCTTTAAAGAACCCTGCAAGCTCCCCGCAAGAAGCGTGAGACTTGCAACACTGCACCCGGCGACCCCGACTCGGCTGGTGGCGATCCAACACCTCAGGAGGGACCCCAGGACTACTCTGATACTGTGAGTACCAAAACCTGTCCCCCCTGAGCCCCCACAGCGCCGCCTGCAGAGGGAATCCCGAGGCTTCCCCTGACCGCGACTCTTTGAACCTAAAGTCCCGACGCCTGGGAGAGACCCTGCACCCGCAGCCCCCAGGACCTGAAGGACCGGACTTTCACTGGAGAAGTGACCCCCAGGAGTCCCTCTCCCTTGCCCAAGTGGAGGTTTCCCCGAGGAATCCCCCCCTTGCCTGCCTGCAGCGCTGAAGAGATCCCGAGATCTCTCATAGACTAACATTGCGAACCCGACGCTTGTTTCTACACTGCACCCGGCCGCCCCCGCGCCGCTGAGGGTGAAATTTCTGTGTGGACTCGTGTCCCCCCCGGTGCCCTACAAAACCCCCCTGGTCTGCCCTCCGAAGACGCGGGTACTTACCTGCAAGCAGACCGGAACCGGGGCACCCCCTTCTCTCCATTCTAGCCTATGTGTTTTGGGCACCACTTTGAACTCTGCACCTGACCGGCCCGGAGCTGCTGGTGTGGTGACTTTGGGGTTGCTCTGAACCCCCAACGGTGGGCTACCTTGGACCAAGAACTGAACCCTGTAAGTGTCTTACTTACCTGGTAAAACTAATCAAAACTTACCTCCCCTAGGAACTGTGAAAATTGCACTAAGTGTCCACTTTTAAAACAGCTATTTGTCAATAACTTGAAAAGTATACATGCAATTTTGATGATTTGAAGTTCCTAAAGTACTTACCTGCAATACCTTTCGAATGAGATATTATATGTAGAATTTGAACCTGTGGTTCTTAAAATAAACTAAGAAAAGATATTTTTCTATATAAAAACCTATTGGCTGGATTTGTCTCTGAGTGTGTGTACCTCATTTATTGTCTATGTGTATGTACAACAAATGCTTAACACTACTCCTTGGATAAGCCTACTGCTCGACCACACTACCACAAAATAGAGCATTAGTATTATCTATTTTTACCACTATTTTACCTCTAAGGGGAACCCTTGGACTCTGTGCATGCTATTCCTTACTTTGAAATAGCACATACAGAGCCAACTTCCTACAGTTGATGTTATGCTTTGGTAACTAGTGAAAACAGTGATCATACTTATGTAAACCATGTTTACTCCAGCTTTATTTACACTGTGATTGCATGTATTTAACAACGCAGGGTGGATTTGATAAATGCAAATGGGACCAGATTTTCTGCTATTGAAAATACTCCGCTAACATTCACTCCTCACTACACTATATTCTGCTTCAGTATTGTGCTCAAACTAATCAAAGTGCTGCTTAGATATTTTTTCTGGATACATTTTACCTCCTTCTCAATATAAGATGCACATCTTTGGCTAAATTGTATTCTCACGTTTCTCCTAGTGTGACTTGCACCTGTATTAAATGCAAGGCTTTTCTAAGCTCAAGTTTAAGCCTTTTTTCTGATGTTTCATGTATCCTCAAGACCTGTCTCAGGCAGTTTGTTTGCTCTACCCCCTCCCTCATTAGTAAACTGGTGTTTTTACTGAGTCATGTTTCCCTTATGTATTCAGTGTTACACATGGCTCAATCTTGCAGTAACTTTGTTTTTTACTTCCACAGGCAAGAGGGCCCCCATTTTGTTCCGTAAAGATATGATTGAATTGATGAAGGAAGGCTCTGTTGTTGTTGATCTTGCTTCTGAAGCTGGAGGAAACATTGAAACTACCAAGCCAGGAGAGTTATATGTGCATAAGGTGTGTGTTGACACACTTACTAACTGTGTTTGTATCTCAGTGCTTTGATATTCCACAAATACTGCTCAATGTATGTAGTTTGGTCATGGCTAAACCCTTGACCCTGCCTTTCCATAATTCATACATTTTGCCAAATGCAATAATAAGCTTGTTATCTTTTCTTTTCAACTTTCTTCGCTAGTCTGATAGGCCTTTGCAATTTTTTTTTTCTTTCGTACATTTGTGTTCATTATCTCGGATGGTTGAAAAGGGATTAGATCTGTGAAAAAAAATTCTTAGTAGGCAACCTGTACTTACACTGTCATTGTTTTTTTGTTTTTTTTGCTTGAATTTTCTCATTAGGGGATCACACATATTGGTTATACAGATCTTCCAAGCAGAATGGCTACACAAGCAAGTACTTTGTATTCCAACAACATTACCAAACTTCTAAAAGCCATAAGTCCGGACAAAGACAACTTTTACTTGGACCTGAAAGATCAGTTTGATTATGGCACCATGGACCATGTGATCAGAGGAACTGTGGTGATGAAGGTTTGTAATTTACAATATACATGTTTCTCCCACATTGTTCCAAGCACAAGTGAAACACTGATGATTCGTGCTGTACCAGTCTTAAAGTAACTACTCCTGACTTTTTATTATCCTAACAAAAGGGCGCACTCCAGGGTAGCAGAAATACTCTGCTTTAATTCAAACATTTTCAAGGTAGTGCATTCAAACAAGATATGTATTTTGACCGGGGTCTTGGTCATGCAGCAAGTCAGCCGTTGATTTCAATGATATAAATAGTCTTTGCTTTCACATCATCTTGTGTGAATTCTGGGAGTGTAAGGAAAAATGCTGGTTCCTATGAACTACATCATACTGCCATCACTACCTGTTGCTGCATGGCAGGTTAGGATGGACTCTAATGGAGGTATATGGGCTCCGCGAAGGTGATATAATGATGGGGTTTGCCACAACTTTGTGAAAATATTGGTACCATGGAAGAGCTGTCACAGGATTAACTAAAACTCTTGGGTGTTTTTTAATTGTATGTAGCATGTATGGCTGTAGGTAAGTATACTCTTCATACTCTTGCCATCTAGATTTGGGCCTGGATGTTGCAAGTTGCTTTTGTTTGAAGAAGTCTTTCAAGTCACTGTGTGTCAAGTGACCCCTCCCTTATTACATTTTTTGCTCATGAGCATCGACTCCTTGTTAGACCCATCAGGTTTGAACATGTACTGACAGGTCTCCTGAATTTGACATGCGCCATATTTTTTTAGCCCCTCCTGGTGCAACTCCTCCACTCGTGCCACCAAGAGACACACTTGCAGTGACTGTTGGTTTTCACCATTTCAGTTCCACAGCAATGCGATTCAGACATTGTCCTGCAATATTGGGTACACCAATCCTGATGGTGCCCATGGCTCTCTCGGACTGCATGCTTTCGGTTTCTAGCCTTATACAAAGGAGAATGTTGCTCGTGGTAGGTGATGAAACAGATGCCTTCCAGAATCGCCCTCAATGCCGCGCTAAGTATTGTTGGGCTGATCACCGAATCATGCTTTGTCTCACATTGGTGCAGAGGAGGAAGACTACGTTGAGTCTAGGAGGGTCCTGGAAAACCAACTTAGCCCTGACATTGTCTCTTCCAGTGCATCCGAGGCTGATGACGAGAAAGATGGGGTGTCATCTACTTCAGCTGTAACTGTCCCCCGCACAAAGACCACATCAAAACTCATGAGTATGGTCGAAACTGAGGCACATGGGGTCATAATAGGTAGCACGCTGAGCCAGAGCATCACTCTTGAAAGTTGTGCTTTCAGTCCTGTGCATAAATAAACGACCGCCTACAGGGTCTCCACTGCCTTTGGGCTCCGGTCTGCACCTAGGTAAGGCATCTGAGGCAAAACAGGACCTGCTAAAGGGCGTCGATCACCGTTGACTTTCAGATCCAAAGAGAGCTTTGACATCAAGACTTCCTACCCTGGCTACGTTAGACAACTCAGAGAGGCCAATTCTCAAAGAGCTCGACGAGAGACAAAAGACGATATTCATTCACCCTCAGACAGGGAAGACTTCCACTGAAGCTTTCTTCCCACATCCCAAAGACTGACAACCTACCAAGGTAAAGGAGGCTTGTCATTGAGGAGGAACGCACTCCACGCGGCTACTCAGCAGCAACACCAATGTCCAGGTGGTTTAAGGACATGGCTATCAGCCTCCCTCATTTCAGTCCTCCTTCCTTTCCCCACCACCACCACCACCACCACCACCACCACCACCACCACCACCACCACCACCACCACCACCTGCTCCTCTGCCTACTGCATCACACACTTTTCCACTTGGGGTCTCCAGAATCCAGCTCGTATGTGGATTATCCCTACAACCGGAGGATTGAGGGTCCATTCCATCTGCAGCCTAGGCATGACCCATGGGTGGACTGCAACATTGTTCCACCATTGGATCCACACTTAGATCATATCCCAATAAAAGGTTAAAAGCTTCCCACTCAGATAATGTTATCACCTTTTTTGGGCAATAAAACTAGCAAACTCCTATCACAAGGTAGATATGCATGTCATGCCTAAGAAGGAGAATTTCCTTTTTGTGACGCTCTCAAATTCAGAGCACTCAGTGCAATTCTTCTCCATGCTTAAGGGATTGCTTAAAGTGGTTCCTGACATCTTTGCTCAGCTGATCAAGGCTAAGGTCATTAACCCCCTGAGTAGAAAAAACATTTAAGCCCTCCCTATCCTACCATACATCAAGGGTCATGTGCCCCCCTGACTCTGTTGCGGTGGACTGCTAGTAAATGAGCCTCTGTGCAAGCCACTGGGGATGCACCAACACCAGGGAAAGCGAGCAAGTGCAGTGAGGAAGAGGGTAGAAGCCTGGGCCGCCACTCCCTGGTATATTGCTAATTCCATTGACCTCCTCTCACGTTATGACAAGGCTCAGTGAAAGGAAGTATAGGAACTCCTACTTTATCTTCCTGACCAGTTCAGGACAAGGGGGAAGAAAATAGTGGCAGGAGGAAAAACATTTCTGTTGCCACTATTTGTTGCTCCCGTGATGCTGCTGATAAGGCTGCTAGAGGAGTAAAACCTGCATCATACTCAAGCAACAATCTTGGCTTTGCTTATCGGACTTCAAGCCAGTGGTCCAGAAACTTCTTCTCAACCTGCATTATGATTAAGAACATCTTTGTACCCCAGGTTTGAGATGTTAGGAAAAAATCAAGGACACGGAGACTGTGAAGTCCGTGGGTGCTGTCTATACCACATCCGGCAGGGGGGGTCCTTTCGTAAACAGCAGTACAGGGCAGGAGTCAAGATCACTACTGAGCAAAGGCATATGTACCAAAATCAGTAGCAGTAATTGAGTCAGGGTGGCAGAGGCTATATGGGCTCTGGGCACACAGTGCTACCAGGTACCAACTCCAATAAGGATAGTGGTAGAAGGGCCTCCAGTAATGCCACATATCCTCTTGGATCACAACACCTGTCAGGGGAGGTTGCAAGATTTTCTTCCATGCTGGTAGCATATCACTTTCAATCATTGGGTTGCTGCAATCATCCACAAATGGTATTGCCTGGAACTTCTCTCTGCCCTTCTATACAGCCCACTTTGCCCACACACCATAAGCTCAGAACACTACCTCCTTCTACACACACAAGAATAGCCAAGCCCTTCTACTAAAAGGAGCTATAGAACTGGTGCCTCATCCTTAAGAAGGCAAGGGGATTTATGCCTGATTTTTCCTTATCCCCAAAAGGACGACTCCCTCAGGTTAATCCATAGTCTCAGCCCCCCTCAAGTACATCCTCCCAGAACATTTCTATGTGACATTCCTGCAGGATGTCATTCAGCTACTTCAGCAAGGGGACTTCATGACTGTGTTAAACCACATGGACTCTTACTTCCGTATACTTACCCACTTTGTGGATCAGCGCTACCTCCACTTCGTAGTAGGTGTCAGCACTACCAATTCAAGGTGCTACCATTCAGAGTCCTAACAGCCTCAAGGATCTTCACAAAATAACCCACCTCAGAAGGGGAGTATCCATGGGTTTCCCTGTCTACGCAGTTGGCTCATTAAAAGTGCAGGCAGCAGTGTCTAGCCAACACCCAAGATGCCTTCTCTCTTCCTCCACAGCTTGGGACTTACCATAAACTCCTCCAAGACTCACACCCAACCCCTCCAAGTGCCGCCTTTTCTGGTCATCCTAAATGCAGTCATCAACAAAGAGTGTCAGCTCTTCAGCAGTTACTACCCCTTTTACATAGAAATTGTCAATTGACAGAACAGTTATGCACCTCCTGGGCTTGATGGCATATTATATAGCCAAGGTTCTCCATGCCAGTTTCCACAGGCATCCTCTTAAAGAGTGCCTTCCGCCACGGAGATTGCAGGCAAAGGGTCACTGTGAAGATCTGCTAAGTGGTGTGACAAAAGGGCCTCTTTTTCCTGGAAAATGATGAGGGTTCAAACTGTAAGTGTCCTGGACAGGTTCCCAGGGCCAGATCTCTTTCCCCAAAACTGTACTATGTACTATGAATTATGCCACCTTTGTAAGTCCATAGTAAAAGGTACCCCTGGTACCTAAGGCATGGGTACTGAAGAGGGCCCCCAAGAGCTGCCGCACCCATTGTGCCACTCTTAGAGGCCCCATACCAGCCTCATGCAGACTGCCATTGCAAGTGCATGACAAGGTGTATTTAAAAGTTGCAAACTCAACATGGCACTCGCCAAGAGTGCCATGCCTTCCAACACTGCATGCAATATAGGTAAGACATCCCTCTGGCAGACCTTATAGCCCTAAGGCAGGGTGCACTATAATGCATGTGAGGGGCATATATGGGCAAGAGAAAATATCTCCCTACTGTGTCTTTTCAAAACCTTAAGACATAGGAAGGGTGCAGGTAAGCCATAGCAAATGCATGTGCTGGACACCGGTCATTATGACTTCCCCAGCTACATGGCCTCTGAATACTGGTTTGTTTGGTATCAAACAACTCTGAATATTAAACCACACTGATGCCAGTGTTGGATTTATTATAACATATCCAGAGGGCACCTTAGAGGTGCTCCCTCCGGGCATGGTTGCTGACTGGTCTTAGTCAGCCTGCCACCACCAGACAGAAGTTTGGACTCCTGGGGTGAGAGCCTCTGCTCTCAGGAGCCAGAACACAAAGCCTTTCCTGGGTATACGTTTTAAACCTCCTTCCCAAAGCAGGCACCCCGCACCAGCAATCCGTTTCAAAGGGTTTACTGCCTCTGAACTCTGACCTCTGCTGCTAGCAGCAGATGGTCGCCCAACGGTTTTCCCCCGATGTTCAGTGGGAAAAGTTTGCCAGAGTAGACGCAGTGGCCACCCCCCAGCCTGCACTACCCCCCAGGTGTGGCACGTGAGGTGACCACTCTGTTTCATTTTCGTCCATCTTGGATGGTAGGAAAATAGCCGATTTAGGGTTAAGGTTGTTGCCCATTCCCATAGGACGTGGCCACTTACTGGGTGTAGTCACCCTGAAGTAGGTGTCTCATTGGCTACTACCAAGTACTCCACCCCCCCACCCCTGACGCACACTAAATGCAATATTTCATGGGCATCCCTAGACCTCCAGATCTGATTTAATGGCCACAGGAAGACCAGCGACAAAGATGACTTGAGGCATGAGAACAGAAGCCCTGCTGCTAGAAGAAAAATGTGCCAAACTCTGCCTGCTACACCCAGCACACGACAGTCACCTCTGAGGGGCCAGCCTGAAAACTGAAGGACACTAAGAAACCCCAGAGGACCTTGAGCCTTCTAAGAATCGCCCAGAACCTCCCTCTGAGTCACAGCATCTCTCACCTGCGTCCTGCAAGCAAAAAAACAGTGAAGTCCATTTAACTGACTGGCCACTGACCAACGAACTACTGCAGCAGCCGGACCAAAATCCACCCGAAGGACCTGAATGACAAAACCTACCAGTGTACCAGGTTTGCTGGCACTGCGACTTCCTGGGCCAGAGACATGGCAATAAATGGGGTACTGGACCCCTAACGCCGGACTCCCAGAAGGAAACTTCACTCCGGACTTTCAAAAGCCAGATGCAAGCCCCAGTCAAGGGACCTCAGGATACCCGAGAACCACCCCCAGGATGGCCCTGCTGACCTTCAAGCAACCCTCCAAGTGATCTGCTTCTGACTCTAAGGACTCTCTGATGCACAACTCTTGTCTGACCAAGCTTCACTGCACCTGGCCTCTGCATCGGAAAACGAGCTGTGCTCTAGGGGTCCCTGACCCCTTGCGACCTCTACACCCCAAGGGGACCCACAAGACTTAACCTTTTGGTCCACCTGTGCAGTTTGTTTCAAAGTGGTCCCCTTCTCTGTTTTGCACCAGCTCCAAGATTTTCAGCTGCTGCTCCTGTTTGAACCGGGAACTGCCCGAACTTCTCTAGTTGGCCCACAGGACATATCGATGACCTCGACCCAAAAATATAAGGTTACTCTTGTGAAAAATTTGCCTGATTTTATATGCACTTTAATGATTTTCCCATTCAGTCCTATGGTGCATAATTACGCTCAATAAGCATATATTTTCCTAAACTTTGAAAAATCGTAACTAAAAAAGTATTTGATGATCTTGGTCTTAAAAGTGTTCTAACAATCTAAAGTATTTTTGTAAATTGGTCTTGAGTTAATCTTCCAAGTGTGTGTCTGCATTTATTGATACTGTGACAACAAGTACTTATCGCATCTTCAAGGTAAGCCCAAGTGCTCGCCCACACTACCACAGAAATAGAGCATTAGGTTGTCTGCTTTTTACCTCTGGAAACCAAGGTATGGTTGCTTGGTCTCTCTGCACAGGGCAAATCATTTTTGTACAGTAGAGCTCAAACTAGCAATCTGGTTCCTGAGGCCTTAGAGCTTGGTTACTTTCGTTTTTCTACAGGAGTGCATGGACATCCTTAAAGAATCTTGCAAACAAACTATTGCAGGCTTGTTATGCTGCTAAGAGGAAAATGTTTGTCTACCAATGTAGTCCAAAACAAATTGATTCTCTCAAATCCGCTATCAAATCAGCGTTAGCCTACAGATCTATAAGTCTCTACTTATTAGCTGTGGCTGCTCACTTGCAAAATGGGCAACATTGTCTTCACAGTTTAGAGTCCCTGTCATTAAGACTTTCATATCCTCCCCCCCCCCCCCCCCCCAATGGTCTCACCTGTTCCTGTTGGGAGCCTCAATGTCGTTCTTACAAGATTAATGGGACCTCCTTTCGAACCAGTCATTCTGCTCTTACCCTTTACAATTACTCTTGTAAAATGACTTTCCTGCTATTACAACTTAAAGGTATATTCGTGAGCTACAAACTCTGGCTGTGCAAGAGTGTTTTTCACAGGTGCACAATGACACGGTCTCCTTAGGACTAACACAGAGTTTCTTTTCAGGATCCTAGCTCCTTTCCACCTCACCAAACAAGTGAGCTCCCAGTCTTTTTCTCTCATCCAGGCTCAATAGCTGAAAGAGCTCTTCATACATTAAATGTAAAAAACACACTAAAGTATTACTTTGAGAGAACTAAAACTTTCTTTAAAACTTAAGATCTATTTATTGCATTTGCTAGCCCTCAGAAAGGCCAGGCAGTATCTCAGCAACTTTATTGCATTTGGTAGCCCTCAGAAGGGTCAGGCATAGATAGGTGGCTTGTTAAAATGATCCACATGTGATACCAGAAACTCAGTAGACCCCTGCCTATCCCTCATAGGGCAAAATCTACCCGTATGAAAGTTTCAGCAATTACTTTCTTAGGAAATATTCTGATATCCAATATTTGCAAGTCAGCTACACGGTCAACTCACTATATTTTCATGAAAGATTATTGTGCAGCTGTTTTAGCCTGATAGCAGGCTTAAGTTTGCCAAAAAGTATTGGGAATCTTTTTATCACCACTTTCAGGTGTACTGTTTAACAGTCTATGCAGAGGAAGAGCATCTATAGCCACACGATATGAATGGACAATTAAAATCTGTAAGCTTCTGTTTCGTAATGTGTAGTGCTGTAGATTCACACGCACCCACCTGCCTACCTGGGAACCACTGTCTGTTGCATATGTCCCCATGCTCCACATTTAATCCTCACCCATATAATATGCATGGTTATCATACTATCCTCACTTTCCTCTCCATACTCGCGCTCACCCAAAGTGTGACAATCTAACAATCGAGTTGATGCCCATGTGCAGTACCAACTAAAATAAGAGTCACTTAACGCCTTGTGACTTGAATGGCTTCTTCAAACAAAATCAAATTACAGTGTCCGGGCCAAGCACTAGATGGCAGGCATATATAGAGCATGTGAATCTACAGAACTACAAGCCACGTAGAAAGATGCTAAGTTGGTAAGTAACATTTTCCTTATTCCTCTAACAGTGCCTTGTGTGTTGTGATTGTATCCAAACTAGTGTGGTGGTTCTTCGCATCTACTGATAAAATCAGGTTTATGTGGTTAATCAACTCTTTTAGTTTGATAGCAACACAAAACATTAATCAATTCTTATAAACGTTCATTTTATTAGTATATCATTTTTCTTTTGATACTTTCTCTGGTACATGATTTACTTATGCTCAGAGCATTTTGGTATGTAAAACTATATTTAACAATTGCAATTACATTTTAAGTTACAGCCGGTCAACAGGCAAACTGTAATGATTATCACAGTTATGTTGGCCACATTTCAAACCTGGTAGTGTTCAAAATTCATCATCTGTTTTCGACAGTTAGTGTCTTCAGAGCATCAGTCCATACTGTGTTTTTTGTTGTTAACAAATAGTGTGTTGTCTAATGGCTTTTGACAATTGGCTCCTCTATACCAATTTTACAATGCTATGTTGCCTGTTGGATAGTATGGTCTTTTTGCTAGTTGCATTAGTGTCGAATTTTTGAATCCCTGTTCAAACTATTGTTCACAATCTCACACCCATTGTATTATTAGGTTTGTTAATTGTATTTAATTGTAAAAGTCCTGCATTCTTCATTATCCATTTAGAGGTAGTATTTTGAATTCCCTGTCCTACATCTATACTTAATTCGATCTTGTTCTTTCATTCACTCTTCTGTTTTTAATGTTCCTAAATTATTTTGCTAATATTTTCCCTGTAGGAAACATAATAGAAGGTATTGCCTCATTAAGGCTCTCAGGTACAAGCCATGTAAAAGTTGTATCTATTGTGATTTATTCTGAATCAACATGCATCAGTCGCTACCCGTAGTGAGCTACTGTACAATTTTAAGAAATGCAATTTGAATAAAGTTATTGCTATTATGAAATGCCATAGTATTGACGATTTCATATTTTGTCGACGAATGCTAGTTGGGTGTTTATTCCACCTCAACTTCACAGCCTTCCATTTTTTAAAGCATAATCTGTTCATGGGTAGAAGACTGCATTTGCAAAACAAAGGTTCACAAGTGGTAGGCTAATGTAGTTTAACTTACTTTCTGTCTATACAAGCAAATTCTCTCCATTGAATATGCACAAACAGTTCTTATATTGGAAACAAGGGCTTTAATGTATTGTGCACAATTTACTTTCACCTTGACACTATCGCTCTGCTTTTTTAACCACATATACTCTGTGTTTTGTTTATTGCGTGTATATAAACACATTAATATTTAAGTGTTGGTTTACTAGTGTTTACGTCTCCTAAATTGATGCCTGTATTCTTTGTAGGACGGTAAAGTGATTTTTCCAGCACCACCGCCAAATAACATCCGACAGGCTGCCCCAGTGAAGCAGAAAACAGTGGCTGAGTTGGAAGCAGAAAAGGCTGCTGTAATCACACCATTTCGGAAGACCATGACGACTGCCTCTGGCTACACTGTTGGTGGGAAAATAATTCATGTCACTTAGTTTTTTATTTCTCTCCCTTCATAAACCCCTATTTGTTGGTGGACAGTTATTGATATTTGTAGTAGGCTAACATTTGTTAATTATGCAGTTGTAATTTATGCTTTCCAATTCTTGAGAATTTGGATGTTTTCTGGGAACTGGAAGAGGCACATGTTTGTTTTGATATTAAATGTTTCAGCGGCAAATAGAACATCTCTGTTGGTGGTATTCCTGGTTCCCAGTAGTTGTGCATATTAGGATAAATTCAATTTAAACATTGTTTGATGCTGATAGTTGTGCTGTACTTATGAGCATCTTAAAACTTTCTCAAATGTTTACTTATTGTCGATTGTGATTTTATTAACAGCTTAGCTTTAGTTTTGTTTTTCAACACTGTTAAACTTCATATCCTTTAAGAGAATGGTCCAATTTCTTGATATTGAAATCGAGCTGCCTTTGGAACCTGGGGAGCCAGGTTCCCCCACTTGACTCAGCATCATGTGATTATGGGCAAATCAGTTAATCTCCCTGTGCCTAAAAATGTGAAATGTATGGTTGTAGAAATTATGGCTGTAGATACATAGGTTTGCCATACTCCTGCCATCTAGTGTTGTGTGTGTGTGGACATTTGCAACTTGTTTCTGTTTGAAGAAGTCTTTCGAGACATGAGGTGTTACGGCTCCACCCTTATTCAGCTCCATTATTAGATTTATTTTTTCTACCATCAGGCTTAGGCGTTTTTTTTACACAGCTCCCAGATTGGACGCCATCAGTGTTCCTGGAGCTCCCTCTTCTCTTATCCCATCATCGAAAAAAAAGCCTAGTCTGTCTTTCCTTTTCCATCGATGCACTTGGAGTGTTTCCAAAGCCCAAGTCCCAGATCTGGCACTTGGTCATCTACCACTGCATACACTTCTTGATGGAGTTCCTTCTGTGGAGCAGACCACTTTGCAGACCTGCTCAGCTGGACGCATCATTAAGTTTACTAGTGGGATCTCTACCAGCAAGTCCTACTCATTCTCTCCGGTGTTACTGCACCTCACTGATAGACCAATTCGCCACCATCCACAATGTGAAATATCTAAACTTTGCTTCCAGGTACCCACACCCAAGCCATTAACTAGGGATAAACTGGTAGGGATATTTTCCAATGCTTTTCCTCTTCTCACATTCCTTCTATTCATGGTAAGGAAGATTTGGCAAGCATCCCTTACACTCATTCTCGTGGCTCCTCTAGGAAAGTGCACCTTTTTGACATTGTCACCCGCATTTTGTGTCTGGTATATGCTGCAGTTATGACTGAAAGTGCACTGGGTTCTTGCTAACCAGGACCCAGGGCCAGATCTCTTTCCCTAAAAGTTGGCAGTACCTTTGGCACCCTTGTAGGCCCCTACTACCCAGGGCCTGGGATACTAGAGTGTTCCTAAGGGCTAAAGCATGAATTGTGCCACCGTAAGGGACCCCCTCACCAAGCTCATGGTAGGCTGCCTTTGCAGGCTGCATGTCTTGGTGCCGACAAATTGAGAACACGACATGGCACATAGCCTGCGTGCCATGACCCCTAACACTGCATGCAATAAACGTAAGTCACCCTTCTAGCAGGCTTTACAGCCCTAGGACAGGGTGCATTATATTACATGTGAGAGCATAACTGCATGAGCAGATATGCCCCTGCTGTGTCTGTTTCAATTCTCTTATATAGCAAGTGACCAGGGTAGCCTTTTTAAATGCATGTACTGGACACTGGTCAGTACAAGTTCCCCAGCTACATGATGGCTTCACCGAAGATATCAAACGTCTCGTATTGGTGAACCCACACTGAGGCCACTTCAGATACCAGGCAAAAAGTGGGGAGGGGGGGTATCCTAGTCAAAAAGAGGCACTTTACTACATGACTCACTCCCTAACGAAAGAGGATGGAACTAACCTTTCCCGAGAGAGTTTTCATCTTCTAAGTGGCATGGTCAGTCTCAGGTCTGAGTTCCACTGTAAAGTCCATTCCTTGTAGGGAGATGGATCACCTTCACAGTTATGGTCTGTTCTCATTTCATTTGCATTAGCCATCTGAGAGACCTGTGGTTAGTTTGAACAAGGAAGTGAGAGACAAACAAGTATGGCCTCAGCTTCTTTAGGGAATGCACCGCAGCAAAAGCTTTCCTCTCAGTGGCACTCCAGTGCTGCTTTCTGGGGAGTAACCTCCTGTTAATGATAGCAACTGGGTGGGCATCATCATTGATTTGGTATAAATTTACTCCTATTCCATGTTCAGAGGCATCTATGTGCGTTATGAACTAATTGGTGTAATCTAGAGCAGTTTGACACTATAATAGATGAGAACGAGACGGCGTACTCGCGTTTCGGAGCCTCACGGAGTGCAGATGCAGATTTTGATATAATGTGGTGAGTTATTATACATATGGAATTGTCATGAACGGAAGTTTGATTTAGGTCACTGTATACTTGAGTATAATACTTTGGGAGGTCCTGAAGAAGTCATGGGGTACTCCCCGGATGAAACACGTGTTGACGGACATATGGACAAGTAAGAGAGAAGGACACAAACAAGCAAAGGAGGAACTGTTTGTGAATTCTGAGACAAACTCACATGAATGATTTTGCAAAATCTTTATAAAATTGGAACTCATGCAATTATGATGGACTGAAAAACGACTGGAACTATGAACTAAATAGTTAGAATGCTGATTTCAATTGGAGATAGGATCCGAACTTCACTGTGAAATTCTAGAGAATGTATTCTTAGCTATTATTTGATTATTTTGATTATTTTGATTTGGAAATATACTAATGAGATACCTTCATAAGAGACTGTAGATTGTTTGATTTATAATTGCTTTTACGTGTGCCTTCACATTCTATGTTGTATTGGTTAAGTAGTTTAACCTTGTAGGGGTGAGACCCCAGTGCAGAGCACCGTAATCAGGTCACATTTAGTTTCTAGATTTGGAAATTCGGAGCGCCTATTTTACACTATATCACCCTCCTTTTGATGGTTAGAGCTTTTAGAACATGTGCTACGCACATTGCTTCGTTCAAAGTGTCATAGGCCTTTTAACAGCTCACTGCCTAGTTCATTTTCTTGCACTCTTTTTGGAGGTCAGTTATGTGAGGGGGCCGGAATGGTGCCATATCCTTTCACGACCCTCCTGTACTACCCAGTCAAGCCAAGGTATGCTGTGACTTGGGTCTGGGTGGTTGGAGCAGTCTGTTGAAGACTCCTTCAGAGCAGGAAAAAAAAACAGAAACCAGACAGCCATTAGATTATAAAGAAAGGCAATTTAATACGTGTATGGGAACTGATGGCTTGAGAGCCCAAGTCCAAGCAGTCTGAATCGTGGAACTCCAATACAATCTTTTATCCATGAATACCACAAAAATGTGAAAATACATGATCTAATCAGAACAACAGAGAGGTAATTTCTTCATCAAGTCCATGGTGTGATGTTGATCAGGTGATGCATGGCATTACACATATATTAGGCATCTATCCAACCACAATAGAACAATATTTCATGATAGCAGCGTGATACAAGATGATCAGAAGCGTGACCTGCACATTTTTCCAAGCATCGCCAAACCAGTTTCTTCATAGCCTTTCCTCAGAACTATGTGGACATTCAGATGTCTGTCTGTTGCTGGGTGAATGAAGCAATGTGTGTTGCGAGAGGTGTCCTTTTGAAGCAAGCCTTGCATTACAAGCTGTCTGTCAGGGTTAATTTAGTAAAGGTCTTCCAACCTTTTGCATATGTTTTTCAGGCCTGTTCAGCATTGAGTATCACAGGATGAAGTCAGGCCTGGAGACATAATAAAATTGATTAATTAGCCAGTTTCCCCAAGTCCAGAAAAGTCTGGATCTCGGGCTTCAATGGTTGAACTTGGCATCCACCTACAAGGTGACCCAAGTATACAACCGACTCAGCCCCATCTGGCAGTTGCCTGCCTTGATAGTGAGGCCTGCACTTTCAGAGCCTCTAGGACCTTGCCAAGGTGGATCAAGAGATGCTGCCAGGTAGAGCTAAAGACAGCAATATCATGGAGATATGAACTCTTCTAACCCAGCCAGGACTTGATTCACCAACCTTTGGAAAGTGGCAGGAGCATTCTTTAGTCTAAAAGGCATAACAGTAAACTTATAATGCCCATCAGGAGTGAAGAATGCTGATTTCTCTTTTGCTCAAGGGGGTTAGATCTATCTGCCAGTACCCTGATGTAAAATCAAAAGTACTGAGATATTTGGCTACCCCTGAGCTGTCAATCAGTTAATCCGCCCTAGGAATTGGGTGTGCATCTGTTTTGGTCGCAACATTGAGGCCCCTGTAGTCCACACAAACCTCATGTCTCTCTTTCCACCCTGGGAATGAGGCTTGGGGACTATGACAACTGGGCTCAGTGACTCCCAATTCCATCATCTTGCTTACTTTAGCTTTGACGTTCTTTTTGACATGATCAGACTGTGGAATTTATTTTTGACAGGTAATCTGTTTCCCTTGTCCAAGTCATGTGTACACCAGGTAGTCTGACCAGGAATCAAAGAGCAGCTCAGCATACTGATGCAAGACTTGCTTGGAGTCAGTCTGCTGTTGGTCAGTGAGGGTGACTGAAAAGACCACTCCTTCAGCTGAGCCATCTTTGGGATTGCTGGAACAGAGATCAAGGAGAGATTCATTCTCTGCTTCCTGTCCCTCATCAACAACCATCAGTATGGTCATTTAAGCTCTGCCATGGTATGGTTTAAGGCGATTGACGGGGATAAACGTTTTGGGGTTCCTGCAAGAGCCAAAGTCCACCAGGTAGGTGACTTCCCCTTTTCTTTCTAGGATAGGGTAGGGTTCACTCCATATGTCTTAGAGGGCCCTAGCAAACACAGGCTCCAAAGGCCATACCTTCTGCCCTGTTTGAAACTCCAACAATGCAGCCTTTTGGTCATACCAGAGCTTCTGGAACTCTTGGCTGGTCTCAAGGTTTTTGGAAGCTTTTTCCATGTACTCAGCCATTCGAGAGTGAAGGCCAAGCACATGGTCCACATTATCCTGTTTAGGTTCTCTGAGAGGTCTTATCCCTTCCCTCATTCACAGGACAAAGTGGTCCCCTCACAGGGTGCCCAAACAGAAGTTCAAAGGGGAGAAAACCTACTCCCTTCTGAGGCACTTCCCTGTAAGTAAAAAGCAGGCTTGGAAGTAAGACATCCCATCTCCTTCTGAGTTTTTCAGGGAGCTCACCAATCATATTTTAAAAGTTGTGTTAAATCTTTCAACATGGCCATTAGTTTGTGGATGATATGGGGTAGTGAACTTATAGGTCACACTGCGTTCGGTCCACCTGTGTAGCCAGACACGAAGTTTGTAACTTTGTCTGACACCACTTCCTCTGGAAAGCCCACTCCGGTAAAGATACCAGTGAGTGCCGTAGCTATTGCAGGGGCAGTAGCAGTCCTCGGGGAATTACCTGGTTGTATGATCCACTATCTCCAATATAAATCGGTTTCCTGATGCTGTTGGAGGTTCTGAGGCAACAGTGTCAACCTCTCCCCTTTCAAAGGGTACACCAACCACCGGAAGTGTAACTAAGGGGTCCTTTGGGTGGCAACTACCACTGGCTTGACAGGTGGCACAGGTGTTACAAAACTACGTAACCTTCTGGGACATACCTGGCCAGTTGAAGCGGTTCACTAACTGTTTTGCACAGTTATCCCCAAACCTTTTGCCGCCTTCCTCCTTTTTTGCTGACCTTCATTTTTGTTGGCTTTGGGACTCTGGGCACTTTACCATTGCTAACCAGTGCTAAATTGCATATGCTCTCTGTCTAAAATGTAATGGCGATTGGTTTATCCACGATTGGCATATTGGATTTACTAGTAAGTCCCTTGTGAAGTGCACTACGTGTTTTTTTTTTTTTTTTTAAACCGGTTTTACTGAAAGGTTTTCATCATTTATCATTTCCCTCAGCAGATGATGTCATAATAGTCACGTGCGTATTCGAATGAATAAAATAGTAAGGCAATATCTGTTGTAATGTACTTAACATTTGCAACATCCCTCAACTCCCTCCTTTCCCCATGAGTCCCATTCCCGGAGATTTGTTAATCATAGGTGGTACTGGTTTCATATTAAATCTTCTCAGTATATTGCCACTGGTTGCTGAATGTCTGGGCTAGTTAGTAGTGTGAACAATTGCTTCACCTTCCAAAAGCACACTCAACAAGCATTTACAATGCAACGGGTCTCGCGTTTGCTCATGTTAGAGCTGATAGGTGAAAAGTCGGGTTAGGAGTTTACAACACTATCGGCAAAAGTGCATTTATGTACCTAACCTGAAAAAGTGCAATTAACTATGTGAAGCGCTCGACCCCTGCCAAGTGAAATCACGCTAGTAAATTAGAGAAAAAGTAGTCCACAAGCTGGACAGAAAACAGCGAGCCTCGCATGTTTTCTGTACTTGGTCGATGAGCTCGAGGAGGGCTAGCCACTGGAAAAGGCATGACGTATGCATGCCTTCGACTAACGAAAGTAAGCAGATTTTATTAGGCAAGCCCACGAACCAATGAAAAACACTGACGTGATGTCGACTGGGCTCCGAGCCCTTTTCTAAACCCTAAAGCGTCTCGCTGCGATACGCATGCGCGAGCGCATGCAACGCAGGCTCGACCCTAACAAGGAAAAAGGGAGCAATACTAGCTTTCATAGCAAACATACCCATAGACACTATCTGCGCAGCAGCAACATGGGCATCCCCACGCACATTCACAAAACATTGTGTGGACATTCTAATGCATAAAGAAGCCCAAGTGGGACAGAAGGTATGACAGCACCTGTTGGCAAGCTCATCATTTCAACCCAGCCAACCCAAATAAAGGGGAAAACCGCTACACAATCTGATGCACAGCATGTGAATCCAGAAAAGTATTCATGCTGCAAAACTAACTGGTTACTTACCAGTAGGAGTAGTTTTTCAGCCTGAAGAGTTTTCTGGATTCACATGCGACCCACCCACCTCCCCAGAAATGAGAACAGGACAAACAGGTGGGGAAGAGGTCTGATGTACATAAAGCAAGCAAAGAAAAAAAAAACAGGAATAAAGGAATCCGAGGATGGCTACCACGCACTGGAACTTTCGGGTGCCATCTGACATACAGGGGACGGACCAAGCACCAAATGGTGGTCGACAGTGAACCAAAAAAGGGGGAAAAAATACAAGAAAAAGAAACAATTCCGGACACAACCACTAGATGGCAGAACGATGCACAGCATGTGAATCCAGAAAACTCGTATGGCTCCAAAACTACTACTGGTAAGTAATCATTTCGTTATGCGCTGCTGCAACGATCCGGTGATTGTTAGGAAGAAACTTATTTTGCTGGTACGGTAACACCAGTGTTCTCCCATTTATTTGCTCACTATTTCTGCAGTCTATTTTGTTTTTGTAACAGTCATACATTTTTTAAAAAGTGTAAATCATTTAGCATCCCTGGCGGAGAAAATGAAAGAAAGATATAGAGCCAGCTCGTGTGCAAAGTCTTTGCAGCATCCACCTGGTTCTTAACAAAATTAAATATATAAAAATGCCAGTGGTGTGGGAAAAGGAAAAAACAGAATGGTTAAGACACATGAGCTCTTGCGTAGAGCATGCAAGCTTTTTACAACCGCCAAACGCTTGTTAAGAAGTGACTTACTCAGGAGTGGGTGAGGACCTTGCGAACACCAGCTGTAGACATTTACAAAAGAGGCAAAACAAATTGCCTGTTTGGCGCAGAACTCCTCGGGCCACAGGGGTCCCTGCACCGATAAGTATGCAGCACACAAACAGAAATGAAGTGTTTTGAGGGCAGGTGACCTGCAAGTCTGCTGCAGTGGCACATAGCCACTGCAGCAGACGGCCGCAGCAGTGAGAAGCACCTGGAAAGTGGGCAGTGACCACTTTTAGTTTGTGATCGTTCTTTTGGAGCATGCGATTACAAGTAGATTGCAAAAATACTGTTGCTCAAATGCCTGTTTAAAGAACTGAAAGGCAGAACTATGGGACTGGAGCAACAGCCATTCTCCGAAGAGCTTTCTTTGCTACAAAGTGCAGTCACTCACAGTGGAGAGCCAATGACTGACGTGGATTATCCTTTGCCCCTTTCTGTATGCCTTGGCAGGCAGAAGTGAAATGATTGACAATTGAACAGACCAGTGGGTGTAACGGTCCGGCAAAGATCCCTTTTTATATAATGTACATATTTTTCTTTAAACTAAGTAGTCTCGTGAGACTGCTAAAGATTTTTCCAGGGCTAGACATAAAAACAGTAAAAAGTTGTTTCAAAATAAAAGGCATTCTATGGATTGGGTTTGATTCGAATTAAACAGTGTAAGTGAAATGGTTTCTCCGAATAGGCATTGTTAACTTATTGTTCTATTAAATCACATATATCAGCTAACCTAGCTTGTAGGATGTGCAGTTACACTATCTCTGCATGATTATAGTTATCATATGGTTAACTGGTCTTGATGACAGAACTGGCGGTAGATACATTTTAACAGTGATTTTAGGACATAGAAAGGTTATTCGGGAATGTTGGTCAATGGAGCATTCCATTTAATGTGACATTGGGGAGGGAAGTGATGTCATTATTAGTCTGTTAGAAAACCTTGGTGTAAACCTCACTCCCTCACATGGCTTTGGTGTCTACAGTTACTGGTGAGTAACCATTACTTACAGACTTGTGGTGATGTGGCAGTATCTATCAACTTGTGCAGGTACTGACTTTTGTGTACAAATAAATATATTGATGGGCGGTCAAACATTTTATTTGCGTGCGCAGGGTTGCCTTGTTTGTGGCACTGTATGAACTTGATCTGAGTGTTTGTCTAGAAAAGTAGAATATCATGTGTTTTTTTTTTTTTTAATCCCTTAGGTTTGAGCACGTTGTTGGGGTTGGGCATTGCTTCTCCTCATTCTGCTTTCACGCAGATGGTGACCACATTTGGTCTTGCTGGGATCGTAGGATACCATACAGTGTGGGGAGTGACTCCAGCGCTCCACTCTCCGCTCATGTCTGTGACTAATGCCATATCAGGTACGAAACTTTCAACTATTACAGAACGTTTACATTTTTGTTTCATTCATACATTCACCTTGCACAACTAACGTCCATTTAAACTCTTATTGATTTCAATGATAATGGCTTGAGACCTTGTTCCCTCTTGTGACTGTGCTGGGGCTTTAACAGTGAGTATTTCCCAGTCTTCTATATGGGCTTCATTTAGAGCATCCAGTGCCAACATGGGACATATCTGTGCCCGCTGGAGCTGGATGGGGAGTTTGTCTAGGTTTTATTGTGCCTATTGAGTTCTTGATATAACTGCTGCAATTCTCTAGAAGAAAAGAAGTTCCAAAACAAAAAATGATCGGAATGTCCTAATGGTTAATAGCACCTTGTGGCACGTGTTTGTGTGCTCACTTTTAGGACACGTGCAAGCATTACATTTATTTTTAGTCAGTCTTCTGCTATGTGCAGTCAGTAGTTGTCATATAGGACACTGTTCTCCCAGCTTTCACTTAACATGATTGTATATTTTGTAGTGGTTCCTAGTTATAAATACACGTAGAGTTGATGAGGATTTGAAGAGTTTAGTGTGTGTTAGTAAAGTGTGAGATAGAGAACAGGTGAGAGTGATCGTGTATATGACTGGAAGAGTCCTGCAGGAGTAGGAGAGATTTGCCTGGTTTATGTAGTTGAGGTGGGGTGTATGATGGGGTTGACTAAACAAATAATTTTTAGAACAACTGGTGTCACAGTGGAATTGGGGTGTCTGGCCCAGTCCTATTCATTCTGAATTGAAAGGGAATGACAAGTCAGATGAATTCGGGTGACAACCATCTTAAATGTTGTGTTGGATGTGGTGTGAGGTAGGGTAGCAGCACTTTGAAAGGTGAGTGGAATGGTGCAGTGCAAAGAGGTACGGGTGAGGTACAGAATATACGCAAGTAGAATCCAATTGAGTAGGTGTGCAAAAAACATACTTGTTAAG
This sequence comes from Pleurodeles waltl, assembly GCF_031143425.1. Taxonomy (NCBI): domain Eukaryota; kingdom Metazoa; phylum Chordata; class Amphibia; order Caudata; family Salamandridae; genus Pleurodeles; species Pleurodeles waltl. The sequence continues at coordinate 255,774,527 of NC_090436.1, forward strand.
GGGTAGGCAGGCATCTAACTAGTTCTATGAAGCTATATGGGAGAGTAGGAAAGTACTTTGGGGATAAGGGCACAGGAGGGTAAGTGTTAGTGTAGACTGAGAATAGAAGGGAAGGTGATAAGTGGCCAGAGGGATCGCAAGTGTATGGGAGGGTAGAAGGTTTCTAGCACAAAAATATACCCATACCGCACATTTATTTTAGTTCAGAAAGTCTCCAAATGGATGATTAGTCTGATCATTGATGGCCGATAAACAGGTTGTATTATGGAAGTGGAAGTAAACTGACAGACCATGGCTCATTGACATGAACGTTTTGTAAATGTAAAAGCTGTAGAACATCCTGTCCGAGGCCCCTCTACAGCAGTGCTCTTGTACATCCATTGGCACAGGTGATTCCATTGCTTCCTCACTATTGAATGACCACTTACTTAGACCGCACCTTCATTAAGCAAACGTTCTAATAGACTAACCAGGTAGTTTTGCCAGATCAGGGCCATCCTGTGAGAGGACAATTTAAGAATATCACGTATAAGTTACGGAGGGCTGACTCCATTCCAAAATTTCAGGATACGCACTAAGCATTTCGATCCTTAGCATGTACATTTTGTATGCGACTTTGAAGATAATCTGTTGTGGATTTAATTCGACAGATGAAGCAGGATCATAAAAACTCTGATTCAATTAAACCGTACTGTCGATTCATACGATGCCTACAAAAGTGCTATATGATGTTTTTTTTTTTAGCATTATCTCCATTTCTGTACCTCTGAAAATATTTACCTAGGCTTCGGGATGGAATGCTCACTTAGTCATTTTCCTCCTTGCTCTTTCTCCGCCTAGGTTTGACTGCTGTTGGAGGATTGGCATTGATGGGAGGAGGCTACTTGCCCTCAAGTACAGCTGAAACTCTGGCTGTGCTGGCTGCATTTGTGTCTTCAATCAACATTGCAGGTATGTGCGCCTAATTTATTTTCATTGTATTCTCCTTTAATATTTCATTTAGTTCACATCAAATGCCCGACACAGAGCCAACACTTAACTTGTTTTTTTTTTATAGTCGTTCCCAGCATTCAGTCTTTAATAGTCATATGCTTGAATCCTTTCACATTGCTCAGCTTGGAGCATTCTGCAACCTTCAAATAGCAGTGTTAAAAAAAAAAAATAATAAAAAAAAAACAAAGGCCTGAAACACTGGACCCTTTACCAATCTATCGGCCTGAGGAAAAAGACCCCAAATTCATCCATTCAGAATGAAGCACACTGCACTTACGCACTAGAAGCAACCATACCTCAGATTTCTATCAGTTTGTGTGGGAGTCTTTCAGAGCTCTGCTTCATCTTCTCACAGTGAATGTTTTCCACTGTGGGATAATACCCTTACGGTGTGCTCTTTGATAGTTAAACTGTGCCTTCTCCAATAGCACTGTCAACAAAAACTGCATTTGGAAAGGTACCATCTCTGAAAAAAACATTGTCAGGAAATGTGATGAATTATATGGTCGGTGTCTGCTGCCCTCCCAAGCTCCTCTGGCTGCAGCTGCTGCCGTTGCCTCTTTCCTGGGACGAACTGAGAGTCTCTTGACTCTCAGTTCGAGGCCCTCTTCCACCGGCAGGCATGTCCCTGCGCCTCATCCCTGGTGGTCTAGTGGCCATCACAAGTAAGTATCTTCCTTTTCTTTTCTGTCTGTTGCTCTTTCACTGTTGCAGTTTCTGCATTTTTCTTCTATCACCCCTTGTTTTTCCCTAGTGCTTTTTTTGCTTTCTTCCCTCTTCCTCTGCCCCCGCGAACCACCTTTCCCACCCTCCCGCCTCCCAGCTTGACTGCTCGCCCCACCACCTCCCCTTCTTAATGGCGGCTGCAGCACTGTGAGAGGACAGCTGCACTGACCTCCTGGTCAGTGTCTACTGCCCTCCACTGCTCCTCTGGCTGCTTCTACTGTCTCTGCCTCTTGCCTGGGACAAACTGAGAGTCTCCTGACTCAGTTCGAAGCCCTCCTCCACCCGCAGGCTCGTCCCTGCCCCTCATCACTGGTGGTTTAGTGGCCATCACAAGTAAGTATTTTGCTTTTCTTTTTTCTCTGTTGCTCTTTCACTGTTGCATTTTCTGCCTTTTTCCTCCATCACCCCTTGTTTTTCCCTAGTGCTTTTTCCTTTTTCCCTTCTTCCTCAGACCCCCTCCCCCACGCAGCACCTTTCCTGCCCTCCCGCCACCCAGTTGACTGCTCCCCTGCCACCCTTCCTTTCTTAATGGCAGGTGCGTGCAGCGGGCGCCCCGTTGGCGTGCCAAAGGCAAGCCCGTCTGTGCCTGTTCACACCTGGACCGTGCCCAGTGCCAGGTACCCTGGTAGCTTGATCTCTTCCCTGACACCCTCACGGGTGAGTAGCCGCACTTTATAAGCATCGATTGATTGGTTGTGCGACCTCACCATGTAATATGTTTACCAATCCCTTTAAAATCCTTGGGGGTTGGGGGTTGGACGTTGCCATTGCTTGGGAATCTCTGACCCAATATTCGCAGCCTAATGAGCGGGAGGAGAGGCACCAACCTCATGCTCTATAAAGTGCCTCTAGACTCCTGTTGCGCCCAGGCCTTGCCCGGTGAGCCTGGAGGAGGCTGGGCCATCCCTCTTGGCTGCTCTGTTTGGAGATAACTTTTTTTCTTCATTTTGATTGTGTATGGTTGCTCTCTGTAATATGGCAAACGAAAAGCTGGAGGGGGTCATTAGACCTCCACCCCACCAGTTAAAGGTAACTCGATAGACAGGATGTTGGAAAGAGCTATGGGGGTCATCCACTCTGAAATTGTCTTACCGAAATTAGACTTTCCCTTAACCTTTGGGACGGCTGTGAGTGTAAATGTAGCCTCTATGTCTACCGACTCAAGTGACCTGCCCCTCTGAGTCTCCTTCTGTGAGCACCGGACCTGCGCCGGTTATCGTGCCTTCTAGCCCTGATGGTTCACAGCTGTAGGAAGCTGGGTTCTGGTTGCAGTACCCATCCACCACTTTTTGCCTGGTTTTTGATGCAACTTTGAAGTGCACTGGGTTCCTGCAAACCAGGTCCCCACTGCGAATATTCCTTCCTCAAAACAAGACACCTGGTCACTTGATCCCCAAGTGGCCAGGCCATTAAGCACACCTGTAAGTCCCTAGTAAATGGAACCCCTGCTACCTAGGGAAGGGGCACTGAAGAGGGGACCCTAAGAGCTGCAGAACAACTTGTGCCACTCTAAGGAACCTTTCACCAACCTCATGCATACTATTTCAGGCTGCGTGACAAGGTGCTCCCTAAAAGTGAAAACACAACATTGGCACACAGATCTTGCACCGTGTTCCTTAAACACTGCATGCAATATTTGTAAGTCACCCCTACAACAGGCCTTTCAGCCCTAAGGCAGGGTGCATTATATTACATGTGTGGTAATATCCGTAAGTGCAGATATACCCCTGCTATGCCCAGACCTGCCAACTCCCCCAAAAACATCAGTGTGAGGAGGGGACGGGGCCTTGGAGGGGGCGTGGCCTCATGACGAGAAGCACCCAAGAGGCACTTTTGTCCGCAACCCAGCCACAGATCCCCTCCACTAAAAAAAAGCTTTCTGAGGCTGCTGCCGATGTCCTAGGGTGTTGTCACACCCATTAATGGACATTTGCAGTTAAAAACCTCCAAAATCCTTAGAAAACCACTGCTTGCAGTGGTTTTCAGCTTTTGTGTGTGATAATGGCTCTTGACTGGAAGACAGTGTGAGGGGAGCCAATATTGTCTCACATGGTAGTACCATGTGAGTTGACAGGTCTGTATGTCTGTCGATTCTTTGACATGGTAAAATTGCTTCACTGTTCACTTACTATGTGCTGTACACCGGTCAATGCGCGTTCCCCCATCTACATGATGGCTGCACTGAAAATAGGGATATCTGGTAGAGACTTCTAGTTGCAGATTCCTCATCTTAGAAGTTCCTGCAGGAGTCAGTCTGGATCCTGAGATTTTTCTTTGAGCAGTGCCTCTGTGCGCCATTAGGTGGCGTTGGTCGACTCCGCGTTTGTCGTTGGGTGTTGTGCTTGCCAGATATGATGATGGGGGTCCTATATAGGCGCCACCCTGGACCGCTGATATCGGTTAATTTCTTTCCGCCCCGTCCTACATGCAAATCTGGAGAAGTGCTGCCTCTACAGTTGCTTTTTGACTGAGCTTTTCAACTTTTTGTTTAAGATTTTTGACTTCTTGTGCGTCAAGATGTTGTCATGCAAGACTGGCTTCAAGCCGCGCGACTCCTGTCATCAGATGATGTCTGTGACGCATCTGCACCTCATGTGCTTGTGGTGTTTGAAGCGTGACCACGACCCAAAGTCGGGCTCTGAGTCCTACAGCCTGGTCCCTTGGTCTTGCAGCTGACCCTCACTCCATTCAGTCTGCTTTTCACCCTGTTCTTGGCTACGGAAGGGGCACCTAATCACATCTGCTTCCCTCCAACCGCAGTTCTGCGCATGCTGCCCAGCCTCTGCTTGGCTGAGGACGTGGAATCCAGCATCTGCATGGATCAGGTAGCCAGCAGTCTAGTCAGTACACTGCCACTCCCTCGGCTGCAGCCTCCAAACCTTCCTAGTCTGGTGCTCTCCTTTCAGGGACCAGTCAGAAATAGGATTCACCATCACCTGCCCTGCTGGCAGTCCATCACTTTGGACAGGTGGGTTTTGCAAGTGGTCCGAAAGGGGCTTCTCTCTCCCCTTCGAGACTACCCCTCTGCCCATGCCACCAACACATGATCTCATGACGGAGGATCATTTGCCACTCCTCTGCGAGGACGTTGCTGCTCTCTTGGCCAAGGATGCCATAGAGAGGCTGCCTGTGCCAGAAGTAGGTTGTGGTTGCTATTCCTGCAAATTTCCGAAACCCAAAAAGGACACAGGGCCTCAATCTCTTCCTCAGAAAGGAGTAGTTAAAAATGCTCACTCAGGTTTTATCTGCCGTGGATGGTAGCGCTGCACTTGTAGGATACTTATTTTCACATCCCCATTCTGCCTGCCCACAGACGTTACTTGTGGTTCATGGTAGGCCAAGAGCACTTTCAGTTCACTGTGCACCCCTTTGGTCTCACCAGGTTTCAGTCTATCCCTAACTCGACTGTTTATTGAAGGCAAGCTCACCACAGACTGTCTTCTCCCATCTCCAGACTACGCTGATCTCCTGCATTCGCTGGGGTTCACTATAAATATGCTGAAGTCACACATGACTCCCTCCCAGACCTTTCATCGGAGCTGTTCTGGACACAGTGCAGTTTCGGGCTTATCCTCCTGAGTGGCGAGACCAGGATATTCAGGCTATGATATTGATGTTTCAGTCTCCATCCTGGATTTCAGCGAGAATGACGCTGCTGAGGACTCTTGCATCCTGATCGTGACACATGCCAGATGGCATATGCGGGCTCTGCAGTGGGACCTGAAGTTCCAGTGGGTGCAGCATCCGGGGAATCTGAAATGGTTCAGATCTCAGAGGGAACTGTGCAAGATCTCAAGATCTGCAGTGGTGGTTGACGAACTCTGATTGGGTCAGAGGCAGATCGCTGTCCCAGCAGTGGTGACAGATGCATCACTCCTGGGATGGGGCGGCCATATGGGAGTACCAACCTAATTCTGAAGATTTTGTTGTCTCAAAAAAAACAAAAATATATATATATATATATATATATATATATATATGTTCGATGGCATGTGTAGCTGCAGATACACATGCTGTGCACAGTCCGCCATCTGGTGTTGGGCTCGGAGTGTTACAAGTTGTTTTTCTTCGAAGAAGTCTTTTCGAGTCACGAGACCGAGGGACTCCTCCCATTTCGATTCCATTGCGCATGGGCGTCGACTCCATCTTAGATTGTTTTTTTTCCGCCATCGGGTTCGGACGTGTTCCTTTTCGCTCCGTGTTTCGGGTCGGAAAGTCAGTTAGAATCTCGGAAAAAAACGTCGGTATTGTTTGCGTTCGGTATCGGGTTAGTTAGGACAAATCGACACCGAATTTAGAAGAGCTCCGGTGGCCCTTCGGGGTTTTTTCGATTTCCCCCGTCGGGGCCTGGTCGGCCCGGCCACGTGCGACTTCAAGGCTGATGGAACGGACCCCATTCTGCCTCTGCCCAAAATGCCATAACAAGTATCCGTATACGGATCAGCATCTGGTCTGTAACTTGTGCTTGTCCCCCGAGCACAAGGAGGATACTTGTGAAGCCTGTCGAGCGTTTCCGTCGAGGAAGACGCTGAGAGACCGAAGAGCCAGGAGACTACAAATGGCATCCACGCCGACGGGTCAAGAACGTTTCGAGGAGGAAGAACAAGCTTTCTCCATCCAAGAGTCGGATTCTGAAGAACTCGACGCCGAAGAAACAACCAAAACCGTGAGTAAGACATCGAAAATCAAAACTCACGAGAAATCCACAAAAGCCCAGGGGACGCCACCGCCAACAGGCCATGGCTTAACCCGAAAACTAGGTGACCGATCCAAGGCACCGAAAAAGGGCATGCTGGTGTCGAAGTCATCCGACTCCGGTCGAGATACTGCCACACAGCAACCACGGAGCCGAGACAGCGGCTCCGAGATACTTCGGCACAGAGACAGCGGCACCAAAGAATTTCGGCACCGAGACACCACGCCAAAAACAAAGAAGGTTTCTTCGGAGCCTAAAAAGACTTCCGAAAAGGTTTCGGTTCCGAAACATCCAGCCTCGGAGCCGAAAACTAGTTCCTATACAGAGGAACCAGGATTAACCTCCCAATTACATAGATTTGGAGAGGAGCTTCAAGCTGTAGAGCCTGACTACACGCAAAGAAGGCTTCATATTCATGAGGACACAGGGAAGATCACCACTCTTCCCCCAATCAAGATAAAAAGGAAACTTGCCTTTCAACAAGGGGACAAGCAACCACAGGCAAAGGTGGCAAGGAAAACAACCCCACCACCTTCTCCACCACCATCAACACATGCATCACCAGCGACAACTCCACCACTAATGCACTCACCAGCTCATACCACAATGAGTCAGGATGATCCCGATGCATGGGACCTCTACGATGCTCCAGTGTCTGACAATAGCCCAGACTCTTATCCTACAAAACCGTCACCACCTGAGGACAGTACATCCTATACACAGGTGGTCGCAAGGGCAGCCGAATTTCACAATGTCACCTTACATTCGGAACCAATTGAGGATGACTTTCTCTTTAACACCCTATCCTCCACCCATAGCCAGTACCAAAGTCTTCCCATGCTCCCAGGAATGCTAAGACATTCAAAACAAATATTTCAGGATCCAGTTAAAGGCAGAGCCATAACTCCAAGGGTGGAGAAAAAATATAAGCCACTGCCAACAGATCCAATATATATTACAACACAACTAACACCAGACTCAGTAGTTGTGGGGGCAGCTCGTAAGAGAGCCAACTCTCATACCTCAGGTGACGCACCACCTCCAGACAAAGAGAGCCGCAAATTTGATGCTGCAGGAAAAAGGGTTGCAGCACAAGCAGCAAATCAGTGGCGTATTGCCAATTCACAAGCACTTTTGGCAAGATACGACAGGGCTCATTGGGATGAAATGCAACATTTCATCGAACACTTACCCAAGGAGTTCCAAAAAAGAGCGCAACAGGTGGTGGAAGAGAGGGAGAAAGTATCTCAAATAATCAGATACGATCTTCCATGGATGCAGCAGATACAGCTGCAAGGACAATAAACACTGCAGTCACAATACGAAGGCACGCATGGCTGCGCACGTCTGGGTTCAAACCGGAAATCCAACAAGCAGTGCTCAATATGCCATTTAATGAACAGCAATTGTTTGGGCCGGAGGTAGACACTGCCATTGAGAAACTCAAAAAGGACACCGATACAGCCAAAGCCATGGGCGCACTCTACTCCCCGCAGAGCAGAGGCACATTTCGAAAAACACCTTTTAGGGGAGGGTTTCGAGGTCAACCCACAGAAACCACAACCTCACAAACAAGGCCGACTTACCAGGGTCAATATCACAGGGGAGGTTTTCGGGGGCAATATAGAGGGGGCCAATTCCCAAAAAATAGAGGAAAATTCCAAGGCCCCAAAACCCCTCAAAATAAACAGTGACTCACAAGTCACACACCCCCATCACATAACACCTGTGGGGGGAAGACTAAGCCAATTTTACAAACTTTGGGAGGAAATAACAACAGACACTTGGGTCTTAGCAATTATCCAGCATGGTTATTGCATAGAATTTCTAGAATTCCCTCCAAACGTCCCACCGAAAACACACAATATGTCAAAACAACATATAAATCTTCTAGGACTGGAAGTTCAAGCATTGCTACAAAAGGACGCAATAGAATTAGTACCAAATCTGCAAAAAAACACAGGAGTTTACTCACTGTACTTTCTAATACCCAAAAAGGACAAAACTCTGAGACCAATACTAGATCTCAGAACACTAAATACCTACATCAAATCAGACCACTTTCACATGGTCACGTTACAAGATGTAATCCCACTGCTCAAATAGCAAGACTACATGACAACATTAGATCCAAAGGATGCGTATTTCCATATACCAATACATCCTTCACACAGGAAATACCTAAGGTTCGTATTCCAAGGAATACATTACCAATTCAAAGTGTTGCCATTCGGAATAACAACTGCGCCAAGAGTTTTTACAAAATGCCTGGCAGTAGTAGCTGCACATATCAAAAGGCAGCAAATACATGTGTTCCCGTACTTAGACGACTGGTTAATCAAAGCCACCACGCTAAAACAGTGTTCACAGCACACAAAATATGTCATACAGACCCTTCACAAACTAGGTTTCTCCATCAACTACCCGAAGTCACACCTTCTGCCGTGTCAAACACAGCAATACTTAGGAGCGACAATCAACACAGCAAAAGGGATTGCCTCCAAGCCCACAAAGAGTTCAAACATTTCACAAAATAATACAGGCCATGTATCCAACACAAAAGATACAAGTCAGAATGATAATGAAACTCCTAGGCATGATGTCTTCATGCATAGCCATTGTCCCAAACGCAAGATTGCACATGCGGCCCTTACAACAGTGCCTAGCATCACAATGGTCACAAGCACAGGGTCGACTTCTAGATCTGGTGTTGATAGACCGCCAAACATACATCTCGCTTCTATGGTGGAACAGTACAAATTTAAACCGAGGGCGGCCTTTCCAGGACCCAGTGCCACAATACGTCATAACGACAGATGCTTCCATGACAGGGTGGGGAGCACACCTCAATCAGCACAGCATCCAAGGACAATGGGACATACATCAAAGACAGTTGCACATAAATCACTTAGAACTGTTAGCAGTATTTCTGGTGCTGAAAGCATTTCAACCCATAATAACCCAAAAATACATTCTTGTCAAAACAGACAACGTGACAACAATGTATTATCTAAACAAACAAGGAGGGACACACTCGACACAGCTGTGCCTCCTAACACAAAAAATATGGCATTGGGCGATTCACAACCACATTCGCCTAATAGCACAATTTATTCCAGGGATTCAGAACCAGTTGGCAGACAATCTCTCTCGAGATCACCAACAAACCCACGAATGGGAAATTCACCCTCAAATACTAAACAATTACTTTCAAATTTGGGGGACACCTCAAATAGATCTATTTGCAACAAAAGAAAACTCAAAATGCCAAAACTTCGCATCCAGGTACCCACAAGATCAATCCCAAGGCATTGCTCTATGGATGAACTGGTCAGGGATATTTGCGTACGCTTTTCCCCCTCTCCCTCTCCTTCCATATCTAGTAAACCGGTTGAGTCAAAACAAACTCAAACTCATACTAATAGCACCAACATGGGCAAGGCAACCTTGGTACACAACACTACTAGACCTTTCAGTAGTACCTCATGTCAAACTACCCAACAGACCAGATCTGTTAACACAACACAAACAACAGATCAGACATCCAAATCCAGCATCTTTGAATCTAGCAATTTGGCTCCTGAAATCCTAGAATTCGGACACTTAGACCTCACACAAGAATGTATGGAGGTCATAAGACAAGCTAGGAAACCTACCACTAGACACTGCTATGCAAATAAGTGGAAAAGATTTGTGTATTACTGCCAGAATAATCAAATTCATCCATTACACGCATCTCCAAAAGATATAGTAGGATATTTACTACATTTGCAAAAATCAAATCTAGCTTTCTCTGCCATAAAGATACATCTCACAGCAATATCAGCTTACCTACAAATTACTCATTCAACATCACTATCTAGAATACCAGTTATTAAAGCTTTTATGGAAGGCCTAAAGAGAATCATACCACAAAGAACTCCACCTGTTCCTTCATGGAACCTCAACATTGTCTTAACAAGACTCATGGGTCCACCTTTCGAGCCCATGCATTCTTGTGAAATGCAATACTTAACGTGGAAAGTTGCATTTTTAATTGCCATCACATCTCTAAGAAGAGTGAGTGAGATTCAAGCATTTACCATACAAGAACCATTTATTCAAATACATAAAAATAAAATAGTTCTAAGGACAAATCCAATTTTTTTACCAAAGGTTATCTCACCGTTTCACTTAAATCAAACAGTAGAATTACCAGTGTTCTTCCCACAGCCAGATTCTGTAGCTGAAAGAGCACTACATACATTAGACATCAAAAGAGCACTAATGTACTACATTGTCCGGACAAAACTAATTAGAAAAACAAAACAACTATTTATTGCCTTTCAAAAACCTCATACAGGAAATCCAATTTCAAAACAAGGCATTGCTAGGTGGATAGTTAAGTGTAGTCAAACCTGCTATCTTAAAGCAAAGAGAGAGCTGCCTATTACACCAAAGGCACACTCAACCAGAAAAAAAGGCGCTACCATGGCCTTTCTAGGAAATATTCCAATGAACGAAATATGTAAGGCAGCAACATGGTCTACGCCTCATACATTTACCAAGCACTACTGTGTAGATGTGTTAACTGCACAACAAGCCACAGTAGGTCAAGCAGTACTAAGAACATTATTTCAAACTACTTCAACTCCTACAGGCTGAACCACCGCTTTTGGGGAGATAACTGCTTACTAGTCTATGCACAGCATGTGTATCTGCAGCTACACATGCCATCGAACGGAAAATGTCACTTACCCAGTGTACATCTGTTCGTGGCATTAGTCGCTGCAGATTCACATGCACCCACCCGCCTCCCCGGGAGCCTGTAGCCGTTTAAAAGTAGATCTTGAACATTTGTAAATATATTACTTTAACCTTTCTTATGTACATACGTATTCATTCCATTGCATGGGTACTATTACTAACATACACAACTTCTACCTCACCCTCTGCGGGGAAAACAATCTAAGATGGAGTCGACGCCCATGCACAATGGAATCGAAATGGGAGGAGTCCCTCGGTCTCGTGACTCGAAAAGACTTCTTCGAAGAAAAACAACTTGTAACACTCCGAGCCCAACACCAGATGGCGGACTGTGCACAGCATGTGAATCTGCAGAGACTAATGCCACGAACAGATGTACACTGGGTAAGTGACATTATATATATATATATATATATATATATATATATATATATATATATATATATATATATATATATATATATATATATATATATATATATATTTTTCCTGAATTGTTCTTGAGGTTTTTTTCTTGAATGTCTCTCATATTTATTGACTGTGTATTCAACTTGTGCTACCCTCTGATAAGCCTAAACTGCTTGCCCATGCTAACACAACATAGAGCATTTAGGGTTATTACTTTAACCTCTCTCTGCCAGTTAGGCTTGCCGGTACTATCTGCATAGTGTACTCCTGCATTGGTACACTGCATAGATAACCATCTTCATTCACATTAGGACATAGCGTTGCTGACCAGTCAGCAACTCACTGGTGTATTGCCAATTCTGTAGGGCTGTTAACAAGGTATGACTGTGCCCAGTGGGATGAAACGGGGGGGAGCTCATACAACATCTCGCTGATCAGTACAGACCGCAGGCTCAGGAGATTGTTTTGAAAGGGCAGTTCATCTCCAACACTTCATTCAATGCGTCTTTGACGCGGTTGGCACCACCACCCCAGAAGTAAATTCTAGTGTACTCATACACAGACATACTTGTCTTCATACCTCTGGCTTTAAGACGGACGTTCAACAGCATCTGATCAACATACTGTTTGATGGAGAAAACTTTTTTGGTGAACAAGTTGATGCTGGAGAAAATAAGACACTGATGCAGATTGGGGCTTTCCAGTCACCATCCGCTGGTTCAACTTTTCACCTCACAGTTTCGTGGCAATGTGAAAACCATCTGCCTGGAGGCTTCCTCCTCCTATCAGAGGCAACAACAGCAACCTTAAGCTTCCTGAGGGTACTTCAAAGTAACTACAGGCGAAACAATTCCATAGGCTGAGGTATAGGTAGCTTGGCTAAGGCAGCTGCCCCTGTTACGTAGTGATGCCCTCTCCCTTCCCCATGATCACACAACAGTTACTATCTGGAGCTCACTGCCACACCACCAAACATCCCACTGCGCCAATACTCCCTTCCCTTCAACATCAACAACTCTTCCTAGAGGAGGTGGATGCCCTTTTGCTCAAGGGAGCCATAGAGCCAGTGCTGCCTCATCAAAGTGGCACAGGGGTGTACTCCTGTGCGTTCTAATTCCGGAAAAAAAAAGGCCTCTTAGATCCATTTTAGACGTTCACCCCTTTCAGCAAGCACAGCATATCCATATGGCCATGCTCCGAGATACCACTTCTGCAGCAAGGCGACTTCATGACCGCCTTTGATTTGAAGGATTCCTATTTCCGCATCCCAGTCCTCCCTGCTCATTGCTGCTACCTCAGATTCATGGTAAGTGGCCAGCAATTTCAATTCAAGGTTCTACTCTTTGATTTTACAACCGGGGCAAGAGTTTTCCCAAAATATCTTTCACGGGTTGCATCTACATCTACAGAGGAGTGGCATTGATGTCTTTCTTACCTTGATGACTGGCTGAGAAAGAATGCTCACACGCTATTCACTTTAGATCTCCTTCACTGTCTTGGCTTCTCCATCAGTGTGAAAATCCCATCTTCAGCTACTACAGATACAGCCACTGGAAAGGCTTACCCATCACTGTAGAAGCCTTTCAGGCCTTGCTGCTTCTTTTTCAGCCGTATCACCAGCTAACGGTCATGTGCCTTATTGTATGGCCATAGTTCCACTAGCCCAGTTGTGCATGTGTCCGCTCCAAGCGTGCCTAGCATCAAAGTGGTCACAAGCAAAGGGTCTATTGGAAGATCCAGTGTTGATAAAAGCCAGCACACATTGTCCTCTGCAGCGGGGACACAGCAACAATTTGTTGCGAGGCAGGCCTTTCCTAGACTCCGTTCCCCAAGTGACCATCACCACAAGTGCCTTTATTATGGCCTGTGGAGGGGGCGTCTACAGTACATGACTGTTCAGGGCTTGTGGATTCTTCTTCAACAGACTTTTCACATAAACTGTCTGGTTTTGTTGGCAGTCTAATTGGCTCTCAAATCATTATTCTACCACTTTCACCACAAAACCGTCACAATCAAGATAGGCAACATGACTGACATGTACTACCTTGAGTAATGGGGGTACATTTTCCTCCCAGCTGTCAAGGTTGGCGCAGGACATTTGGACATGGGCAATGTAGGAATTACCCCCACTTTTTGCCTGCTATTGGTATGCTTGGACTATTTTCACTGGGATCCTGCTAACCAGGACCCTAGTGAGTGTGCTCCCTCCCTCCCTCTAAATGTGGTTGCTGAGGACTTTGCACACCCCACAATTGGCATAACGGTGCCCACGTATAAGTCCTTAGTATATGGTACTTAAGTACCCAGGGCATCAGGGTACCAGGGGTTCCTCATGGGCTGCAGCATGCATTATGCCACCCATGGGAGCCCATGCAAAATGTGTCTGCAGGCCTACCATTGCAGCCTGTGTGAAAAGGTGCACGCACCCTTTCACCACAAGTCACCGCACCAGTCAGCGCTATGGTAGGCCCTCTTGGCCCAGAGGGCAGGGTGCAGGTACCTGTGTTTGAGGGAACCCCTGCATGAGCAGAGGTGTCCCTATGAACTCCAGTTCCATTGCACTGGACTTTGTAAGTGCGGGGAAGCCATTTTATCCATGTACTGGACACAGGTTACTACTTCTGTCCAGCTACATAATGGTAACTCCGAACCTAGGCATGTTTGATATCAAACATGCTGGAATCATACCCCAATACTGTTGTCAGTATTGTTCGTATGATTCCATGCACTTTGGGGGGGTTCTTAGAGGACCCCCAGAATTGCTCCTACCAGTCCTCTGGGGTTTTCCGCACAGCTCACACTGCTGCTGCCACCCCACAGACAGGTATTTGCCCTCATGGTGCTTGACCACCTCAAGCAGGGGAACGCAGAACAGAGGATTTCCTGTGGGAGAGGGAGGCAATACCCTCTCCCTTGGAAATAGGTGTTATATGGCTTGGGAGTAGTAGCCTCCCCAAACCACTGGTATGCTTTAAAGGGCACATTTGGTGCCCTTCTTGCATAAACTGGTTTCCACCAATCCAGGGACCCCCGTCCCTGCTCTGGTGCAGAACTAGACAAAGGAAAGGGGTGTGACGACTCCCCTGTCTATCACCACCCCGGGCTCCTCCAGGTGGCCACTTGATTCTTCCATCTTAAATCCAAGATAGCCTTAGGGCCACGAGGGTATCTGAGTGGCCAGGTCAGGAAGGTGACGTTACAGTCTTCTCCGGGTGGGTGACCAATCCCCCTTCCTGGGCTATTTAGCGTCTCCCTCTTTGGTTGGTCCTTGGATTTGAAGTGCAAGATTCCACCATGCATTGTTTACTTCATATTCTGGCCACTGGAACGATAACTTGACTCTTCAGGAACCGACAATCTGCAACTCCAGCGACGACTCCGCTTTGCAACTTTGTTTCTCAGCTCCTTCCAACAACTTCAACTTTTCCCCGGCTGTGCATCATCTGAATTCAGTGAGACTTCAGCCTGAAGCAAGAAGGAACCTCCCTTTGAGTGAAGGAGTCACTCTGCATCTGCAAGCACACCTGCAATGACGACAGGCTGCGTGGATCTGCTTTCCTCTGGAACTGTGTGGATCCTGCATCACAAGTGGTGGTCTGGAGTGGTCCCCTTGGTCCTCTTTGCCAGCCGAAATGGGAGACGGTAAGTCCTTGCCTCTCCTTGCAGGATAGTAACCCTGTGTAGCTACCAAGGCTTTTTTGTACCGGCTCCAAGGAATCTTCAGACTTTGTGTAGCCATGGCCCCCAACACTTCTTCCTGCAAAGCACAGTCTCCTCTCTGCTGCTCCAGCAACGTGGGACTCCTCTTCAGGTGTGCTGACTGGGCCTCTCTGCGACTTACTGTGCCTGCTGCCAGTGGGAATGCCTGTAGGTGCTGTGACTGCTTCTGGTGACTCTCTGGGTTGCTGGACGTTACCCGTAATCCCCTCTTCGGGCGACTCCCCTGGGCCTTGCTGGTCCTCTTCAGCCTTGCAGCACTTATTTTTCTTCTTCTGCATTTGCCAAGGCTTGGTGGTGGTGTTCCTGCACCACTGACCAACTGCAACCAGCCAGCCGATGTGGGACACCATCTGCATCACTTCAGGGACTTCTCTTCAGCTCCTGTGCTGCACAGTTGGTCTTCTTTGTCCCCCGTCAACCTGGTCCTGCATCCACAGACAGGTGGGTAGTGGCTCCTGCCATGACCAGACACTCCATCATGAACTGGTCCCCTTCCTTTGCAGGTCCTCTTCTGCTAGAATCCACCTTTGGGTCCTTCCAGTCTGGTTTGGGTCTTGCACAATCCTTTTTCTAAGTCCTCCTGTTTGAGGAAAACCAGGTACTTACCTCTGTTCTCCTGGTCGCCGCTCAGGTACTTACCTCTTGGGGTTCCTAGTTGCATCAGCTGCCCTCGAACGACTCCACATCCTTGGTTGGGGGACTGTATCTCGCATTCCACTTCCTTAGTATATGGTTTGGCCCTCCCCTAGGCCCCTCAATACTTTTGCCAATGCTTGTTGTTTTTATGCTCTTCACGGATTTGTTGTGTATATAATTAGTGTGTACTTGCCTCCAGTTTGGGGGGGGGGGGGTGTTGCCTATTAGTATTCTAGTGTTTGTTACCATAATAAAGTACCTTTATTTTATTTTATCTTTCATGTGTGATAGTGCTCTGTGGCTACAGTGGTATTGCATAAGCTTGGTATGTCTCCTAGATAAGTCTTGGCTGCACGTCCGCTGCGATCTCTAGAGAGCCCTGGATTTCTAGACACTGCCTACACTTCACTACAAAGAGATCCCTGGACCTGGTATAAGGTGGTAACACTATAGGTGCTCACCACACACTAGGCCAACTTCCTGCAGACCATCTACCACAAGGCCCACATCCTAGTGGAGTATCTTCCGGCAGTGGACAATGACTTTCCAAACCAGGTCAGCAGGATGCAGCAATAAGTCTACGAGTGGGAACTTCTCCCAGAAGTCCTGCTCAGCATTGGATGTTTCCCAACGAAGATCTGTTCTCAGCTGCTGAAAACACCAAATGCCCAAGCTTCGCCTCTAGATATCCTCACCCACAGTCTATGGGAGGAAATGCACTGTTGAGGAATTGGTCAGGGATATTTGGCTACACTTTTCTGCCTCTCCCACTCCTTCCGTACGGGATATAGAACTTTTGGCGGACCTCTCTCACTTTAGTACTGGTGGCTCCCATGATGGCTAGACTACCTTGGTTCACTGCCCTCCCCAGACTCTTAATAAGGCCTCATGAGATCCTCCCCAACAGGCCGGACCTTCTCACACAACACCAGAGTACCCTGAGACATCCTGACTCCACACAGATCAGTCTAGTGATATGGCTCCTGCGGTCCTAAAGTTTGTCTAAATACCCCCACCCCCTTGAGTGCAAGGTCACCCTCAGGGAAGCCCATTACCCCACTGTTACGGCTTGCTATGCTGTGAAGCGGAAGAGGCTTGTCTGCTACTGTCTATCCAAAAACACAATGACCCTCTTTAATCAACAGTGCAAGACATTTTCAGTTGTATCAGCAACGCTCAGGCCTGAATATGCATCAGTTTGCTTACATTTAGCTGCAGAGAGCACTTCTATCTGTTCAGAATCCCTGTTACTGAAAATTTCACGAAGGGCTCAAAAGGATTAACCCTGTCCTCTATACCCCCAATCCAATCCTGGAATATCAGTATAGTCCTCACAAGACTTATAAGGCCTCTTTGTTCTTGCCCCCTACAATTTTTATCTTGGAAGGTCGCCTTTTAGTTGTTTAACTTCGAAGGGTTAGTGAGATTAAGATACTCAAGTTAGAGCAAACATTTTTTTAAGGTACACTGACAGGTTTGTCCTTAGGACTAATCCAAACATTTTTACCCAAGGTGGTATGTTCTCTACCTTAACCAGTCAGTAGAACTGCCAGTGTCCTTGCTGCATCAAAACTCAGTAGCAGAGAGGGCACTTCACACAGTAGATGTAAAAGGGGCCTTCGTGTACTACATTGATCGGACAAAGCCATTTTGTAAAATGCATGTAAAATGCAAAAGCTATTTGTAGCTTTTTCAAAACCACATAAAGGCACCAACATCTCAAAAGCAGGTATAGCTCACTGGTTAGTCAAGTTTTTTTTCAAGCCTGCTATGCCAAAGCTTAAAGGCTGCATTTTACAAGTATAGAAGCGGCCTCAATGGCATACTTGGGCAACATTCCATTAGCTGAGATCTGTAAAGCAGCTACTTGCTCCACACAACACGCACACACCCTAAATATTGTTGTGTGGATATACTCGTGAGACAGGAAGCCCAATTGGGTCAAGCTGTCCTGCATATACTTTTCCAAAGTTCTGCAACATCCTCTGGCTAGCCACTGCCCTGCCTTAGAAGGGGAACTCCTTTACATTCCATGCACAAGCACATGTGTTTACAGGTACATATGCCACAAATGGAAATTGTTAATTAAGGTGTAAATGTCTGTCTGTGGCAAGTAGCGCTGTGGATGTGCATGCAGCACCCTTCACCCCGGTAGCCTTTGGTTGTTGCAGATTTTCCTTTTTTATTATTTTCTATTGCATGAACATCTTTATGCATTCTCATGCTCTGTCTCCATCCTCACCGGCCACCACGGAGTCAATGCACATTGCCAACTAAGAGAGAACACCACAGGAGTCAAAAGACTTAATCGTACAAAACACAGATGCTTATAGTGTTTGCAATATTTTCCTTTCCTCAGATGCTGTTTACTCTTGTTTGTATATTTTTTGCAAACCTTTTATTTTTTTATTTTTTAAGTTCCTATGTGTGTTCTTATTTTCTATCTTTTCTTATTGTTGGCAGGAGGTTTCCTAGTTACCCAGAGAATGCTTGACATGTTCAAGCGCCCCACTGATCCCCCAGAATATAACTACCTCTACCTTCTTCCTGCTGGTGCCTTTGTAGGAGGATATGGAGCTGCTTTCTCTAGTGGTTATAATATTGAACAGGTAAGGTGCCATTTACCACTTTATCCTTAACTTATTTTTGCAAGTTAGGCTTCCCTTCTTTTTGTAGAATGATCTTAATGATAAATGACATGTGAAAGGACTCTGCAGTATTGCAGTAGCAATACCAAGGCTTATTGTTCCAGGTGCTTTATACTTAGCATACTAGTCAACACTGTTTGGTACCTCATATGTTCAGGTCCCATTGGTAGTGTCTTTTTTTTTTAAGCTTGTTAACAAGTAAGATAGCTTGTTGATGGTAGTAGTATAACAACCTAAAGTATGAGTATGTGGTTGTTATAGATAGCTGTTCACGACCTGCGGCTTAAAAGTTCTAATCCAGTAGAGCCCACTCAACATTTCATCTTTCCCAGTGTTTTGAAACGGGTACCATTAAATTGAGCAATGGTAAATGTAATGGATGCTGTTGTCTCTGCTTAATCTTTATTCTTAAAATATTTTAGCCACAGCCTATGACCATGTAAACTTTGAAGTACTATTGCGCCTCCAGTTGGTGTCACTGATCTCTCACAACATCGAGCAATGTGACAGCAGTGTCCATAGTTAATAGTGCCCTGCATTAGTCCTTTAGTTTTGAAGATTGTAGAATGTGCTAATGGCAGTGTCCTTAAGAAAGCAAAAAGCACAAGGTCAGTGCTGACGTTGCCACACCTAGAACTTGTACACAATACTCTTTCAGATCATGAGGGAATGGCAAAGAATATGGAAGATAAGAATATCTTCATTACAGGTCTGCTCTGTATATACTATCTCAAAGTGAGTCCAAGGGTTCCCTTTATAGGTTGATAGTGGCAAAATTAGATAATTCTAATGCTCTATTTTGTGGTAGTGTGGTCGAGCAGTAGGCTTATCAGAGGGTAGTGTTAAGCATTTGTTTCTACACACACAGGCAATAAATGAGGAACACACACTTAAAGACTTAACTTCAGGCCAATAGTTTTTATATAGAAAAATATATGTTTTCTTTATTTTAGAACCACAAGATTTGAAGTAAATACATATAATGCAAGGTACTCCACATAGGTAAGTAAGGAACTTTTAATTAGAGGAGTAACATACACAGTTTTAGTTAAAATGGCAATAAGCTATTTTAAAAGTGGACACTGCAAAAAATCAACAGTTCCTGGGGGAGGTAAGTATTGGTTAGTTTCTCAGGTAATTAAGACACTTACAAGGTCAGTTTCTTGGGCATAGGCAGCCCACCGTTGGGGGTTCAAGGCAACCCCAAAGTCACCACACCAGCAACACAGGGCCGGTCAGGTGCAGAGGTCAAAGAAGGGCCCAAAAAACATAGGCGCCTATGGAGAACCGGGGTGCTCCAGTTCCAGTCTGCCAGCAGGTAAGTACCTGCGTCTTCGGAGAGCAGACCAGGGGGGTTTTGTAGAGCACTGGGGGGAGGGTGGGGTACACACAAGTAGGCACACAACACACCCTCAGCGGCACAGGGGCGGCTGGGTGCAGTGTGCCTAGCAGGCGTCGGGTTTGTGATAGAAATCAGTGGAGGGACCCGGGGGATCACTCTAGCGGTGCAGGCAGGGCACAGGGGGGGCTTCTCGGGCCAGCCACTGACTGGGCTAGGCAGAGGGTCGCCTGGTGGTCACTCCTGCACTGAAGTTCGGTTCCTTCTGGTTCTGGGGACTGCTGATTCAGTGCTTGGCCCAGGCGTCTGGTTCCTTGTTACAGGCAGTCGCGGTCAGGGGGAGCCTCTGCATGCGTCGCTGTGGTGGGCTTGGGGGGGGGTCATCTCGGGTTACTAACGAGGTCGCAGTCGCCGGAGAGTCCTCCCTGTAGTGTTGGTTCTCTGGAGCTTGAGCAAGGGGTGTTGGGTGCAGTGTGTGTAGTCTCACGCTTCCAGCGGGAAGAGTGAATTCTTTGAAAGTTGTTAGAAAGTTGCAAAAATGTTGCTGTAGGTGAACAGGGCTTCTGTTCTCGGGAGGTTCTTGGTCCTTTGGATTTCAGGGCAGTCTTCTGAGGCTTCAGAGGTTGCTGGTCCCTGTTGGATGCGTCGCTGTTGCAGTTTTCTTTGAGTCGGGAGACAGGCCGGTAGGGCTGGGGACAAAGCAGTTGTCATCTCCGCAGGGCTTTCAGGTCAGCAGTCCTTCTTGTTTCAGGAATCTGATTTCCTGGGTTCTGGGGTGCCCCTAAATACTAAAGTTAGGAGTGTGTTTAGGGCTGAGGGGCAGTAGCCAATGTCTACTGTCCTGGAGGGTGGCTACACTCTTTGCCCCTCCTCCCTGAGGGGAGGGGGGGCACATCCCTAATCCTGTTGGGGGGGATCCTCCTATCTCAAGATGAAGGATTCCTGAAGGCAGGGGTCACCTCAGCTAAGGACACCTTAGGGGCTGTCCTGACTGGTGGGTGACTTCTTGTTTTTCTCATTATCTCCTCCAGCCTTGCCGCCAAAAGTGGGGGCAGTGACTGGAGCGGTGGGCATCTCCACTACCTGGGATGCTGTGGGGTGCTGTAACAAAAGGCATGAGCCTTTGCGGCTCACCACCAGGTGTTAAAGTTCCTGCAGGGGGAGGTGAGAAGCTCCTCCACCCAGTACAGGCTTTGTTCCTGGCCACAGAGTGACAAACGCACTCTCTCCATGTGGCCAGCAACTCGTCTGGTTGTGGCAGGCTGGCAGAAACTGGTCAGCCTAGCACTAGGAGTGGGACTGGTATTCAGGTGGCATCTCTAAGATGCCCTCTGGGTGTATTTTTACTATAAATTCCACACTGGCATCAGTGTGCATTTATTGTGCTGAGAAGTTTGATACCAAACTTCCCAGGATTCAGTGTAGCCATTATGGAACTGTGGAGTATGTATTTGACAAATTCCCAGACCATATACACTTATGGCTACCCTGCACGTACAATGTGTAAGGTTTTGCTTAGACACTGTAGGGGCATAGTGCTCATGCACATATGTCCTCACTTGTGGTATAGTGCACCCTGCCTTAAGACTGTAAGGCCTGCTAGAGGGGTGACTTACCTATGCTACAGGCAGTGTGAGGTTGGCATGGCACTCTGAGGGGAGTGCCATATCGGCTTAGTCATTTCCTCCCCACCTTCACACACAAGCTGTGAGGCAGTGTGCAGGTGCTGAGTGAGGGGTCCCCAGGGTGGCATAATACATGCTGCAGCCCTTGGGGACCTTCCCTGGCATCAGGGCCCTTGGTACCAGGGGTACCATTTACAAGGGACTTATCTGGGTGCCAGGGATGTGCCAATTGTGGGAACAAAGGTACAGTTTAAGGAAAGAACACTGGTGCTGGGGCCTGGTTAGCAGGGTCCCAGCACACTTTCAATCATAACTGGCATCACTAAAAGGCGCAAAGTCAGGGGGTAACCATGCCAAGAAAGGCATTTCCTTACAACACTCCACTAGGAAAAAGGGTGCTTCTATGGCTTTTCTAGGTAACATCCCAATAGCAGACATATGTAAAGCTGCTACTTGGTCTACACCACATACATTGTGTAGATGTTTTAGCACGCCAACAAGCCAATGTTGGCCAAGCAGTGCTCAGAACACTTTTTCAAGCAACTCCAACTCCTCCAGGCTAGCCACAGTTTCTTTGGAGGGACTCCTTTACAGTCTATGCAAAGCATGTGTAGCTACAGCCACACATGCCATCAAACGGAAAATGTTACTTACCCAGTAGACATCTCTTTATGGCATTCTGATTGGTGTGCCGGGCTTTTAATAATATCACATTAACATGGTACAGGAAGTTTACCTGTGTCTTCAAGGGTAGATGTCACATAAGGGTTTTTGGGTAGCTTTGCCTCACCCACAGGGAAGACTTTAAAAGCATGACTTTACATCAGCTATTGCAACCCTGAATGGCTGAAGCCAAACTGGAGCCAGCATATATCAAACATAAACCGTTTTAAAATTGGTAATACCTCACTTTAAATTGGTGCTCTGGAACCTGTAAGGCCTGGATAAGTTAATAGTTAAAAGTGAAATTAGCCTGTCCCCATGGTTATGGTAATTAAAATGGTGTTTTATCTCATTGTTGAAGTATCTTTTCAGACTTGGGAATACAAGTTAAATGTTTCCTATGTCGACTTAAGGAACATTTGGAGACCACTCATGCATTGTTGGAATATTTGTCAATGGTTTATTTCAATAGTGCATATGAATTTTTATTTTGTAAATGTTCTTGAGGGATGAGTTTATTAAAAGGTACAAGTTTTGCAGGTAGCATAGAGATATATGGGAATCCTACACTTCCTGTGTATCCCCGGAACAAAGCTCTATTTAAGTAAACTGTGTTTTGACATTTTGCACATCTGGGTAAGTCAACTATGTTCACAGAAAATGATATGGTTAAGTGATTCAGAAGTTGTCAGTACAGTAAATAAGATTGTCTTGGTGAAAGGTGGTCATTGCTTCATAAAACCTGGATAGAGATTAAACTAGTGTTGCAGCCACTTCTTTTAGTGACTGTAATTCACTCTTGAGCTCTGATGAGTAGTTGTAGCCGGAAGGCATAGGAAAGGTTTATTACTGAACAGTTGTGTTGGAAAATGAGGGTCAGAGGGTGCAATCTGTCCACATGTGGGCACTACAAAAGATTGGCAGACACTATAAGCTACTCTAGGGTCTCTCCACCTGATTTCACGTGGGCCCATAGGCCAACACTAGCCTTGGTTGATTTTCCCAGAAAGTTGCCCTTTTATCATTTTAAGATGCCCAACTTTGGCAAGGCAGATAGTCTGCCATTTTAAAATACCTCTAGAATTAGGATTTCTTGAATAAACTTTCAGTAAACTGAGGGTAAGTGGTACAGATAAGGGCGGATGTGATTCTATAGGTTTACAGAGGATAGGATTAGATCCACTTGGGATTCGCCAGTCAGTAACTTCTTTAAGGATGGTGTTCACCCCTAGCACTTCAGATACATACCTGGCAAAAATCATAGGAGTCCGATTCTGCTACCTGCAGTGCTTCTCAAGGTTCAGTCCAGCTTAACCTCAGGTTGTCCCAGGGACTGAAGACAAGGGCATCTGAACGGAGCGAGGTTAATCCTGCCTTCAACTTCTTGCTGTTGTATCCAGGAATCTATCCCTCAGTATTGAAGCTTTAGAAGTGGCCAGGATGAAGAGAAAGCAACCTGATATGTCTGCAGGCAGTTGAGTGTACTCCCCTGGAAGAAAATTTACTCTGCCCCTGTCCTCCCAGTTTCTGTGAGGCAAAACAGTTTGATGGTGAATATTTGTTCGTAGTATGTGTTGCTGTAGACACACATGCCCTATATACTCATGCCATCTATTATTGAACTTGGATGTTTGCAACGTTTTTTTTTTTTTTTCGTTATAAAAGAAGTATTTTTTTAGTCACGCCATATAGTGAGTCCTCCCTTGTGCATTGGCATCAACACTATTGTTACATTGTTTTTTCTGCCTTCGGTCGAGACTTGTATCGATAGGGCTCCATGTGGTTCGATTTGCTTCCTTTTGCACCTTGCTTGACGCTATATTGCTCAGGTAATGTCATGTTAAGGAAGATCAAAGCTGAAAGCCGCCTACTTGCACAGGAGAGCTATTGTGTGTTTTACAAATCCAGTCTAGTCCTGGACATATTCAGAAGTAAGAGATCTGCAGAGAAAGTGTCCTTGAGAAAGATGTAAACCCAAGTAGATAAGTAGCTTGATCTTTAAAGCCCATCTGATTTATATTAATAAAAAAAAAAAAAAAAAAAAAAAGCAAAGACCCAACTAAGGCCAGTAGTGTAATTAAATAGGACCATGATTCTCTGTTGCTGCAGTGACGGGTTGTAGCAAATGTTCATCATGATTTACATGCATTTCTTTCGAAATTTTCTGCCCTTGAAACTTTCGAATTTGTGAACCAGGTAAGTGTACCTGAGTATTTGCCTGAATATCCCTCTTACAAGAGAGCACTGTTTTCTGCTTGGCCCCTCTACTCATAAATCCTCCAAAGAAGGGAGAGGTGGAGACTAGTCAAGCAAACACTGTACTTCATAGATTCATATGGTAGGCCACCTTTGTGTCATCCTTCTGGTCTAAAGAAAGCAAGTTCTGCCTAATTTAATAAGAAAGATAAGAATTTGAGCAGACATAAGAGGAGGGTGAGCTGAGAATGATAAAAATAGAGTAATAAAACACAAGGGGCAGTTAAGGCAGATTAGAACAAGGAGAAAAATATAAGAAAGAGAGGATTAGGTGAGTTGACCCAGGCTGAGAGAAAAGGGAATGGATGTTGAGGGTAAATATTGTCTGACATGAGTGTAGAAAAAGAACAAATAAATGTGATATTTGCCACTCAATAGTGTGTTCATACTTAGCACAATACTCTGTTTTATTTAAAGTCAACATGCTATGTCTGCTCCAGTGCTGGTTTGGAATATTTAATGAATATGAAGGAAGTTGGTGCAGTATCTCTAAGCAAATACATTGTTCTAAAATGCGGAATTTTCATTAAATGCCCTTCTTAAGACCTCTCATTCAACATGTTGGTAATGAAGTGACTGAGAAATCAGTAAATGACACTGTCTAATACATGTTGTCTTTGTACTTAGATGATATACCTTGGCTCAGGTCTGTGTTGTGTTGGTGCCCTGGCCGGTCTATCCACACAGAAAACTTCTCGTCTTGGTAATGTTTTGGGTATGATCGGTGTTGCTGGAGGTGTTGCAGCCACATTTGGAGCTCTGAAGCCCAACCCCGAATTGTTGGCTCAGATGTCTGGTGCGATGGCTCTTGGTGGAACAATTGGTGAGTAATGCATGGCATGCGGAGTGTACATGCTGCATAATATTCGATAGGATTAAGAGTTAATGCAGTAATTATCAAATGTGACTTTGCTTTGAATAGTAAATCATCTTTTAATATCAACTGTCTGTTGTTGCCTTTGACACTATCTATTGTTCTGATGTTGATGAGCTAGCCAACCATTCATTTGTTGCAGGCTGTTAAGTCTGTAAAGTAGGGTATCCAAATCCATCCATAGAGATTTTCTACATTTCACAGAATGCACATTTTACATATAGGTCCCCAGTGCCATAGCATGCGCTGTCTTGATCAGTTTTTCACCTTTTTTCCTTACGTTTTAATTTTTTCCCTTCAAGGGAATCACGTTCTCTGGCAGGTCATATTTTTTTTAATTTTTTTTATATTTTTTATAAAGTGTTCTCAAGGAAAGTACTCATCACAGTTTAAGGCTGCACCTGAAATGGAGTTACCTGTAACAGGTGACCACAGACCACTGTTCCCTTGTGTGTGTGGGTTAAAGGTCTCTTCACCTGCACCCTAAATTGGGTATGCTGCTAATCTGTGTATTAATATTTGCATCTACCATTTCACCAGAGGATATGTGTTGGTATTGTAGCTCGATTGTGGTGTAGTTTGTTTCAGTTATGAAGGGGTGATGGGTGCAGAGGTGTCCTTAGATGTCTGCTTTTCTTCCTGGAGTAGTTGCAGTGGAGGGAGCTGCATGGTTCATCAGGGAGTCCAGTAGGGGTGAAATCACGATGAAGTTGGACTCTGGAGGGCTGGGGAACCTTGTTGGCAGCTCTGGTCCACTTCAACTCTGTTTGTTGATGACGGGTGCAGTGAGGACTTCAGGTGTCAAGTTTTGGCTGTTCCAGACGCCTCAGAGTCCCTTCTTTGGAGGTTGTTGGAGAACAGGTCTGCTGATTATGAGAGGTCTTGAGTCTTTATTGAAGGCAGGCAGTCCTCCCAGGTTTCTGGTTTCTGGATTCACAGCTGCAGGACGAGTCGACTTTAGCCCTGATTTTGATGAGGGTGGTGGAGTTGGTACCAGGTCAGCTGCTTCTTTCTCCTCTCCTACTTTTGTGGCTCTTCTGTGTCCTTGGTCTTCTTAGGCCATCAAGATCTGCTTCTTTGGTGCCAGTGGCTCCCCTAAATTCTGAATTTAGAGGTGTGGTGGGTAGTAGCCAATTGGCTACTGACCCTTTGGATCACTATGCCCCCTATATTACCACTTCCTGTGGAAAGTGGGCATAACCCTGTCCCAGAATTCCTAGTTACGCTGTCACAAAAATGGCTACCTCTGAAAAATAGGGTTCACCTCTGCTCAGCCCATCTTGGGGGTGGTACTAGCCTGGTGGTGGCATGACTACCTGACTAGCTAGTTTTCCCGCCTGTCCAGGTGTCAAGTGGGCTCTGGACAGGGTGTGAGGGTGGCTTCCTCTCCTGTCACATTTGCATTTCAAAGGCAGTAGCCCTTTGAGGCTTGCCTCCCTACGCAGGCTAATCAGCAGGTCATCGTGTGGGAGGGGGTGTTACACCCTCTTCGCAGACAGCCTTTTGGTCTGGGCCTCCTGAGTGTCGAAGGCTATCACATCAGGGAGCCAGAACCATGTCTTGGCTGTCAGTCTGGGAGAAACCAGTCAGCATGCATACCAGAGGCTGGTAGGGTTTCAGGGGCACCTCTAAGGTGCCCTCTGGGTGGAAGTATTAATAAAACCAGCACTGGAATTGTGTGGGCTTATCAATTTGAGATGTCTGATACCAAACATCCCTATCTTCCGTGGAGGCATCATGTAGGTGGGGAACTTATATTGACCAGTTTCCAGCACATGCATTTAAAATGGCTTCCCTGGTCATTTGTACTGTCTGTAATAGGACTGACCAGCACAGGGGCATATCTTCACATGCTGATATGCCCACACAAACAATATTAAGAACCCTGCCCTGGGGCTGTCAGGCCTGCTGTAGGGGTGACTTACAAATATCATATGGAGTGGTAGGGGACATGGCACACAGGACTTCACTCCAGTATTGGAACTTTCATAGTTTCACATGCTTGAATACTCCCCATCGTCAAGATGGGAGTCCCCCGTGGAATATACAACCTAGGCCTGAAAATGTACATATACAATACGTGGCCTAGGCCTCAATACAATAACCTATCACAGTAATTTTGTCAAATAGACCCAAACTCAGATTTGAACCAATAAGGTTGCCTCACCCCTTAGAACCTCCTGTGAGGAGCTGCCTTCCCTCAGATGTTCCACCGCACGTCGTGCTGAGGAGTCTCCTTTGAGCTCTGCTCAATATTTTCTCTCAGAAGATCTACTACTCGAGTTTTGGGACATTTCTTTTCTTCTCTTGTGCTTCAAACTGGCTGCCATGTCAGACACACCAAGGAAAGGCCTTTTTGGATCCTGTGCCTCTTGTTTGAAGAGAAGATTATATGTGGAGGAATGCATTTATTACTTATATCCCAGCCGTAAAACAAATGACTGCAAAATATGTAGAACATTTTCTACAAAGACTTTGAAAGACCAAGAGAGTCGTCTGCTGTTGTGGCTTCAGAGAAGTAAGACTGGCCACTCAGCCTCTGATGAGGATAGTGCCTCCTACTCTATTTCTACTCCTAAAACACCTATTAAAAGAAAGCAGGAGGGCTCGAATATCCAGAACCACCTAAGAAAATGGCACAAAAATCAGCAGGGACATCTTCTAAAAGTCATAGCTCTCCGCAGAGGAAGAATACAGGCACAGAATACCTCAAAAAATCCTCCAAAAAGACTGTTTCTGAACCGGCTACTCCACCTCCGAAGGTTCTCCACAAGTTCAAGACACCAATTAGCACAGTCGACAGCGTCTTCGTCAACGGTACTCTCGTCGACGACTATTTCATTAGTGACGCCAGTTATAGTCACTCTTAATACCCCATCTCGTCGACGACACTCCCGTCGACAGTTGATCTCACACCAACGCTCCCGTCAACAGTGCCTCCGTCGACGAAGCCTTCGTCGTCGACACCTCAGTCGACGACGCTTGCGTTGATGGTACTATCGCCGTCGATCACACCGTCGACTATGTTTCCAGTAACAACAATATCGTTGACGGCGCCGTCGACAACCGTTTTTTTTTCTCGTCGACAGTCAAATGTTTACAGCAAAGCGGCAAAGACCATCACCATTGCCTTTGTATCAATCTGCGGAGCATTCTCCTCTTAAGAGGCTTTCAAAGACTCAGTTGACACCGTCTGCCACATCACCAAGTAAGATATCAAGACTTTTGCCATCTCGTTTTTTAGAACGCGATGATGATAATGATGAATCAGATCAGGACGCATTGTTTGGAGTAGCCAGAAGTCCATCCCAATTACATGTTCATTGTCGGGAGTACTCTGATGATGACTCCTATTATGATCAGCATTATTATAATCTAGTCCCACAGCAGCAACAGAAAGGAATTGTGTGCTTACCATCTGGTCTTCGTTTCTGACCTACAGGCCATGCTGGCTGTAAGGAAAAGCCTTCCTTGGCATGGTTACCCCCCTGACGTTTTGCCTTTTGTTGATGCCAGTTATGATTGAAAGTGTGCTGGAAAGCCTGCTAAACGGGCCCCAGCAGCAGTGTTCTTTCCTTAAACTGTACCTTTATTCCCACAATTTACACAGCCCTGGCACACAGATAAGTCCCTTGTAAATGGTACCCCTGGTACTAAGGGCCCTGTTGCTAGGGAAGGTCTCCAAGGGCTGCAGCATGTCTTATGCCACCCTGGGGACCCCTCACTCAGCACTTGCACACTACCTCACAGCTTGTGTGTGCTGCTGGGGAGAAAATGACTAAGTCGACATGGCACTGCACTCAGAGTGCCATGCCAACCTCACACTGTCTGTGGCATAGGTAAGTCACCCCTCTAGCAGGCCTTACAGCCCTAAGGCAGGGTGCACTATACCACAGGTGAGGGCATATATGCATGAGCACTATGCCCCTACAGTGTCTAAGCAAAACCTTCGACATTGTAAGTGCAGGGTAGCCATAAGAGTATATGGTGTGGGAGTTTGTCAAATACGAACTCCACAGTTCCATAATGGCTACCCAGAAATCTGGGAAGTTTGGTATCAAACTTCTCAGCACAATAAATGCACACTGATGCCAGTGTGGGATGTATTGTAAAATACACCCAGAGGGCATTTTAGAGATGCCCTCTGAATACCAGTCCGACTCCTAGTGCTAGGCTGACCAGTTTCTGCCAGCCTGCCACAACCAGACGAGTTTCTGGCCACATGGGGCCAGGTACAAAGCCTGTACTGGGGGAGGTGCTTCTTACCTCCCCCTGCAGGAACTGTAACACCTGGCTCATGCCTTTTTGTTACAGCACCCCAGGGCATCCAAGCTAGTGTAGAAGCCTGCCCCTCCGGCCACTGCCCCCACTTTTGGCGGAAAGGCTGGAGGAGATAATGAGGAAAACAAGGAGGAGCCACCCACCAGTCAGGACAGCCCCGAAGGTGCCCTGAGCTGAGGTGACCCCTGCTTTTAGAAATCCTCCATCTTGTTTTGGGAGAATTCCTCCAATATGAATCGGGATGTGCCTCCCTCCTCTCGGGGAGGAGGCACAAAGAGGGTGTAGCCACCCGGCAGGACAGTAGCCGTTGGCTACTGCCCCCCAGACCTAAACACCCCTAAATGTAGTATTTAGGGGTGACACTGAACACAGGAAATCGGATTCCTGCAACCTGAAGAAAGGAGGAGGACTGCTGACCTGAAAGCCCTGCAGAGACGACCGAGACACCAACTGACTTGGCTCCAGCCCTACCGACCTGTCTCCAGACTCAAAGAACCTGCACAGTGACGCATACAACAGGGACCAGCGACCTCTAAGGACTGCCCCGAACCCGAAGGACCAAGAAACTCCAGAGAACAATGGCACTGTTCAAAAACAGCAACAACTTTGCAACTCTTTAGCAACTTCCAAATAACTATTTTCCCACCGGAAGCACAAGACTTCTCACTCTGCACCCGATGCCCCCAGGCTTGAGCTACAGAGAACTAACACTGCAGAGAGGACTCCCAGGCGACTACGACAACGTGAGTAACCTGAGTTGACCCCACACAGCAACGCCTGCAGAGAGGATCCAGAGGCTGCCCCCAGGACCGAGAGGAACCACTTGCCAGTGCAGGAGTGACCAGCTGGTGGCCCTTTTCCTAGCCCAGTCTGTGAATGGCCAGAGAAGCACCCCTGCGCCCTGCCTGCATTGCCTGAGTGACACCCGGTCCCTCCATTGCTTTCAGTAGCAAACCAGACTCCTGCTTAGCACACTGCACCCAGCCGCCCCTGTGCAGTGTTGTTGTTTCCCCCGCCCCCATGCTCTACAAAACCCCCTGGTGTGCTCCCCGAGGACTGTTAACAGTCTGGAACCAGAGGACCCCTGGTGTCCATAGGCGCCTATGTGTTTTGGGCCCTCCTTTGACCTTTGCACCTGACCGACCCTGTGTTGCTGGTGCAGTGACTTTGGGGTTGCCTTGAACCCCCAACGGTGGGCTGCCTATACCCAGGAGACTGACTGTGTAAGTGCTTTACTTACCTGAGAAACTTAACCAAACTTACCTCCCCCAGGATCTGTTGATTTTTGCACTGTGTGCACTTTTAAAATAGCTTATTGCCATTTTAACTAAAACTATGTGTGTACTATTGCTTTGAATCAAAGTTCTATACTTACCTGTGTGAAGTGCCTTGCATTTTATCTACTTACCTCAAATCTTGAAATCTTGTTGTTCTAAAATAAATTAAGAGAAGATATGTTTCTATATAAAAACTATTGGCCTGGAGTTGTCTTTGAGTGTGTGTTCCTCATTTATTGCCTGTGTATGTGTGTACAACAAATGCTTAACACTACACTCTAGTAAGTCTATTGCTCGACCACACTACTACAAAATAGTGGCACAATTAGATAATACTAATGCTCTATCAACCTCTAAGGGGAACCCTTTGGGCTCTGTGCACGCTATCTCTCACCTTGAGCTAGTATATACACAGCCAACTTCCTACACTGGTGGATTATAGGGAACGCTTCCAGCCACAGTAGGCAAAAGATCCTACACCAGTGGTTACTGCACCATGTACTCCGGTACCTCTACCAGTTCTTCCTGATGCGCCGCAAATTCCTCCTCAAGCTTCACTGAGTCCACAAGCCCAGGCCTCGTCAGATGAGGCGACTGAAGAAGTTCTCTCTGAGCATGATGAATGTGATGACTATGTATTCCCTGCACCCCCTTCACCGGAGCCAACTTCAGTTTAATCCGATTCCAGAGTATATTGGATCTTTTCATAATCTATTAGAAAAAGTGGCTGCACGATTTGAGCTCCAAATGCCATCCACACAGCAGGATTGCTTCTTATATGACTTTAAAGAGCCTCATAGGAAGGTAGTCAGAGCAATCCCTTTTATAGACCTCGTATGGCAACAGGAACGAAAAATTATGCGGAACCATGCTACGGTGCCAGCGGTATTGCCAAAGCTGGACAAGAAACAAAAAGCGACAGAGGACGCCCCGGCTTGCCTGGTGGGACGTCCAAAACCAGACTCAGTGGTTTCTCAGGCTGCCCAGTGACGCTCTAGAAACCCTTCGGCACCTCTATCTGCAGCTCCAGACAAGGATGGTGGTGCCTTGACAACATTGGAAAGAGATTTTCTTCCATGTCTGCCATTGTTGTCCGTGCTGCAAATTCCCTGGCACTACTGGGCAGATATGACAGGCAGCTATGGTCGGACATTTCTCTCTCGGTAGATGATCTTCTGGATTCCATCAAGTCGGAAGCGAGAAAGATTCTCATTGAATGTCAACACACGTCTGCAGAGGTTATTGACTGTGCTTTAGACATTGCCGCTATGAGGTTTCAGCTACTTGCTGGTTCAGCTGTCTTGCGGTGCCAAGGGTGGCTTAAGGCCACAAATTTTCCACCGGATGTCCAAACAAAAATCCTTGACTTCCCTTATGATGGACAAGACCTTTTTGGCAAACATGTGGATGATGCTCTTCAAGAAATAAAAGCAGACACTGATACTGCCAGGTCTTTAGGATCACTGCAGTATAAGCGCACACCCTTTCGAGGAGCCAAGGGTAGAGGGCACTCTTCCTTTCGAGGTGGTTACCAATCATTCAGGTACCCAGCTTATTCCTCCCAATTCCAATCTTCCAGACCCCAATACCATCCGAGGCAACGTCCGGCGGCGGCATACAACAGACCTCCCCCTAGAGGAAAGTCGGGGAGACAATCTAAGGACACCTCCCGCAGGCAATGACAGCCTCCAAGGGCCAGCTGCCTCTCCTTTCTTAACACACCACCTGCAACGTTGGTGTCAGACCACAAATGACAAGTGGGTTCTGGACATAATAACTTATGGTCATCTGCTAGAGTTCACTTGCATGCCCCCCGAGACTCCACCTTCCCAGGCACTTCTAGAAATAGATGTCATGTTTTCCAAAGGGGCGATAGAAGCTGTGCCTTATTCTCAAAAAGGAAGCAGTTTCCATTCTCGCTTCTTCCTAATCAGGAAGAAATCTCATCTGTGGAGACCCATCCTAGATCTGAGGGAGCTCAACAAATATCTAAAGAAACAATTCTTCCACATGGCGACATTGAAGGATGTTTTGCAACTTCTCAACAGAGGGGATTTTATAGCTTCCCTGGATCTGCAGGATGCCTATTTCCACATACCTATTCACCCCAAGCACAGGAAATTCTTAAGATTCATGGTAGCCAGCCAGCACTTTCAATTCAAAGTGCTACCTTTCAGACTCAAATGCGCTCCCTAGATTTTCACAAAATGCCTATCCCCTTTGCAGCATATCTGAGGCGCTACAAACACCAGATATTCCCATATCTGGACGACTGATTACTGAAGGCTTCTGACATCCAGTCTCTACGCCACTCTCTCAAGACCAGGTTACGCCTATTCCAACAACTAGGTCTCACTCTCAATCGAGAGAAGTCCCATCTCCAGCCTACCAGAAGAATAGTTTTACTGGGAGCTATACTGGACACGACTCAAGCAAAGGCGTTCCCAGCGGAGGAAAGACAACTCAAACTCGTTACCCTAGCAGACACAGTTCAGAAAAGAAAGTTTCTCTCAGTTCGAAAGTTCAAATTGTTACTGGGGATGATGTCCTCCTGTATCAATCTAGTTCCCCACTGTTGCCTTCAGATGCGCCCTCTACAAAAAGAGCTTGACAAACAGTGGAAACAGACGCAAGGTTCCTTCGGGGACATCATACAGATAACAGCAAGGATTGTCTACTCCTTCAATTGGTGGTCAACACCGACAAACATCTCCAAGGGTTTAGGATTCTTAGCTCAGGTCCCTCCGTTTACAGTAACAACGAATGCTTCGATGGAGGGATGAGGTGCATGTCTTCAAGACCTTCAAGTGAGTGGAAGGTAGCCCCCCAGCATGCTACTCTTCACATCAACCTCCTCGAGCTCGGAGCTGTGTATCTGGCATTGCAGGCCTTTCTGCCAAGAATCCAAGGCTCATCGGTGCTTGTCCAAGAATCAACAAACAAGGAGGGACTCGGTCTCATCTGCTGTCCAGAGAAGCTCAGACCATTTGGACCTGGTGCATTCAACATTCAGTGCACATACAAGCAGAACACCTTCAGGGAGTGAGCAACACCACAGCAGACTCGCTAAGCAGGCTCAGCACATCGTCCCACGAGTGGAAGCCGAATCAGAGGATGCTGGATGCGATATTCCTCAGGTTGGGAATACCAAATCTGGACCTGTTTGCGACGTCTCAGAACGTGAAATGCTGGTTTTATGCAAGCTGGCATCACCAACCAGGGTGGTGGGGAAATGCCCTCCGATACCTCTACTCCCGCGGGTCATCAGCAAGATCAAATCGAAGCCCCTTCAGGTAATCCTAATTGCTCCAGCCTGTCAACGTCGACCGTGGTACACAGAACTTCTGTTGCTGTCCTCATGTCCTCCCATCAGGTTAGCACCGATTCCAGAGCTAAGAACCGTCAGCCAGGGCCAAGTGAGGCATCCTGATCCCAAGTCTCTCAGATTATGTGCATGGCTCCGGAGTTCAATGAGTTCGGCCATTTGAATATTACTAATGACTGCAAAACTGTTTTAGCTGAAGCACGTGCTGATAGCACTAGTACAACATACAGATTAAAATGGAAACGGTTTTGTTTATGGAGTCCCTAATGGCATTCATCTGCTTACATCTGCTCCAGAGCAGGTTTTACTGTATCTTCTTCATCTGGTGCGCTCTGGTCTCGCAAATGCATCTATTGAAGTTCACCTGGCTGCTATCTCCAGATATAGACGTCTTTCTAAAGGGCCATCCCTCTGGTCTCATAGGCTTACCAAACAATTCGTGAAAGGTCTGTTCCGATCTTTTCCTCCAGTCAGAGTACTGCCTCCAGCTTTGGCAGCTAAATACAGTGCTGGGTCAGCTAATGAAGGAGCCATTTGAGCCCATTCATAAGTCAGACATTAAGTACCTCACTTGGAAGGTAGCGCTCTTCTTGGCTTTAACATCTACTCAGCGAGTAAGCAAGATCCAAGCATTTACCATCAAGGAACCCTTCATGAGATTTGCTGATGATAAAGTCATCCTGGGGACAGATCCTAGGTTGATCCCCAAAATGCCGTCAGACTTCCATATTAATGAGCCAGTGGTGCTAAAGACTTTAATTTCACAGCCTCAGACTGTAGCAGAAAGATCGCTTCATTTCCTTGATGTCAAACGATGCCTTAAGTTTTATCTGCAGCGAACGTCTTCGATCCAGAAATCAGATCAACTCTTTGTTGCATTTAGTGCGCCCAGAAGAGGGCATCCTGTCACTGAACAGACTATTTCTAAATGGATCTCAAGCCCAATAGCCTTTTGCCATCAAAGGGCTGGACGACCCCTGGATGCCAGAGTACCTGCGCATTCCACCAGGGCAGTCTCTACATCCTGTGCGCTCTTCTCTGGGGTGTCACTGCCGGACATCTGTTGAGCAGTGATGCGGAGAACAGCGCACGCCTAAACGAAGTATTACTGTCTGGATGCTGAGACGCTTCAAGATGCAGCAGTGCATCTTATGCATATACATTTATGTTTCAGTGGGTTAACTTTTATTGCTTTGCATTTACCTGTTATAATGTGGAGGATATCTTATTATGAGATGAACAGTGTTTATCAATACTGAAAATGTGCTGGTTACTGCTTGCTGGTATTATTAAAGCATGAAAGTTACAATACTGGAGTAAGAAATAAGTTACTTACCTGTATCTGTAGTTCTCCTGTATTGGAAGCTTTCATAGATTCACATGCGACCCAGCCACCTTCCCGGGGGAGCTCACCTTCATCTGAGGGAAGGCAGCTCCTCACAGGAGGTCCTACGGGGTGAGGCAATCTGATTGGTTCAAATTTGAGTTTGGGTCTATTTGACAAAATGACTGTGATAGGTTATTCTATTGAGGCCTAGGCCATGTATTGTATATGTACATTTTCAGGCCTAGGTTGTATATTCCACCAGGGACTCCCATCTCAACGACTGGGAAGTATTCAAGCACGTGAAACTATGAAAGCTTCCAATACTGGAGAACTAGTTACAGCTAAGTAAGTTATTTCTTTGTCTGCACCAAGACACGCAGTCTCCAATGGCAGTCGGGCATGTGCTTGGTGAGGAGTCCCATAGGGGGGCACAATTCATGCTGCAGCCCTTAGGGTACGTCTTTAGGAACTCGGGCCCTAGGTAACAGGGATACTGTTTACCAGGGACTTACAGAGGGTGCTATAGGATTTGGCACTTGTACAGTTTTGGGGGAAAGAACACTGGTACTGAACCAAAATTGCATCAGATACAAGGCAAAAAGTTTGTAGGGGGATACTGCAACAAAGAACCCAGTTCCCCACATGCAGTCTTTTGCTTGGGGATGCTAATTCTCGCTCTCCATCTACTGTTGGCGAGCTGTGCATGAGAAAAACTCCCCCATAAGTTATGTGGAAATCTGCGTTCCATGCGGAATGGCCTCCGATCCGCTGACTGAGTGCGATTTATTGCCCACCCCTACATAGGAGTAGCCTTTTTGCACATCTAAGCCATTCAAAGTGCAAGTGCAGCCTAGAGTAACTGACGTGAACACGGCTGTTACTACCTACAAATCAAAACCCGATGTTACTGGGCTGAAAGTAATTATGTGATCCTGTCTGTTAATGATAAGTCCTCTTAACCACTATCATAATAAGAGCAATCTTTTGAATACATCAGAATGGAAAGTAGAACACCAAATAAATAAAAATTGGATAATTCCCCGATTTCTAGGGCCACATCCGCCAAGACAAAAACGTTTGTCTTTGTGTATTGTCTCTTTTTGTGTATTTTTGTGTCGATACCTGAATCCGCCTCTTAAGATATCGGTCTGTCCAAGCTTTGCCATGCCCCTCCACCCTCCTTTCAACAACTTTGTGAACCGGGCAGCAGAGCATGTCAATTATAATAAATTTATGGAAATTTTAGGACATTATTCTAAGCACCTAAAATAGTGTTTTAAAGAGACATTTACATCATTAACATGGTAATTCCTTTGCATTGTTCCTATACAGGGAGTGCAGAATTATTAGGCAAGTTGTATTTATGAGGATTAATTTTATTATTGAACAACAACCATGTTCTCAATGAACCCAAAAAACTCATTAATATCAAAGCTGAATATTTTTGGAAGTAGTTTTTAGTTTGTTTTTAGTTTTAGCTATGTTAGGGGGATATCTGTGTGTGCAGGTGACTATCACTGTGCATAATTATTAGGCAACTTAACAACAAAAAAATATATACCCATTTCAATTATTTATTATTACCAGTGAAACCAATATAACATCTCAACATTCACAAATATACATTTCTGATATTCAAAAACAAAACAAAAACAAATCAGTGACCAATATAGCCACCTTTCTTTGCAAGGACACTCAAAAGCCTGCCATCCATGGATTCTGTCAGTGTTTTGATCTGTTCACCATCAACATTGCGTGCAGCAGCAACCACAGCCTCCCAGACACTGTTCAGAGAGGTGTACTGTTTTCCCTCCTTGTAAATCTCACATTTGATGATGGACCACAGGTTCTCAATGGGGTTCAGATCAGGTGAACAAGGAGGCCATGTCATTAGATATCCTTCTTTTATACCCTTTCTTGCCAGCCACGCTGTGGAGTACTTGGACGCGTGTGATGGAGCATTGTCCTGCATGAAAATCATGTTTTTCTTGAAGGATGCAGACTTCTTCCTGTACCACTGCTTGAAGAAGGTGTCTTCCAGGAACTGGCAGTAGGACTGGGAGTTGAGCTTGACTCCATCCTTGTAAGGAAATGCCTCCTTGGCATGGTTGCCCCCTGACTTTTTGCCTTTGCTGATGCTGTGTTTACAATTGAAAGTGTGCTGAGGCCTGCTAACCAGGCCCCAGCACCAGTGTTCTTTCCCTGGCCTGTACTTTTGTATCCACAATTGGCAGACCCTGGCATCCAGATAAGTCCCTTGTAACTGGTACTTCTAGTACCAAGGGCCCTGATGCCAAGGAAGGTCTCTAAGGGCTGCAGCATGTCTTGTGCCACCCTGGAGACCTCTCACTCAGCACAGACACACTGCTTGCCAGCTTGTGTGTGCTAGTGAGAACAAAACGAGTAAGTCGACATGGCACTCCCCTCAGGGTGCCATGCCAGCCTCTCACTGCCTATGCAGTATAGGTAAGACACCCCTCTAGCAGGCCTTACAGCCCTAAGGCAGGGTGCACTATACCATGGGTGAGGGTACCAGTGCATGAGCATGGTACCCCTACAGTGTCTAAACAAAACCTTAGACATTGTAAGTGCAGGGTAGCCATAAGAGTATATGGTCTGGGAGTTTGTCAAACACGAACTCCACAGCACCATAATGGCTACACTGAAAACTGGGAAGTTTGGTATCAAACTTCTCAGCACAATAAATGCACACTGATGCCAGTGTACATTTTATTGTAAAATACACCACAGAGGGCACCTTAGAGGTGCCCCCTGAAACTTAACCGACTATCTGTGTAGGCTGACTAGTTTTAGCAGCCTGCCACAAACCGAGACATGTTGCTGGCCCCATGGGGAGAGTG
Organism: Pleurodeles waltl; assembly: GCF_031143425.1. Classification (NCBI taxonomy): domain Eukaryota; kingdom Metazoa; phylum Chordata; class Amphibia; order Caudata; family Salamandridae; genus Pleurodeles; species Pleurodeles waltl. The sequence goes on from NC_090436.1 coordinate 255,812,928, forward strand.
CCTTTGTCACTCTGAGGCCAGTAACAAAGCCTGCACTGGGTGGAGATGCTAACACCTCCCCCAGGCAGGAATTGTCACACCTGGCGGTGAGCCTCAAAGGCTCACCTCCTTTGTGCCAACCCAGCAGGACACTCCAGCTAGTGGAGTTGCCCGCCCCCTCCGGCCAGGCCCCACTTTTGGCGGCAAGGCCGGAGAAAATAATGAGAAAAACAAGGAGGAGTCACTGGCCAGTCAGGACAGCCCCTAAGGTGTCCTGAGCTGAGGTGACTCTGACTTTTAGAAATCCTCCATCTTGCAGATGGAGGATTCCCCCAATAGGGTTAGGATTGTGACCCCCTCCCCTTGGGAGGAGGCACAAAGAGGGTGTACCCACCCTCAGGGCTAGTAGCCATTGGCTACTAACCCCCCAGACCTAAACACGCCCTTAAATTTAGTATTTAAGGGCTCCCCTGAACCCTAGAAAATTAGATTCCTGCAACTACAAGAAGAAGGACTGCCTAGCTGAAAAACCCCTGCAGAGGAAGACCAGAAGACGACAACTGCCTTGGCTCCAGAAACTCACCGGCCTGTCTCCTGCCTTCCAAAGATCCTGCTCCAGCGACGCCTTCCAAAGGGACCAGCGACCTCGACATCCTCTGAGGACTGCCCCTACTTCGAAAAGACAAGAAACTCCCGAGGACAGCGGACCTGCTCCAAGAAAAGCTGCAACTTTGTTTCCAGCAGCTTTAAAGAACCCTGCAAGCTCCCCGCAAGAAGCGTGAGACTTGCAACACTGCGCCCGGCGACCCCGACTCGGCTGGTGGCAATCCAACACCTCAGGAGGGACCCCAGGACTACTCTAAGACTGTGAGTACAAAAACCTGTCCCCCCTGAGCCCCCACAGCGCCGCCTGCAGAGGGAATCCCGAGGCTTCCCCTGACCGCGACTCTTTTGAATCCTAAGTCCCGACACCTGGGAGAGACCCTGCACCCGCAGCCCCCAGGACCTGAAGGACCGGACTTTCACTGGAGGAGTGACCGCCAGGAGTCCCTCTCCCTTGACCAAGTGGAGGTTTCCCCGAGGAACCCCCCCCTTGCCTGCCTGCAGCGCTGAAGAGATCCCTAGATCTCCCATTGACTTCCATTACAAACCCGACGCTTGTTTCTACACTGCACCCGGCCGCCCCCGCGCTGCTGAGGGTGAAATTTCTGTGTGGACTTGTGTCCCCCCCAGTGCCCTACAAAACCCCCCTGGTCTGCCCTCCGAAGACGCGGGTACTTACCTGCAAGCAGACCGGAACCGGGGCACCCCCTTCTCTCCATTCTAGCCTATGTGTTTTGGGCACCACTTTGAACTCTGCACCTGACCGGCCCTGAGCTACTGGTGTGGTGACTTTGGGGTTGCTCTGAACCCCCAACGGTGGGCTACCTTGGACCAAGAACTGAACCCTGTAAGTGTCTTACTTACCTGGTAAAACTAACCAAAACTTACCTCCCCTAGGAACTGTGAAAATTGCACTAAGTGTCCACTTTTAAAACAGCTATTTGTCAATAACTTGAAAAGTATACATGCAATTTTTATGACTTAGAGTTCCTAAAGTACTTACCTGCAATACCTTTCAAATGAGCTATTACATGTAGAATTTGAACCTGTGGTTCTTAAAATAAACTAAGAAAATATATTTTTCTATATAAAAACCTATTGGCTGGATTTGTCTCTGAGTGTGTGTACCTCATTTATTGTCTATGTGTATGTACAACAAATGCTTAACACTACTCCTTGGATAAGCCTACTGCTCGACCACACTACCACAAAATAGAGCATTAGTATTATCTATTTTTACCACTATTTTACCTCTAAGGGGAACCCTTGGACTCTGTGCATGCTATTCCTTACTTTGAAATAGCACATACAGAGCCAACTTCCTACAATCCTCAACCCGAAAAGGCCCCACAAGCTCATCTTTGATGATACCAGCCCAAACCAGTACTCCACCTCCACCTTGCAGGCGTCTGAGTCGGACTGGAGCTCTCTGCCCTTTACCAATCCAGCCACGGGCCCATCCATCTGGCCCATCAAGACTCACTCTCATTTCATCAGTCCATAAAACCTTAGAAAAATCAGTCTTGAGATATTTCTTGGCCCAGTCTTGACGTTTCAGCTTGTGTGTCTTGTTCAGTGGTGGTCGTCTTTCAGCCTTTCTTACCTTGGCCATGTCTCTGAGTATTGCACACCTTGTGCTTTTGGGCACTCCAGTGATGTTGCAGCTCTGAAATATGGCCAAACTGGTGGCAAGTGGCATCGTGGCAGCTGCACGCTTGACTTTTCTCAGTTCATGGGCAGTTATTTTGCGCCTTGGTTTTTCCACACGCTTCTTGCGACCCTGTTGACTATTTTGAATGAAACGCTTGATTGTTCGATGATCACGCTTCAGAAGCTTTGCAATTTTAAGAGTGCTGCATCCCTCTGCAAGATATCTCACTATTTTTGACTTTTCTGAGCCTGTCAAGTCCTTCTTTTGACCCATTTTGCCAAAGGAAAGGAAGTTGCCTAATAATTATGCACACCTGATATAGGGTGTTGATGTCATTAGACCACACCCCTTCTTATTACAGAGATGCACATCACCTAATATGCTTAATTGGTAGTAGGCTTTCGAGCCTATACAGCTTGGAGTAAGACAACATGCATAAAGAAGATGATGTGGTCAAAATACTCATTTGCCTAATAATTCTGCACTCCCTGTATGAAGTTTTTATTTCTTGATGAAATAGGATAGCATTTCTTTAAATACATTTTAATTTTTAATGTTTACAAATACTTGTTTTTTTGTAGGTGCGTGTCAGCTTCCCACTTACACTGTACCGACCCATAATTACAGTGGGCCTGTTACTGCCGTGGGGTTCAGGCCAAAAGCTTCGGTCCAAATAACACATTGATTCCCTCGTTAATTTAGCATTCCACATCACACTGGCGCTATGCAACAGTGATGTTTGTGCTCTAGAAATCGTGTTAATGAAATCATTCTAAAGAAATTTATGTTGGGTGGGTAATGAGAAGTGTAACGATTGTGACAATTGAGCTTTTATATTTCTTTCTGTTTTTTGACGTTGTTTGTTCTTTTGACACTTCAGGGCTGACCATTGCCAAGCGCATTCAGATTTCAGACCTGCCACAGCTCGTAGCTGCTTTCCACAGTCTGGTTGGTTTGGCAGCTGTCTTCACCTGTGTCGCAGAGTATATGATTGAGTACCCACATTTTGCAACAGATCCAGCAGCAAATCTTACTAAAATTGTGGCCTATCTGGGTACCTACATTGGTGGTGTAACTTTCAGTGGCTCGCTTGTAGCTTACGGAAAACTGCAAGGTGAGTATGTTGAAATCTGTTTTTATTGATGTCAAAATCTCTTCCTTTAACTCTGTTATGACTTGCAAGGCAGTGAAATGCAGTCTCCTAGCAATAACCTTTGTTTCCACACAACGTTCACAATTTGTCACCATATTAGATTTTGACACGCTTCAGTCTATCACATCTACGAATGTAGGAATTTTTTAGCCTACAGTGTACCCCATCATATGTACATAGAATAAGGATACTAAGTTGTTCTGCACAGGAGGACTTCATGCTAAGTCAGTACTCTAAAATGTCATTTATAATATTTGCATGTATTAGCACCATCCTGATTGATGCCTAATTAACAGGCAGCGTCCATCATATCTCAGTGCAAAAAACACCTATAAAACTTAAAAGGTCTCCTTTTTTGGTCCTATTCAAGTTTAGCTCTTTTGAAACTTGCCTGTCCCGAATGTAAATGAATGAGGCCCCCTTTGCAGCTCTGTCACATAGAAAACCATGGAGTCACAAGTGGCTTAAGACTATTGCCTGATGTACCTTCGGGACAGATATGGTTATGTACTACTTGTGTAATGAGACGCAGAGAATAGATTCTGGGTACATTATCACTAATTCACTTTGATTTGTCAAATTTAAAATGGTTGAATATTCCGTTTTTGTGAGACACTTGTAATCTGTGCTATGGAAGGCTAAGCTGATCTTGTTTATTGATTTGGCAGTTTTGTTTTCTGCCGTATGTTTTTTTATAATTCTTTTTTTCGCAATTTATGAACTAGTATAATCAATAAAGCATTATACAACAGAAGAAATCAGACAATGATTGCGCACCACAACACAGCTGTTTAAAATGCAAACCTAGTTGGAACAATAATGTGCCAGGGACCCATCCTGGTGTCAATCAGTTTGATTAGCTGTCCATGGGCCCCTGTTCATGACTTTTCACTGCACATTCCCTACACTTCCTATTTTCCAGACACTGCACAGTAGTCATGCCATGGACCTAGTTTTACTGTATGGGGGTGGAGTTGCTTTGCCAACAATGGGCTATATCTCTTTTAGTGATCAGGAACCCTGGACGTACCACCTTGGGTTTGTTATGTGGGAGTACTTAGTACTATTATTTGTTGTATCCCCTGTAGAGACGACAACCTTGTACCATATCGTAAAAGGTACCCCCATTCCTCCTGCAGCATGTACCTTCTGAACTGCAGGACTTGCCCTCCTTCTACAGCCTGTTTGGGCTATAGTGCACTCTGAAAATAATTAAACTGCATAAATGTGATGTTGGTGAGGATAGCCAGCAGCCGTGCTAACTTTTTGGTATCTCACTACTCATTGTCTAATTCGTCCATATCTCCACCCCATGCAGCCCGAGCTCTGAGTGGGTGTTGTATAATCAGTATGAGGGACCCATACAGCTAGAGATCCCTTTATACCCAAGTAGCTCCATAATCAGCTTTATTTCCAGGAGGCTGTATTCCGGGACTACCTCTAAATCCCAGGTATGCATGGAGCTGCAAATATCTATAAAAGTGGGACTTCTGTAGCTGCATGTCCTCCATGAATTGCTGAAATGGTTTTATATGATCAGTGACCCAGGAATCCCCCAGACATGAGAAGCTAATAAGCTTCTAGGCACCAAACCCCTTCTGGTACGAGACCACAAAGGAGTTTGATTACTCAGTTTGTTCATCCAGTTAATGTTTGGGGCCACCTCACCAACACTGCATCAGGGTTCTAGTAACATGTTGTTGCCCACACTAGGAAGCATCTCGCCATAACAAGGCCAGGCTCCTTTGTTTCTCAAGAGTGTCTAATTCTAGTCTGAATGCAAAGTTGTGCCAGTCCCGAAACAGCCAGTCCTCAATAGGAACCAATTGGGTCACCCAATAGTATGATCTTAGATCTGGAACCTCTAGGCCAGATTCTTACATGGGTTAAGTTAATTTCTTATTGAAAACTTGAGGGATCTTCCTGGGTATATCATAAGCATGGACAACACTTTTGAAAAGAAGGTAGGTGGGCAGAGGAAAGGATAATTTTGGAGAACATACAAGAAACTATGGAGAGTGGCATTTTTTTTATAGTGTCACTCTACCCATTCTGGAGAGTGGTAACTAGGCTCATTTGTCCAAATCTTTCCGGGTACATTACATCAAGAGAAAAATATTCAGTTCTCATGCACCACGTTGATCACAAGAGATGTGTGATCCCAAGTACTGAATTGTATAATGGCCACTTGGTTAAAAAGGAGACAGAGAAAGTATCTATGATAGGAAAGACATCTAAAAAATAGGATACGTGTCATATGAATGTTTGCTTTACACCACCCTGGAAGCGACAGGGAGAAACCGTGCATGAGTGCCATACCGTGTGCTGATATTGGTACCTTTTTTTCTGTGCCTTCTAATATGGATACATTGCATTGCTTTCATTTTTGACAGTTTTCCAGCCACTTCTAAATATTCTCAGTGTGCTAGGGAATGATGTCCCCAATCGAAAACAACATGTTTCAACCCATTGCTTTGACTGCAGGAAGTAAATGTCAGTTTTGGACCTGCACAAGGTGTGTTTAGTGTGTGGGCTCTGAACACTACTCTAAATCACAACTGTAATAGCTAGAGCAAGCGCCTGCCCACTAGTAAGGGAGCCTCTGTAGTTTTTGGACAGTATATCTCATTTTAATATACTATATAAAGAGCCACCTTCCCACAGTCGGTGCCTGCAGGTTGCAGGGAAGTGGCTCCTCGATTTCAAGGGGGATGCTGGCTGGGTGGTGAAGTGCTTGCGGATCACCGAGGCATTTGGAAGATGCAGAGCTGCAGGACGACTTGGGTTTTTGCGATTATTGGGACAGGACCTGGTAGGCAGGGTTTGGCGTCAAAGTCCACAGCTAGTCCACAGTTCTCACACTGGCTGGCTCTTCTTTGTCCTTCTTGTAGTCAGACAAATCTAAGTTCCAGGTGTAAGGGGCAACCTAACTACTAAATGTAGGGGCGTTAAGTGGAATGTAAGGTTGTAAGAAATGGGCGACTTACCTCTCGGGTGACCACCCACTAGCTGACCACTTCTGTGGGGAGTGGACATACCCCTATACCAGAGTTCCTAATTCTGCCAAAAACAAGATGGTGGAACACTTCTTTCGTAGAGCACACCAGGCAACCCACCTTAGGGGTGTGACTAGCCTGGAGGTGCAACATGCCTACTGCATAGCTCATTTCCTGCCTGTCCTGGTGCTAGTGGGCCTCAGGGGAGGGGGTGACCTGCCCAGGTCTGGGGGAAGCCAGGGTTGCATATTAAAGGGCGGCAGAGGCTTCGAAGCCTGCAGCCCAGATATGCTGATTTACTAGCCATCCTGCTGGAGGCGGTGATAACACCTTCTCTGGGGTAGGCATTGTTTCTGGCCTCTGAGAGCATGGGCTCCCACCTCCAGGCGGAGTCATAAACTGGTCTGTTAACTCAGGCTGGTCGATACCAGTTAGCTAGAACACTAGAAGACTGGTAGGTTTCAGGGCGCACCACTAAAATGCACTCTGGGTTCATGTCATATTAAATCCAATACTGGCATCAGTATAGATTTATTAGGACGAGTTGTTTGATACCAAACACACAGGTTTCATTTAAGCCATTATGTAGCTGGGTCACTCATGCTGACCTGTGCCCAGTAGATACCTTAAGAAGGCTTCCCTGTTCACTTGCAGTCATACTAAGCATCTCTGAGGCATACCTGCTCATATAGCTGCTGTTGTAGTGACTTTCATATATTATATGCATTGAGTTTGGCATGGCACACAATGAGTGTTCCTTGTTGTGTTTTCACACATGGTTTTCACCATGTCACGTAGCCTGCAATGGCAGTCTGCTTGCAGTTTGTTGGGTGGAGAGGAGGGAGGGGGGCCCTTAGTGTGGCATAATACAAGCTGCAGCCCTTAAGCACTCTCTTTAGTTTCCATGCCGTAGGTGCCAGGGGTGCTAAAGGGTGTGCCAATTGTACACAATTAGACCATTATACCTTGCTTTAGAGAAAGAGCACTGGCACTGTGGTACTGGATGACCTGGTTAGCAGGAACCCAGGTGACCTTCAGTCAAAAAAACCTCAGTCCCAATGAAAAAAGTGAGGGTGACCATGTTAAAAAAGGGCACTTTTCTCCACTAATGTACCTATAGAAGTCTCTAGTATGTGGTACTCAAGGTACCCAGGCTGTATAAGTTAGAAAACCTTAACCCAGATTTCAGCACTGGCTTTGCCAACCCGGGTCCGACAAAGGTAAAACGAGCCTCTCCGTTCTTCATTGCAGACTGAGGAGCAGTTTAAACCTCAAGCCTGACTTTGCAGTTTAAAGCTGTGACCAAGCCAAGCCTTCCTCTGCAATAAGTATGTCACCCTTATTACAGGCCTACCGAGCCCTAAGGTGCAGGGTGCAGCATATAGTATATTTTATGGGCTGAACATGTGTTTTACCTGTTATGACAGGAAACCCTCAAAACTGTTGTCTTTACTGTGGAAGAATTTGGTTGCCCCATTGGCGAGTGCGGAGTTACACGCTGAACCCTAGTAGGAAGTTGGATCTTTATATATCAAAATGAGATATATTGTGTAAAGAGTCCAGGGGTTCCCTTACCAATAGACAGGGGCTTGCTCTATAAATCCAAAGGTGCTCTTTTAGAAGGTAGTGTGGTCGAGCAGCCAGAGGCTTATCAGTGAGGCGTGTGAGACATTTGTAAATACGCAGTCCGTAAAGGAGTCCCTCGATTCAAGGACATCCACACCAATTTACAAAAATAACAAGTATCTTTATATATGTTTTGGCACCACAATCAAGAAGATTAGTTAATTACGTTTTGCAAGAGAAATCTTCACAGTTCAGAAAAGTTGACGGAGAAACAAAAAATACTGCAAACAGGTTGAGTACAGCAACTCACCAGACCAATCTCCTGGACTTCAGGTGAGTATTAGGCATGGGTCAGGACTCCACCAGCAGATCACACCGTGCAGCACTGGTGTGCCCGGGTGTATTGCAGTGTTGGGTGCCCAATGTTCGTCAATGGGGATAGGTCCCTGCAGGTTAGGACTTGGTGTCCAGTTTGGGTGAGACACCAAGTAGGCTCAGGTCTTGTGATGCTCGGGGACGTAGGGACACCAGTGATTGTCTTCTCAGTCCGGGGTGGCCGGTATAGAGGGTTCTTGGACCTTTGGCTGTCCGTCACTGGTGGCACTTGTGGTGGAGGGGACCACGGAAACAGGCTGCAGGTGTGGACTGGGGTACCAGTCCCGGTGAACTGATAAGTGGGCTCAAATCTCATGAGCTTGAGGGACTCGGACATCATTGGTTCTCTTCTCCGCGGTCCACGGCGTCCAGGTGCAGAGGTGCTGGTGACCATCTGGGTTGCTGTCACAGGTGGCAGTTGCTGTTGAGGAGGGCATGAACAAAGAGACTGCAGGAATTCGACCGAAGGTCGCAGTGGGGGAAACCCACAATGGTCTTTTTCTCTGGAGAGACTAGGGCCCAGGTTGTCACTGTTGACCCACTTCAGCATGGCCTGGGAGGTACGGGTGCAGTGGTGGTGTCGCCTGTGGATTTGGCAGTCCAGAGTCCTCTTCAGCAGGTCTTTGGTGCCTGCAATGATGCAAGGGAGCAGCTCAAGTATTCCACAGGAGTCCCCTGGTGCGGAGGTAAAGGCTGGCAGTCTTCCTGGGATTTTGCAAGTTTCAGCAGCTGAAGGATGAGGCAACTTTGGCACGATTGTTGAAGTTGGCAGGCTGGCAGGGCAGGCGCCCTGTCAGTCACCGGTCTTTAGTTGTCGCTTTTGCATCTCTGGAATGCCATTCATCTTCAGGTCAGCGGAATCTGATTTCCTGGTGCCAATGCTCCCCTAAATACCCTGAATTTAGGTAATTAGAGGGGTGTAGGGTAGTAGCCAATGGGCTTCTTACCTCTGGGATCACTACACCCCCTGTATGGCTACTTCCTGTGGGAAGGGGGCATAACCCTGTCCCAGAGTATCTAATTCTGCCAACACCAATATGGCAGCTTTTCAAACGTTGTGTCCACATTAGGCAGTTTACCTTAGGGGTCACACCTCCCTGAATATTAAATTTCCCGCCAAATGGGCCCTGGGACAAGGGGGGTCGGGTAGTGAGATTCTTTGAAGCCCCCTGCTTTGGAACGCAGATTTGCAGGTCATCCTGTTGGGTGGAATGCGTAAACATCTCGCCTAGAGCAGGCTTTGTTTCTGAATGGCTCTCACCCTAGGGGGTGGGTCAGAATCATTTCTGGTAGTAGCAGGCTAGCTAAAACTAGTCAGTCCCACACTGATAGTTGGTAGGTATTCAGGGGTCACCTCTAAGGTGCCCTCGGGGTGCATGTATTATTAAGTCCATAACTGGCCTCAGTGAGGGTTTATTAGTACGAGATGTTTGATACTATAAATCCCTATTTTCAGTGAAGTGATCATGTAGCTGGGGAACTCATATTGACCAGTGTCCAGCAGGTGCACTTAAAATTACTTCCCTGATCACTTACTACATATAAGAATCAGCAAATACATAACAGAGGCATATCTGTTCTTGCAGATATGTCCACACATGTAATGTAATGCACTCTGCCTTAGGGATGTAAGGTCTGCTGTAGGGGTGACATACATGTATTGCATGTAGTATTAGGGGACATGGCACACAGGCAATGTGCCATGTCGTGTTGTCACTTGTAGCTGCACCAAGACACACAGCTTGCAATGGTAGCCTGCATGAGCTAGGTGAGGGGTCCCTGAGTGTGACACATGGGGGGAGCTCAATAAGGAGGCAGACAAATTGAGCAGACAGTGGGAGATAAAACAAGAAGACATTCATAGGTTTTTCAACATTTGGAGTACACCAACATCAACAAACACAAAATGCCAACACATCGCCTCCAGTTTCCTCACCCCCAACCAAAAGGGAATTCCCAGTCAATAAGATGTTCAGGGAAATTTGCATATGCCTTTCTTCCAATTCCTTTGATCCCCAGGGTGTTGGAGAAGGCCAGACAATTAAGGACTTATCCTAATAGCTCCCCAATGGGCAAGACTGATCTGGTACCCGGATCTGCAGGAAATGTCCAGGGGCCAGATGATCACAGTAAATCCAGTAAAGGACCTACTAACAGTACAACGTGAAGAGGTGTACCAACCAGCGCCAGACTCACTCAGTCTAGCAGGGTGACAACTCCCTCCAAGGACGATGGAAATCCTGGGGGAAGCTAGAAAACCAAGCACATGAAAATTCAAGGACCATATTTGCAGACCGACAAAGACAAGGTGGTCCTAAGAACCAAAACACACTTTGTACCAAAAGTAGTAGCACAGTTCCATAACAGTCAAAGCATACTACCGACCTTCTTCCAGCAAGCAAAGTCACAAGCCGAAAGGGCCCTACACACTCCAGACTTATGAATGGCCTTAATGTATAACCTCCAGAACTAAAAGACTTTCACAGGGGAAACTAGATTTTTGTTTGGTTTGCCAGAGCACATAAGAACAAGTTACCTTTGGTAACGCCCTTTCTGGTGGGTACTCTAACAAGACAATTCCTCGCTTCCTTCTCCCTGTTCTGTGGACTGGTCTCCTTTCCAGTCTAAAAAGGGTCCCAATCTAGCAATTTGCACACTGGTATCGATTTGATTATTGGTGGGATCTGCAACCCAGGGCACAAACGGAGACCAGAAGGAAACCGACATGAGCATGCAGGGGTTGTTCTTGTATGTATATGTGGCTGCATTTCTCACTTCCGGGGCTGAAAAGTCTTCATGAAGCCTAATTATGCCACCTACTGGCACACAGGAGCAAGACTATTCAGTCTAGCTCCTGGGGATATTCTAAGAGTGAGGAATCTGCAGTTGGATTATCCAACACGAAGAATGTTATTGAAGGTAAGTAAATTGCTCATTTGTCAGCCCTTTCGGTATTACTATATATGCTGGACCATGTGTCCTGTCAATCACCTATTGTGATAAGGTTTATTAAGGTTTGATACACGTTTCCTCCCAAGCTGTTTGGGATGCCACAGTGGGACCTTAACTGATCTTGACATTTTTCATATGTACATATTTGAGCTGATGCAGAGCTGCTTGCTGCGCCTTCTCACCTTGGAGACAGTCTTCCTCATTGCGATTGTGCCAGCTTGTCACATGGGTGAACTTCAGGCACGTTCAGTGCAACCGCACTACACTTCTTTTTCCAGGGAAAATTGGTGCTTAGTACTCGGGTGTCCCTCTTACCGAAAGTCATGACTTCCTTCCATGTTGGGCAATCCATTACTCTACCATCATTCTTTGCTTCTCCCCACACTTTGAAAAAGGTCAAGCTCGATCAGTTGGATCCAAAAAGGTCTTTTAGCTACTTACTAAATTTATTGTACCATGGACAATTTGAGCGGACGATCTACTTTTTGTGGAGCAAAGAAAGGGAAATCTGTGAAAAAATGGACCTTGTCTGATTTGTTAGTCTTCTAGATTAAGCTCTTCTACGTGGCCAAGAAGCAGCTTCCAGAACGTCTAAAAACCCATTCTACGAGGGCTAAGGCTGCTACCACTGTATTGGCACAAAGACTATCTGTCCTTGACATCGCTCAGGCTGGGACGCGGGCATCAGTCTACTTTCTGAAAGCATTACGCCTTTAACTGCTTGTAGGAAGCTGGCCTGGTGTGTGGTGGGTACCCAAGGTACTTACACCTTATACCATGTCCAGGTATCCCCTCTTAGTGAAGTGTAGGCAGTGTCCATAAAGCCAGGCTCTCTAGAGGTAGCTGTGGATGAGCCATCAAGGCTTATCTAGGAGACATGCAAAGCTCATGCAGTACCACTATAGTCACACAACATTTACACACATGAAAGAAAACACTCAGTTGTACAAAAATAAAGGTACTTTATTTTTTGGAACAAATCACCACAAAATACTAGACAGGTAACCCACCCTTAGGAGGTAAGTAATACACTAGATATATATACAATAGTAATCAGAAACAGGCATAGAAAAGGTTAGAAAACCGTGCAAATAACAATAACCAATAGTGACCCTAGGGGGAAGCCCAAACCATATTGTAAAAAAATTTAATGCGAATTAGATACTCCCACCTAGGTAAGTAAAATGTTTAACTGTGAGTACTAGAAAACCACAGAGGTGAGTAAGACAGTACCCCCCCGCGTCCAGGAATGCAGGAGTAAAACACCGGATTTTCCCCAAACAACCCGTAAGGAGGAAAAGAAGAAAAAGACACCCAGACAAGCCTGCGAGAAAACCAGCTGTGGATTGCTGAAGAAAGAAGACCTGTGGAGCGAGGGGACCAAGTCCAAGATTCACAGTGGAGTCCAGGAGGAGTAGAGGCCCCTACCCACCCAGCTGTGGATGCAGGGATTGGTTGACGTGATGGACAGGTCAGCACTGCAACCTTGGAGCCGGATAAGAGTTCCTGATGGATGCAGATGAAGCCCCATGCTGGAAGGAAGATAGCAGATGGGTGTCTGTGCAGGAGTCCCACCAACAAACCTTGGCAAAGGCAAACTTACGGTTAGTGGAAAAGAGGTGCTGCTGGGGACCAGCAAGTACCAGGAGGATTCAACCCAGGAGGGGCAGTCACAGGGGACCCTCAGCGTCGCAGAGTCCACGGGAGAAGAGGCAGCACCCACAGGACGGGGATACAGGAGTTGCAGAAGAAGCCCACGCAGCACTACAAAAGAGGATCCCACGCCACAGGAGAACCATGCTGGAGGCTGTGCATCGCAGGATGGAGTGAAGGGGGCTGAAGCTGCATGTCGCCTGAATATCCCTTGGAGGAGATGAAAACAAGCCTTGACAGCTGCTGAGACGCAGTGCACGGGGGCAAAGGCTTACCTCCACCAAAGTTGGACAGCTGGCAGAGAGGACCAAGAGGACTACGCCAGACCACCACCCTTAATGTAGGATCCACGCAGCTCAAGATGAGGGGAGATCCATGCAGCTGGTCGTCGCTTGTTATTGGTGCCTGCAGTTGCAGGAAAGTGACTCCTTCACTCCAAGGGAGATTCCTTCTTCTTCTTGTGCAAACTGAACTGGTGTGAACTGGTTTATGCACAGAGGGCACCAAATGTGCCCTTCAAAGCAAACCAGTGATTTGGGGAGGCTACCCCTTCCAAGCCAGTCACACCTATTTCCAAATGCAGAGGGGGTTACCTCCCTCTCCCAAAGAAAATCCTTTGTTCTCCCTCCTGGGCTTGGTCAGATCAAGTAGCAGGAGGGTAGAAACTTGTCTGAGGGGTGGAAGCAGCTGGGTTTCCCAGAAAGCCCTGGAAGACTGGTGGTAGCATGCTCTGGGTCCTCTAAGGAGCCCCCAGAGTGCATGGAATCATACTTCAAATACTTGCAACAGTATTGGGGTATGATTCCGACATGTTTGATATCAAACATGCCCAGGTTCGGCGTTACCATTATGTAGCTAGACATAGGTTGTTACCTATGCCCAGTACACGCACAAAATTGCATCCCCACACTCACAAAGTCGAGGAAAATGGATCTGGAGGTTTGTGGGGGCACCTCTGCTAGTGCAGGGGTGCCCTCACACACCGATCACTGCGTCCTGACCTCTGGGTTGAGAGGGCCTACCATAGGGGTGACTTATAGTGACCAGGTGGAAACCTGTAGTGAGAAAAGGTGCATGCACCTGTTTCACGCAGGCTTCAATGGCAGGCCTGTTGAAACCTTTGCATGGGCTCCCTCTGGCTGGCAGAAGAACTGCTGCAGCCCATAGGCATCACCTGGAACACCAATGCCATGGGTAGCTAGGTACCATATACCAGAGACTTACATGGGGGGACCAGTATGCCAATTGTGGGAAGAAAAGGGTACAATTTAGAGGAGACAGCAAAACTACTTGGTTCCTGGTTAGCAGGATCCCAGTAGACAAAGTCAAACATACTGACAACAGGCAGAAATGGGGGTAAGCATGCCAAGAAAGAGGGTACTTTCCTACACTGCAAGATGAGGCGAAAAGAAGAACGTTTCAATTACTTAGCCCACTCCAGAGGCACTCCTCATTAGGAACTTATTGATTTTGAATCTGTTATCAAGGTGAGGAATCTGCTATTAGAAGTAATCATCAGAAGAACGGGTTACTTATCTTTTGTTAATGCTGTTTCTGGCAACTAATCTAACAGAGTGCTCACTGACGCCTACCTCCCTGTTCTATGGAGAACGTTTAAAATGGTCCGATGTTAGTATTCCGCATGCTGTTACCACAGTTGTTTCACGTTCTGTGTCTGAGGCCATGGAACAATAAAGATGAGAAACTAATGTCCGTACGCAGGGGTGGCACTTACATCTGGCTCCGCTTCATCACTTCCGGGGCAGTTTGAAGCCATTGAGGAGCTGCATGACACCAATTATCAGTGCGCAACAACACTATGAAAACTCTCTGGAACATGTCTGGTACCTGGGGTATTTTCTAAGATGAGAAATCTACAGTTAGAGTATCCACCAGAAAGAGTGTTAGCAAAGGTAAGTAACTTGTTCATCTTTAATATTGTAAGAATGGGAAACGCACAACTTTATGTAATATAACTGGAAAAAAAAATAATTATGCTATATAGATTTCCAAAACTCATGTGCATAATACATAAATCCACAATGCCAAATAAGAACTACTGAAATCAGAAAGCAATACATAACAGAATGTGTTATTCAGTTATAATATGTATATGCCTTCAAATGGAATCCCCATTGTGTTTTTCATCAAACTTGTAGGCAAGGGTGGAAGCTTGTTGCTAATACTTAAATTTGCATATTGTTACTGAGGGGTGAGAAGCTGCTCGTGCCAAAGAATACATTCAAATAAATTATAAATAAATATGCATGTCACTTTGAGGAGTTTGATTTAAATATTGCTAATTGTACATTGTGACCTAGCATAATGGTACATTAACTGGAATCGGTAAATA